>NW_005842442.1:0-11281 GCF_000455745.1 Alligator sinensis | reverse complement strand
GCTCCATCATCGCCACCTGCAGGGTGTTCCATCCCCACCATTGCCATTCTGCTCCCCTACCCATTCTATCTGGTCCATTGCCATCACCTCCAGGGAGCAGGCTCCATCCTCTGTGTCCCCACCATCATGGCGGCACATTGCCAACTATCCAAACACTTTTTCACACACTGATTGGCTATTTGGCAGCCAATCAGAGCGCAAATAAAGCCTTACAGACAGACAGACATATTAAGGCTTTTATAATATTAGAATAATTATATTTCAATGGTACATAAAGACCTGAGTAAAATCAGTGGGTGGCCAGTTCAAAACCAGATCATTCTAGCCCAGTTTTATTCACCCTGAGCTGAGCCTAGATCTGGAAAAATTTTCCCTTTTCATAGCAAATACTCAGCTACGTTTGACCAACTGAAAAAATGGATTTTAGAATGGAAATATTAGGCAACTACAGTGACAGTTGTCACTATCATGCCCTCTCTAAACAGAATCCTTGTACTTCATTGGCTTGCAGGGAACAGGGAAGTCTATACACTATGAATTCATTAAGGACTTCCCCTTTAAGGAAGAGAAAAGCTATATTTGAATAGATAATTTAAGGTGCTCCAAATGCTAGTACATGCACACACACAAAGTAAAAATAATCAAGTACACTTAAAATCTTCCCCTCACTAATTTAAGGTATTCTGCTACCTATTCTTCTTTCAATCATCCTTGCATAGATTGGAATCTGGAAATGAAATAGACATTATTTTTATTATCTGCTAATAGGCTACTGGTCTTGAACCAACACTGCCACACATTGCTAACCAACACATTAGAAATTGGATCAGTAATCCTAGTTGTGCTATACTAGAGTAGAATGCTCCACCATGTGTCAACTTGATCACAGAATTCAAAGGGTCCTTTGTACTTTCTATCAGCTTAGTCATCCAGAAAAGACTGGCATGTAGAACATGCTAGGAGCTGGAAGAGGTTTAACTCAAATTATGGAAGTCAAGACATGTTACCTTCTTATTGTGCTACTAAGTTCAAGCGGGATATCACTTCTCTATCAGAGAGAACGAGTCAGCATTCTAATTCAAGCAACAAATATGCAATACTCCATTGGTGAATATCAGCCGCTTTAGAATGAAAGGTGTTTCACCATTCTCTTCAATATTTAGGTTGTGTTTGAGTCAATCACTCCAATGCATGACACAAGGACTAATCCAGAAAATTGTGCGTTATAAATTGAATTGTGTGGGTACTTTAGGAAGCTTATTCTGACAGTTTGTAAAAGACCACTGATTACAAAATGCAATTAAATTCAAAGTGGACAACAGCATAAAACTAAGATATGAATACCATGTATCTTAGAGAATCATTTCTTTACATAGTTTGAATTGCTGGAGTAGTGGGTATTTGTTAACAGTTGACCTGTGGCACTGTCCAATGTCAACTTTGTAAATTCTGTTGTACCATTGTGAAGTAACTATGTTTAGTGTATTTAAAAAAAAAAAGTGAAATGTTTTCATAATATAAAAAAGCTACTCAAGATTTTTTTTTGTTTTTTTTTACATTCTGGGTACTGTTTTAATTGATATCCAGGAGGTTTTGTTTTTTTTTAATTTGTGACCATAAATTAAAAGTATCCTTCCAGTGAAAGTTATACCAAAAATCTTATTTTTAACTTGTTTGCAAATTGAAAAATAGCCAACTCCTAGAATTTTCACATACATTATGTGGAGTCATGAAAAACAAAAACTTAGAGACATTTCCATATGCCCTTCAATGGCACATATTTTTTTTTAATTTTACACATCTCTAGTTTGAGGCCACTACCTACTTTTTTTTTTTTTATTCAAGATAAAATAAGGAATGTGAGAACAACAGCTTTCACCTTAACTATATCAGAGGCTCCAAGATGGGTAGAACTAGCCCTGTCAACTTATTTCATTCTCTCTTCCTCTTTATTTTTCCCTTCAAATAAGAACAAACTGAAAACTCCTACACAGAGGAAAAAAGATGAAATCTACCCAGAGAGAGTCATGGAGAGCAGCTTAGAGTTAAATAATGGAACAGCTTTGTGGTTACCATTCACGCAGCTCTCCAAGTCGGGGCTATCAGGCAATGAGGTAGAATAATGAAGCTACTCCTTCAGATAAGAGATCTGCTTTATAAATATGATCTTTTGTACATCAGCTGTAGGAGAACCGTACACTTGAAAATAAGCTTGTCATCTCTCCGAGAGTAGGTGAAGTGGTTCAGGTTTGTGTACGCTTATGATTTTCAGGGAACATTAGTAATTTTGATAGAAATAAAAACAGAACAAAAGAAATCTTTAGGAGGAAAAGCCTGCTAATGTGCAACAATCAATGTCTGAATGCATACATGCATGGTCACAGCTAACTATATGCACATGGCCTGAAGAACAGGATTCATAACCTTTGGCTTCAAAAGCATAGGCTTCTCCCACTTGAATGAAAAGAGACCCTCCCCTTCTGTGTCAGCAGTATGGGGTTATATCCTCTTTTCAAGCTAGCCACTAGAATAGGAGAGCATTACCTAATGAAACACTTAAACAGATCTGACATTCCATCCAGAAGGGAAGAGTAAGTAGTAGACAAGCAAGCAAGACATTACATTACAAGCTCAAATATACTGGGCATGTGCAGCATATCGATGCATAATACATGTCAAAACTGGAATGAAATTTGCAACCACATTGAGCAATATGTTTTTATTTCCAGTTGCTCTGTTTAGATAAAATAAATTCCCAATGCTTAGCATGAGTTCGTTTTTCAATGGTTGATAGATAATTACTGAAAAGCTTAACCTGTAAAACCAAATGCATTAATTTTACTTTTTATCCAAATAGCCCTATTTATTCACTTCCCAATACACTTTTTTCTTGCTTTTCTCAAGCATCTTTCTGCTTACATTAAGAAAACACTGGTTTTATTAATAGAAATAATGATGATAAAAATGGAGAATGAGGAACTTGCATACCACAATCGTCACACCTAATATGGCAAAACTGGGGTAAAAGAATTCTTGTCCAGATTCAAGCATTACACAAGTCAACAAGGACCACATTCAGATTTGTGGCAGGAGAACCTGTCCAGCAAGAAAGCTACTCCAGCAGGGACATCCAGTAGAGATTCCCTGCCAAAAAAGTAGGAGCTATGGTGCTACAACTTGTATAGCAATCAACACAATGGCTTCTAGTTCACAGAAATAATCCTAGGTCCAAGTCCCACTCATGTATCTGTAACAAACTTCCTCTTTTTGTTTTTCTATATAAACAGAATGAAACAAAACTGGGTATAGGCTGGGGTGTGGAAGGAATCATGACTGAACAGACTTATGATGACCAACATCTGTCAGACTGACCTTGTATCATGCAGAACAGGAAATACCTGTCTCATGCCAAATTGGAAAACTTCAAAAATCACCTTAAGGGCAATACATAGTTTAGCGTTTCTGCAAAAACATTTAAATGACCTTGTAGAATGGAACCCCAATACTGTATAGCAAAGGCAGTCCTTGGGGGGAGGAGGGGAGGTTAACATACTAAACAAATCTAAGTGAATTCTACATTTATTTTCTCTCTCATCCTTAGTTGCTGATAACTAACCAGCTGAAGCAGCAGGGGGGGAAAAACCCCCTTAGTTATAGCTTCTGTTTCAGGAAACTTACAAGTGCCTTCACATTCTTCCTGCCTTCATTATTATATGCAGAAGTTATCCCTGTTGACTTATCCTGGGTACTATCAGTCCCAACTCTCTTCCCTCCCTGACCTGCTCTTCTCTTCCTTTGCAAGTCACTGTTAAAAGTTTCCTTTTTCCCTTGAAATACTGCCCCCTTCCTCTATGCTCTCTTCCCTTGCCAATTTTTATCCCTCCTTCCTCAAACCTGTTGGGACACCTCCACTCTCTTCTTATGCTTTCCTATGAAGGGAGATGGAGCAGCTTTCTCTGATAATGAATTGTTGTTTGGGAAAGATGGATATGTAAAGGTATCTTTCCTCTTCTTGTGAAGCAAGACACTCACCATATTGAGAAGGAAGGTGGCAAGAGGAAAAAAATGAGCAAGCATTTGGAGAATTGCAAGAGAGTAAATGAGTGAAACCTGATTGACTGGAACTGAAGACAGAAAACAGACTGGGGAAAAAGGAGGACAGAACTGAGGAAAGAATACAAGGAGAAACAAAGAAAGACATCTTAATAGTAGAAGAGAGAGGGCACTGGAAAGGAATTAAAGGGGAAAAGACATGAAAGAAGAAAAACTGGAGAAAGACAACCCCCTCAGAAAGAAAAGAGAGACCAGAAACAAAAAGAAGAACAAGAAATAATGTATGAGACAGAGCATGTGGGAATAAAAAAGAAATTAGAAAGGACCTGAGTATCTAGGAACAAAAAGTAAGGCACAGTTTAAGAGACAGGACTCAGAGTAAACTGCGAAGAGAGACAAACACTATTTTCTCCTGTCATCTACTAATTGCTTATTCTAAAGAATATTGGAAGAGAAGAAAGGAGGAAATGTAACAGTGCAGTAAAAAAGATTAAGTGAGAAGCAAAGAAGCTAGGGAGACAGGTTGGCATACTTCTTTCCCATATCTGTGCAAGTTTTGCTGCTTTTCTGCAAAACAGCCTTCTCTGCCCTCAGAGGAAGATTGCTTCATTGGTAAGATAGGTGGCTGGGGATAGTGTGGAGGGAAGACAGTAGGACTGAGAACCTTGGGTGTGTATACTCTTACCACTGATTTTGGGATTGGCTGTGTCTGATTTTTTTAATGTTAGCAGTTCCTTGTGAATCTCTGACAAATTTATCAACTGCATTCAGTCTTAATTCTAGTGTGTTTGAGAACCTTGCAGGTGGTGTTGATGTCAAGCCAGCTTGTGTTGATGTCCATTTTTTATCTCTGTACATTAAAACCTGAACACATTTGTTTTGAAAAATTATCAAAATTGCATTACTGCTTTGTGCCAACTTGCAGGAAGATAGGATGAAACATTTTGTATCCGCCACCTGGTAGAATTGAGACATAACCAAATACGTTTCCCCATGCAGCAAGCCATTCCAAAAAGGCCAGTGTTAAAAGTAAGTACTTCTGGGTGGAAAACACTTCTTCTACCTCAGGAAACTTTTAAGGATTTTGAATACTTTTTTCTCTTGCATCAGACCAGAAAGTCAAAATCTTGAAAATATTTATAAACCAACAATAAAATAAAAATAAAGGGATGGGTTGAAACATTTTGCTTCAATTACCTTTTTAATGTTTACAAAATATTTCACTACAATCAACCTTTATGTCTACATAGAAAGTTGTTTCAAACCAAAAATTGATGTTTTTCATTTAGAAAATATCAAAATGGGTCACCCCCCACAGTTTTCCTAAATGAAAGATTCATCAAAACTATCCCTTTCCTATAGACAATTTTCATTAAAAAAAGGCTCACTGAAAAATTCCAAACCAGCTCTAATAGTAAGCGCACTGACTAAGGGTTCTATTTTTCTTGACCATCACTTTATATAATACTGAATCATTTGGGCTAAGAACAGACAATCAAAAAGCCCAAGGCTGAATTGATTTGGTCTTTGCAGGTTAGTCTAAGCTGCAAAGATTGAACCAATAAGCAAATGAACAGACATTCACTTTTGATTCAGTAAACACAGCCACATGCCTGCAGGGGCTCAAGCCAGAAGCCAGGGGGTGCTAGTGCATGGCACTCTCACATGTAGCCAGCATGGACTGTGTGTTCACTTCTTCTTCCTGCTACCCCCCAAGGTGTCTGGGATTTGCAGTCCAGACTCACAGCAGCAGGACTATGTGGGTTTGATCATCACTTCCTCTTCCTGCTTCCAGGTGCCTCTGGTATTTGTAGTCCACAGTCATAGACAGCAATAAGTTTAGCATGGCAGGGCAGCTCTGTACTTGGGGGAAGGGAAATTTAACCCCCATCCCTAGCCCCAGACCCCAGCAAGGGTTTGCTTGGGGGCCAGTGAGCCAACCAGTGAGCCAGCCCTTGCTGCTCCAGCAAGGGAGCAGAGGGGCAGGGCCATCCCTGCTCTCAGGAGCAGACAGCACAGCCCAGCCCAGGGATGCAAAATGCTGGGATGCTGGGGGGACTCTGATTTAACTTGAACCAGGAAGGGGTCTGAGACACAAGTTTCATAAACCGGTTTGACCCATATCAGTTAAGTCTGATACTACATTCAACCAGGTCCACCTTAAACCAGTTTCAAACCATTTTGAAATTGGTTCATGTTCACTGAACTTCTATTTTGTTACAGTTTTAAACCAGTTCTGATCACTTGAACCAGTTTATGTGCCACTTCTGTCCCTAGCCCTAGACTTTAAGAGTCAAAAAGAGAACTGCAGGATCATTTAGTGAGGCCTTGTCCCTATTCCCATTGACTGTAATGGTGAAGCATCAATTGAGATTATTTGGGGTACAATTCATGTGTCCTCTTACACATATAGGACTTCCATCTTTCTCAACCCTTTTTGACAATGTTTTAACAAATCTACAATCCATCAACCTTTTTATGCCAGGGATACTTTGTATTCTTTAACTTGTCTTTTATATTCTTTTCTCCCAACTGTACTGCATTCCGTTCTTTCAGTTTTTCCTTTTATATTTACTATATGTGATAAATGCTAAAATGAAAAAAAAGACACTTTAAGCAATGATTTCTATTCTTTACATAATGTTCTGAGAGGTTCCACATGACAATGCTGGCAGATGTTGATGCATGCAATGTTTTAGCTAAGCCAGTGATTGACAGGTACACCAGTATTTTTGCAACCTGGACTGACTGTTACACAGAGTAAATGCTAATCCTTATCCATTCAGTTGTTTCTTCACATTATTCATTTTTCCAGTATAAAAATGACTTGTTTGTTACTTTCCTTAGTCAATGCTTTTGTGCCAATGGACAATGAACACACGTGGACAACTATTCTCTGATGAGACAAAGGCAATGATCGCCATATTAGAGAATATCCACAAGTAAAATCTATGGGCTATGACACCTGGGGTGCCAAGAAATATATCTCCTAGCTGAGATTAATTGAACTATACCTAGAGATTTTGTATGCACAGATGGGTACCTTATTTTATCAAGACTACTTTCCATGCAGAAAAACCTTACAATAAAACCCTACACTCTAGTCTGTTTTAAATTAGGCACCATTGGATACGTGTCCTCAGGAGATGGACATTTTTTTCCTGATTTAATTGGGTGTTAGGTTCTGAGCATTGCAAGGAGTAAACTGGAGAAGACTGATATCCTGGTTTATAATGCTGGATTAAAAATAAGAAGAGAGCATATTTTAAGCAAGCTATCTAGGAAATGCATTTTCAGCAGAAAGATTCAGCTTGGAACAATCAAAAGCAAATCTGGAAGGGAGTTTGATTTGAAAATATTTTCACCTAAAATTCTACTCTGAACACAAGTTAGTCTCTTGTAGCACAACAGAAAGTTAAGTTTCACAAATTGTATATAAACCAATCAATTTATAAAAGAGAAAAAAAATAAAGGTCTCAGCCTCAATAAAGGTAGAGACAGCGGACCCTTCTTCTTAAAGTTGCTAGTATCAATATGTAAAACCTAGGCACATACACTAACTGCCACATTTTTATAAAAATATACATGTAAGACTTGGAAGAATATAACATAGCAGTTCAGGTCTGTTTTAATCCTTGTGATTTTGCACTATGGAACCTCCTGTGCTGGCAACGACAGTTCAGTGCCACCCGCTTGTTGTTCCAGAAGATTTGTGTCTGTCACTCTTTATCATAGGTAAGTAACAATGTAGTAAAGCCAATGGAATGGGAAAAGAATGTAAAGACCAGACATCTTTGTGGTATTCCAAACTGACTGTATATACTGGAAGTCTCTCAAGGAAACTTGTATTAATGGGACCTGTAGACCAAATATGCAGAGTATCTGAATTTTACATTGATTAGCTGAACTGAACTTCTTGAAATTTAATGACCACTCTGCTAGCAAGCCCAGACTCTTTCTTGTCTATTTAGTTTAATCAACTTGCAGGACAAAGCATTTAGAGACCAAGAACCAAATTCAGCCACATGGTAATCCTGTACCATTTGCATGGAAGTAAACAGAGTCTGTTTCTATATTTGTAAGGACTGAATTTGGCATATAATATGTATAAGCTGTTAGACTTTTTTAAAAGCAGCACAATAATAAGAGCTTGTCCTCTACTATTGAGCATTAAGGTATGAATTCCTATGTTGACAGTCCAGCTGTTATAGGCTTGAAGATGAAATTTGTATGCCCACTAAACCACAAAGTGAAAAATCAGAAGCGTAAGACATAATAAAAGATAAAGGATAGAAGAACATTTCTAGAGAGAAACAAGACAGGGCAGAAGGAGCATATCATTCCTTTTCTGAGCTGGATCAAGTTTGTTGAATCACTGTCAAAATCAGAATATATGAGAACTAGCAACCTAATTCTTAAAAGTATTTAGGTGCCTAAAGATGCAAAATGATTCATAATGGCATTTTCAGAAATGCCTAGAGCTGGTTAGTACCCTTGAGAGGAGAATCCAGAATCAGATACCTGCATTCTGAGACTTGAAATCCCAGAAAAAGTTAAAATGAAACAGTTATTTACCCATAGAAACTGATTGTGTGAAATGAAGCTGTCAATATGGATCATAATATAGGCATGTATGTACCTCATATTCATGAGATCTTTTTTAATAGCACATATAACTGACTATATACGAGGGCTGTGCAAAACAGCACCATTTCGTTTTGAATTCCATTTCGCCATTTTGATGGGACAGTGTTTTGTTTCAGGTTTCATTTCATTTTGTCAAAACACTTTTGCTGGTTTGATGCTGTTTCGATGTTTTGCCCATAGGCTATAATGGGAAATCACTAAAATGCCTAAAACTTTGTCATTTCTTGCCTGATCTGGATGAAACATGCAGGGATGGTAGCCCCTTGTGAGGGCATAAAGTGTTCCAAGTTTCAAGGAGATGGATGCAGAGGTTTCTGGGAAACTGCACCTAAAACTGTTCAAAGCAAAACTCATGACAGTTGCCAGCAGCGGCAGTCTCCTTTCATCCAGCCCATAGATCCAGGGGCCCACACCCCCGGGACAGCTATGCTGGACTCCTTCCAGGAGTGCAGGACCCTGAATCTGTGCACCAGATGACAGCAGGCTGTTGCTGCCACCTGGGACTGGTGCTGGGCATAGCCTGCACCCAGTGCTGGGAAGATTAGCACTGCTGCTGGCCTCAGGCAGCAGCCATAGCCTCCTTTCATCTAGCATGCAAATCAGGGGCCTGCACCCTGGGTGAAGGCCCCCAATCTACATGCTGGATGACAAGAGGCTGCTGCTGCTGCCTGGGACTGGTGCTGGGCGCAGCCCACACCTGGTGCCAGGAAGACTCCATGCTCACCCACTCACTCCCAGTGCCCCAACCCAGCCCTGCAGTACAGGCGGCGAGCAGCGTGCAGTCCTGACCCCGTGTGCCCTGTGGACTGGAGTGAGCAGCAGCAGTGGGGAACGAGCTAGTGCTCAGCACAGGAGAAAAGTGGCCACTTCCCCTCCCCGTGGCTGGTGCCCTGTGCTGCAGTCACTCCCTGGGTCTGCCCAGTGAGCGGCTGTACCACAGGGTGCCAGCCACAGGGAGGGGGAACCGCTTTTCCCCCATGCTGAGCACCAGCTTGTTCCCTGCAGGGGAGCGTGGGGTACGCAGGGTTGGGGCTGCACACTGGTCCCTGCCTATACTGTGGGGCTCTGGCACTGGGAGTGAGGAGGCCCATAGGAGCCAGCAGCAACCAGGCGGGAGCACAGGGCCCACACCTGTGCCCCAGAGCCAGCACAGCACAGAGGCAGCAGTGAAACAGCCACACCACAGCCTAGTGCAGCGTGGGCTCCAGTCGGCAGCCACACCAAACACTGCCCATTGAGGACGAGTGGAGGGGACATTTTTCTCCACGCCCAACAGCAGCTTCTGCCCAGCTGCTGCTGCAACAGTTCAGCCCCAACATGCGAGCTTGGAGCCAGCGTGGGGCCCAGATTAGCAGTAGCAGCAGGTTACAAGCTGGTGCTCAGTGTGGGGAAAAGCAGCCGCTCCCCATCCCTGTAGCCAGCGCCCCATGCTGCAGCCACTCAGAGCCCACATGGGGCTGCCTGTGCCTGCTCTCTGGTGATGTGGCAGAGAAGCAGGACAGCCCCACCCAGGCTGTGAGCAGCTGCAGGACAGAGCGCCAGCCATGGGGTGGGGGGGAGGCTGCTTTTCCCTTGCACTGAGCACAAGCTCATTCCCCACCACTGCTGCTGACTCCAATTCATGGGGCATACAGAGTTGGGGCTGCACTCTGCTCCCCACCTGTACCATTTGTCTGGGGTGGGGGCACTGGGAGTATGCAGATGAGTGCAGGGTCTTCCTGGCACTGGGCGTGGGCAGCAGCAGGGTCCCAGGTGGCAGCAGCAGCTTCCTGTCATGCCGGACTCTTGCCAGTGGTGTGGCCCCCCAATCTGTGCCCCAGAGGACAGGAGACTGCTCCTGCTGTCTGAGGCCAGCAGCAGCACCAACCTTCCTGGCAAAGCAGCAGCAGCCTCCTGTCATCCGACACGCAGATCAGGTACTCGCACCCCCGGGAGGAGTCCAGCACAGCCCTGCAGCCCTCCTGGGGGTGCAAGCCCCCAATCTGCGCACCGGGAAGATTGGTGCTCCCACTGGCCCCAGCCAGCAGCAACCACATGCTGTCATCCCACGTGCAGATCCAGGGGCCCACACCCCCAGGAGGGCTGCAGGGCTGTAACAGGCTTCTCCCAAGGGGTGCAACCCCCTGGATCTGTGCACCAGATGACAGAAGGATGCCACTCATGCCAGCGACAGCACCAATCTTCCTGGTACTAGGTGCAGGCTGTGCCCAGCACTGGTCCCAGGTGGCAGCAGCAGCCTCCTGTCATGCAGTACACATATTGGGGGCCTGCACCCCTGACAGGAGTCCAGCACAGCCCCACAGCCCTCCTGGGGGTGCGGGCCAGTCCCCAATCTGTGCACCGGATGACAGAAGGCTGCTGCTGCTCTCTGGGACTGGTGCTGGGTGCAGCCTGTGCCAAGCGCCAGGAAGGCTGCTGCTGCCACTGGCCCCAGCCAGCAAAAACAGCATGCTGTCATCCCACATGCATATCCGGGGGCCTGCATCCTCAGGATGGCTGCGGGGCTGTGCCAGACTCCTCCCAGGGGGTGCAGGCCCCCGGATCTGTGTGCCATATGACAGGAGGCAGAGGCTGGCCCGGG
>NW_005842441.1:1300196-1316248 GCF_000455745.1 Alligator sinensis | reverse complement strand
GGGCCTGCGGGGGGGGGGAGCCGCTCGGAGTCATGTGCTCCGGCAGAATGGGAGGGGGGCGAGTGAGTGCCCCCTCTTGCCGGTGCGCTAGTGTGGGAGCGCATGCGTGCGCGGTGCATTGTGGGGGAGCAGCCCCTAGCCAGGCCGCCGGAGGGCGCGGCGGCGGCGGGCCGGGCGGGGGGCGGGAGGATGGGGGAGCTGGGGCTGGGCCAGGAGTTTCACACGTGGCAGCAGTTCAGCAGCTTCTTCGACGACTGGTGCGAGGAGCACAAGGTGCTGTTCATCATCGCCAGTCTGAAGCCGCTGATCTCGCTGCGCCAGCACCCGCTGCACTACCAGCCCAACCTGGCCGAGACCCTGCGCTTCCGCTTCGTGCGCCTCATCTGCAAGCACAGCGGCACCTACGTGGGGCAGAGCACCGTGCAGCGCAACAAGCTGTGAGTGCTGACGGCCGGCGGGCCCTCCCCTCTGCCCAGCTCCCCGCCCTGGTGCCCTGTTCTGCTTGGAGCAATGCTGGGCCTAGGTGCTGCCATCGCCCCCTGTCCCCAGTCACTCTTCTGTGGGGGAGTCTCCTGCTCCCCCTGCCTCATGCATCACTCTGGAGGTCCAGTGTTTAATTCTCCCTAGGGGGGTGGCAGCCTTTGGCCCTGGCTGACTCCAGCAAGGGACACTGATGCAGGTGCAGGATGTACCCGGTGTCCCAGCTCAGCATGGGCCCCCTCCCTACCAGCTCATTCTTGTCCCTATTATGGGGTAATGCTGGCTCTCGCTGCCCTGGAGAGCTGTGTTGAAGAAATCCCCAGTCTTTGCCACTGGCAGTGCTGCAGATCCAAAGTGCTGTGTGCTGCCCTGGCTGCTTTTGTGAGAGCTGGATTGCCCACTCCCACAGCCCTCTTGTTTGGGTCTGGCCCCTCTTTCCTGTTCCACACCTGCTGGCTGCACTGGTAGCCTTTGGCTGCATGTGTCTATGATTGGTCTCCCTGGCAGAGCCTTGGCTGACCTTCCTGTCTCCCACAGCAGTGAGAAGATCGACTGCCCAGCTTCCATCACACTGCGCTTGGGCCCTAAGAAGGACCGACTGGTGGTGATTGAGGCCAGCTTGGAGCACAACCACAAGCTCTCAGAGGTGGAGTTTGCCCACTACTTCAAACGGCACCAGCTGGAGGCCAGCATGGGCCTGCCCATCCGTATCACCAACAGCGTCTCTAAGCGCTTCCTGGCACCTGACCTGGTCTGGAACCTGGAGGACTACAGCAAGGCCAAGGACAAAGGGATGTGTGAGCTCCTGAGCCAGCTGGACGGGCTCTTCAAGAGTGACCCGGGTGCCAAAGTCAAGCTGGTCTTTCAGGAAGATGTGGCTGTGCTGAATAGCATCTTCTTGGCCACCTCGCACATGCGGGGACTGGCCCAGCACTTCCCTCGCTGCCTCTATATGGACAAGGCCACCTGTGTCAACAGTGAGTTTGATCTCTACTCAGTGCTGTGCCAGGATGCCAATGGGCAGGGTCGTGAGTGTGCCTACTGTGTGGCACGCCGGGGTGTGCCTGACCTAGTCATTTTCATTGTGGCTTCCCTGGTGCAGAGTGTGCCTGACATCAAGTTGAAGGTGAAATGTTTGACAGTAGGGGCAGGCATCACGGACGTTGATGCGGTGGAGGAGGTGCTGCCCTGTGCCCGTGTACAGATCTGTCGACTGCAGGTTTTGGAGGCACTGTACCGCAAGGCACATGAGCTGGGTGTTCCCAAGGAGGACAAGGTGCGCAACCTCCTGCACAACATGGCCAATGCCAGCTCACCCCGTGTCTACAGCCAGTACCTGAGTGACCTGGAGGATGTGGCACCATTAGACTTTCTGCAGTACTATCTGGAGACCTGGCATCACAACAAGGGCACGTGGGCTGAGTGCTGGGCCTTTGAGAAGAACCGTGACTGCCCCTTCCTGGAACACATGAGCTTCCACCAGCAAAAGCTGCGCTCAGCGCTCAGCCCACCCATGGGGCTGGCAACCTGCGTGCGGGGACTGCTGGACCTGCAGGCCTTACGGGTTGAGATGGCAGCACTCAATGAGGAACAGGTGTCAGAACTGTACCGTGCTGTGTGCCCACCTGAGAATGCCGCTCTCATTGCTGAGGAGCTGAGCCTGGCCAAGCATGCCAACTATCATGTCAAGGAGGTGCCTGAGGGCTTTCTGTTGGATGGTGGCATCTGCTCCTTCGTTGTGAGCCAGGACCTGGCCGCTTGCAGCTGCTCCATTTATGTCTCCAGCCGTCGGCCCTGCCGCCACCTATTTGCTACCCGCCTCTGGACTGGACAGCCCCTTTATGATCCCAGCTTGTTGCAGACCCCACCAAGCCCTGAAGAACAGGACACCTAGCTTCCTGGGTGCCTTGCAGACTGAGCAGCAGCCTTGGGGCAAGTCCCATAGGGCTGGCCCTGGGGCATCACTAGAGAAAGGGGTCCCAGGCCCCAGAGACAGTGGAGTGAGTTCCCTGCCAGTGGCTATGGGGCACAGGCCAGGAGGGAAGGCATGTGGTGTGGACTGGGCTAGGCCATTTGCCCACCTGGGCAGGCTGGGGCTAGACCTGTGTGCCCTCTACAGTTTGGGGCATGTGAGGAGGCAACCAGCATCAAAGAAAACTCTTTATAAAGTTCCCATCAATAAAATGCCTTTTGGAAATTGCTCTGTGTGATCGTGGCCTGGCCCAGATGGCATGTGGGGTCACATCATTGGTGGCGGTACAGCAACTCTGCTCCTTCCCTCTGGCTCTTTGGCCTTGCCAAAGTGTGCCAAAGGTGCCCTCCCTTGGGCTGTCTGCCTCCCCTCTGTGCATTGGAGCAGACCTAGCTTAGTGGGCTGAGTTAGCCTTTCACTGGGCTCGCTTTGCCTCTGCATATCAGTTGTCAAATAATGCTCAGCCTCTGAGAACAAGGCTCAGTTTAGCAGCCCCCAACCTGAGGGCACTACCTCCAGACTTGTGGTTACCCCAGCTCACCTCCGGGCACTCATGTAGGCCCTCACAGCTAAGCCCTGAGTGCTGACTTAAAGTGGGGTGCCAGTATGCCCCCCACCCCAGGAGTCTCTACAGCAGGAGTTGTCCCCTGCCTTCCCCCCTCACCTCAATCTCCAGTGGTCAGTATAATTCCTCACCACCAACTTGCCCCCACTGCTCTAGGTGAAAAAGGGAATTCTGCCTCTTGGCTGTGAAGAGATCTTTCTAGTGACCCTTGCAGCAGCAAACTGAGGTGACTGATCCTCTGCTGAAGTCTTGGCCATGAATGTGACTGCTCCCCTCCCTGCTGGCTGGAGCGGGGGTCCTGCTGGATGACTGCGCCTGTTCCTTTGTGGTCCTTAGGTATAGTCCAGCATAGTGCAGTGGACCGGTAGTGGGGACTGCCAGGGGCTGGTATTGGGACTGTCCCACCAGCTTCCATGTAGGCCTGGTGCTCCCAGAGTACTAGCCAAGCTAGCAGGGGCTGGGAATCCAGGAAGAAACAGATGGGTTAGAGGGCAGCCCCACCTGCTGCGTTGGCTTGGAGTCAACAGGCACCCTGGCCATGCCAGCACCTCCCTGTGGAGGCAGGTGCTGGGGCATGTGGGCTGTTGAGCAGATGGGACCAACCTTGCTGCTGGCCACATCCTTGGCACAAGCAGTTGCCTCTGTGAGCTGTCTGTCCCCTGGGCCCAGACTGAGGTGAATGCTGCTGGTCTCTCAGGTGAAGCTGTGGTGGGATGAGCCACATGGGTCCTGGTGCCCACTTTGACTGGCCTTGACCTCTGACTCATAGCACAGGGCCCTGCTCTAATTCCAGGGGTGTCTCTCCTCTCCCCAAGCCAGGGTGGGACCCAGGTGTCCATGGCCCTGACTGGGGGCACGTGCTGTCTCTGCAGCCCCTTTAAGGTATTTTCCCCACTTCAAGGGGCAGAAACCAATGAGCAGCCGTTGCCTCCTGGTCTCACTCCGGTTGGCCAGGGGCTCAGACTGCCCTACCCAGCCCTGAACCTAAACATAGCCAGGGATGCTAGGTGAAGTTGGGCATGTGTGAGTGTGTGGGAGGCTGAGCGTCTGCTTGTGTTTGGGAGGCTGCACACATTCTTGGTGACTCCTACACTCCTGTGGCAGTGTCAGGGAACATGCACAAGGAAGGAGCCTGGGCATGAATGGGATTGAGGACCTGGCGGGGCTCCGGGGGACTGTGCCATGGTCAAGGGTGATGTGTGGCCAGGCATGAGCAGGGAGTGCTGTGCCCACTGTGCTGGGGTTGGTGCCTGGTGTATGGTGCTCAGGAGTGGGGTGAAGGTAAGGGGGTGCTGGGCAAGGGTATTGGCTGGCTAGCTCTGCCAGCAAGGAATGGACCTTTTTTCTTTGCTAGTTGCTGGCTCTGATCTGACTGGGGTGAGAACCCTGGCTGGCCCAGGTGCTGGGGAATACAGGGTTGGGTTCTTCTCACACAGGCACCAGTTCAGGTCTGCCCTTGGGACAGTTCAGCTGGCCAGTGCTTCCCACACTAATGGAATTTGTGGTTTCTCTGGGCTAGTACTGTTGGGATGAGCTGGGTTGTGGCAGCTGCTGCTGCAGCTGCTCAGTGCCTCTGGGTTTCCAACCAGTCAGTCATGGGTGCTGTGTGGGGTTGGGTGCCTCATGGCTGATTGTGTTACGGCTCTGGAGGGCACCCTACCTAGCCAGACCCTCCAGCTGCCCACTGTGCTGTGGGTCACAGGCAGATCTGATGCAGCCCAGCCAGGCCCCCGTGGTTACAAAGGGTGAGGGTAGAGATGGCTCTGGCTGGAGCAAGATGATCCTTTGCTGTTTCTTCCTGCAGGCTGATCTGCTGCCCCAGGTGAATCTCACAAGCCAGCAGGTATTCAGTGCACTTGACTTCCTGACACGGGGTGGAAGGCAGCATTTAACCCTTGGCAGTTGTATCCCTGGTAAGTATGGAGTCTGGGGCTTTGGAGACCTGCTCTGTGCAATTACATTGAGCATGTGGGTGAGGGGGCAAGTGGGACACACAGGACCATGGCACAGGGAGGATGCAGTGCATAATCGAAGTAGGGGGCAAAGGGGTGTGGGCAGGGTGAAGGAGGAGGCAGGGCTGCAGTAGGGGCACAGGGTGGCTGAAGTGGGTATAGTTAGTGTGGCAGTGAGGATGGGCAGGGGAGAATGAGTGGGTGACATGTGGGACGAAGCCTGATCCTATTCTCCCCCACCATTTATCCAGCAGGGCTGGCATCCCTGCAGGACCAGCTGCAATGGCCTGGACCAGCTGCCTGCTGTGGGGGGCTCTCCTTGAGAGGCTGCCCAGCTGGGTGGTCAGGGATGTCTCTTACAAGTTTGTGGACCCACAGGACCTGCAGTGGCTGGGGCAGGTGGTGCTGGAGTGGGGGAGCTGGGGCCACTGCTGGAGGAGCTTGGTGTCCTGCTGGCCCAGGACCCAGGAGCGCAGCTTCAGCTGGTGTTCAGCAAGGGCAGCCTGCATGTGCGTAGTCTCTTTATTATGCCAGAAGCCCTGCAGACAAAGGCTTGCACTGTTCCAGAGCACCTCTGTCTAGACTTCCTGCCTGCCCTTGCTCCGGACCTGACCCCTGCTTGCAGTCCTGTGCCTACATACTGGTTTGGCAGCACAGCTTGTGTGGCCTTGCTCTCAGTGTTGCAGGTTAGGCCAGAGCTGGGCATGAGGCTGTGGCCTGACTCTTAAGGGCAATGGTGCCTGAGTCCTAGGTACTGCAGGAGCTGCTACCCAGGGCTGCTGTGCATGTGTGTGTACCCTTGCTGCTGGATGTGCTTTGCGCCCCCTTGTCACAGGAGCCAGCTATGACCTGGGTCTAGAGCCACCTCCAACTATTTCTGCACAGCCCTTCCTGCAGCTACTACCGGTGTCTAGCAATGTCTATCACAGATCATGCTGGAGGTGGGCACAGGGCATGAGATGCTGGTGGTGATGCAGGCCAAGTTGGGTTGTGTCCACCAGCTGGTCATGGGGGACCAATTGCAAGTGCAGACCTACCCCTTGTCTCTGTGGGAGCTGGCTGCTCATATGTTTCAGCAGTTCCTGGGGCCTTACAAGCTGAAGCACTTGGGTGGACCAGAACTTGGCCCGCTACTGAAGGAACTGAGTACCCAGCTGGCCAGTGCCTGGGTGTGGCTGGTGTTCTCGCCAGGTAATGCTGAGCTGCAGAGCTTCTTTGTGTACACCTCTTTTATGCAGCATCTACTGTGTTGCCTCCCAGACCAGCTGATCCTGCTGTGCCCGCCAGCCCAGGGTGCCATCTTCCAGCTGCACAGCATCCTGTGCCAGGATGGGGCTGGGTGGGTGTACCCTTGTGCCTACTTACTAACCTGTGCCCAGGCACCCACAACTGCCCGCTTTGCTGAGGTGACCCTGTTGCAGAGTGTGCCCCAGGCTAAGCCCAACTTGTGCTGGCTCCTGCTGCAGTCCAACCTCTCTGAGCTGGATCTGGTGTAGGCCCTATTTCCTGGGGCCCGCATCTGCCTGAGTCCTGCCCATTCACTGGAGAGCCTGCTGTAGCAGGCACAGGTGGATGGGGTGCTGCCTCCACCCCTGCCCAATGCTCTGTGCAGCCTGACTTACATCAACTCCTCAGAGGCCTACCAGCCTCACCTGGCCTGGCTGGAGACTGGTCCCTCCCAGCTTTCTAAAGCACTTCTGGTAACACTGGCATGGCTGCTGGGCTCTTTGCAGTGCAGCCTAGGTGCCTGGCCCTTGCAGGGATGGCAGTGTTACCTGGCTGCCACGTGCTCACGTGAATTAGCTGCATGGCCCCAGAACCCTTAGAGCCCTTCTCTAGCTGGGTGCTGGGTTGAGGGGATGTGATCCCTCCCTGGGGGCCTCCCCAAATTCCCATCTCCACCCTGAAAGAGCCAGGTTGCAAGCTACAATTGCTTTATGCCAGGAATCCCCCTATCCCACAACCCTGCACTCTTGCTTAGGTCCTTGTGGAGTCTGTCAGTGCATCAGGGAGAAAGATGGGGCAGGAGCAGGTGGTACCATGTTAGGGTAGGGATGGGGTGGGGAAAATCATGCACTGGAGGGCTCAGCTGGGTGTGTGGCTGCCACACCTGCGCAAATTAGAGCCTCTTTGTGTTTGTAATAGTGTCAAGGCTTGCTGTAGGCAAGACAGGGGAGGGACTGGGTGCCAGAAGCTGGCTGTATAGCACCAAGCTGTCTTTTTGTGTCATAATGATTTGGACCCAGGCAGGGCAGAACTCCCTAGCTTGCTCCTGCGGCCATATGGCTGAGAGCAAGCAAAACTTGGTAGCATCCAAACCTCAAGTCTCTGGGCCTGGGCCTGGACGTAGGATGCCCTCCAAAAGATTTGGAAGTAAAGTAAAAGCTCTGTTATCTGGAATGGGGGATGCCAGTTAATCAAATATGCACCATCTGGTGCACTCCCTGGTGTCAGTGTGCCAGGGGACAGGGAAGGGGGCCCCACACAGGCTGCTTTGCCCTGGGCTGTGGTTCACAAGGAAGAAGTGAAGAACTCGGATTGCGACGGTGAAACCGGAAGTGGGACTTCCGGTTTTGCTTTTGCCGTATCCCTTGGAAGGAAGATTTGTATTGCCAGATGCCGGTTAGCGGACCTTTCTGTTTGGTAAAGTGCCTGATAACATGGCTTTTGTTGTATCTGAAGCCCCAGGTGGGGGTGGAGGATGCTTGCTGGTAGCAGGGCCGCATATGCTTCTTGAATGATTCACATAGATTTGGAATTGATTTGGCTGATTTGACTTGGGACATGAAAATTTTTCCTTAAAAAAATCAGGCAGGGCAGAGCTATGGCTCAGGCTCCCTTCCCCACAGCCTGCCCCATAGGAGCCTACACATTCCAGTGCTGCAGTAACTGTTTTGATCATATCTTCAGCCTGTACTTGGGAACAGGAACTGCACCTGCTACTGGACAGTGCTCCTCTCCCTGAACAAACCTAGGGGTCCTGTCTCCCAGCCCCCTTTCCCTCTCTCCCCTCCCCCAGCCACCAGACTCCAGTCCTCTCTCAGGTGTCTGAGCTGGTGTTCCTCTTCCGTTCCCTTCCCAGAACCCAGGCATCCTGACATTCAGCACAGAACCCCAGAGCATTCTGTCCCCTTCTAAGACCTTGAAGGAAACTCGGTGGCACCCCAGTGGCAGGTTAAGGTACCAGGTCAAACTCTTCCCTTGAGCCAAGAAACAGATGCTGTTGGGGGCCAGTCAAGATAAACCAGACATGGGTTGGGGACTTGGGTCTGCATCCATGCCATGGGGGCAAGAAGAGTGGAAGCAGCAATTGCTGCTGTCATGGGCAAAAGTGCAAGCAAGATGCCACAGAGCAGAGCCTACGGGGACGGGTAGTGCTATTATAGGTGTTTGAGGCAGGCCCTGGGGAACACTGAGGCCAAGGCCAGGTCCATGACCTGCAGCAAGGATCTGGAAGAATGTGTAGGATTGTTGCTGGGGGTGCTCATGGGTGACCCCAAACAGCAACAACTGAACTGGTAAGCAGGGACAGGGACCATCCTACTGAGCAACCAGCTAGCTGCAGAGCTGGGCTCTGCTTTTGCAGGCAGGAGCTCCTGTTGTCCCCAACGGACAGTGTGAGTTCGTGCCCGGTGCGCTATTGCCAATGAACACACAGGGGTGGAGGATCCGACTTAATCTTTATTGTTTCCAGTCTGCGCAGAGAGGGGTGCTTGGCAATCATTTGCAAAGCAAGCACCACCGGTTTCTACCTTTGGGTACCTTTTTATACATATGTTTGCAAGTGTATCGCTCAGTGATTGGTTACAAGCCACTGACATAAGACGTTCTCTACTGAGCATGTCTCTATACCTATGTTTTAGCCATGTATTTCATTTACATACTTTTGCCCTGCCCAGGGGTGTGATTTTTAGCATTATAATGAGACCTTTTTCTGAACTTCTTGCTATCTTACAGGTGTCAGGGAGACATTATCCTGCTGGTGTTAGGGAGGCATTCCAGGAATCCTCCGCATCCCACACGCTGTGCTCTGCAAGCATCTCTTAACACACACATGCCACACCCCTCCCAGCATCAGTAAGTTGCTTTAAGTATTCAGTTAGATATAGTTTGCAAAAGCTAGATATACCATAAAAAAGATTACATAAAAAGATTACATCACTCCTGCATGCAGAGACTGCAGAGAGGAGCAGGGCATGTGCACAGGGGCAGCAGCGATGGGTGGGATACAGCACAGCAGAGCTTGGGGCTCATGGCTGCCTGCTGGGGCTTTGTTGGTCTCGTGTCTCAAGGGATGCTACTGTGGACCCATGCCCTTGGGCCCTTCCCTGTGGTCCCAGCCTCCCAGGGTGTTTGCGACTGAGCAGTGCCATCAAGCCTGCCTGGCAGCTCTCATCTCTTGCAACATAGAATTGGGTTCTAGAGGTCTTCTTGGGGTGCCCACCTGTCATGCCACGCCATGGCTTTGGCGTGTGCTTTCTTACTGTTGTTGGGTAGGTCGGGTCACACCCAGCACGGCCTGGCCAGAGAATCCTGGCTGCATTACGAGGGGACACTATTCCAGGACAGGTCCTGCTATGCCAGGCTGATGCTGTTTCCCCGAGGATCCTCGGTGGCAGTGACAGCACTGCAGCTTGAGGGCATTTGAAGAGGGGGATCTTTTGGATGGAGACCCTCCTACTGGTGCTGCTGCTCAGAGGCCTGCAGGGTCCAAATTAATGCAGCCCTTGGACAGCAGGGACAGTGCACGTCACAGGGGTGGGGGCTGCATTCTGCTAGGGACTAGGGTGTGGGGGCACAATGCAGCATGAAGGAGGAAATGGGGAACAGGCCACATTAAGGGCTAAGAGGTGGAAGCTGCGGGAGGGCTGCAATGCATTGTGGGGGTGGGGGAGGACTGTAGTGCATTGTGGAGGTGGGTGGAGCTGCAGTGCATTGTGGGTCTGGGAACCCTGGGTTCCTGCTGCTGTGGCTGTTGGAGCGTCATGGCTTGTGGTCGCCTGGCTTGTGAGTGAGGAGGGGACCACAGGGGAGGAGGCGCCTGGGATGGCCGTGGGTCACTGTCCTCTCCTGCTCGAGCTGCCTGTGCTGTGCAGGGGCTCCTTCCTTTGCCAGGGCCGGAAGTGCAGGGGAGGGGATGATGGGCGGAGGGTGTTGCTTGCCGAGCATAGGGATAGTGTCTGCAGGGCTGTGTGTGACCTGGGACGGGACTGGGAGAGCAGATTTGCAAGAGCCAACACCACTCAACACGTGTGCAAATGTCTATCATGCAACACGGGGCACTGTGTGTGATGGGAAGTGGCATCTTGCGGGGGGAGGGGGGGGTGAGGGGCTGCTTGGTGTATAATGTGGGTGCTATCCAACGTGTGGTTGCTTTGTGTGTGTGTGTGTGTGGGGGGGGGGCACGTATACAAGGGTGACACAGCAAAGCAGCTGTTCAAGTGATGAAGGTTCTAACACCTACCGAAGGGCGGCACGCATGTTGTGGGGTGACGCAATGTGGGGCTGTCTGGGTGGGTGTGCAAGGCTGACAATGGGTAGGAGGTGTGTGTCACATAGAGGGTGATATTATTGAGTGGCCAGGTGTGTGCATATGTGTGTGTGTAGGCATGCAGAAGTGCAGTGGGAGGCTCCATTTGCATGTAATGCTGTGTATGCTGGATGAGGGAGGCATGCAGCAGGGGCCAATTCCTTCCTCAAATGAGATGGGGACTATACTATAAACAGCCTCCAAGGTTTCATCTGGAGGGGGAGTTTACTCTGGCAAAGGAGTTCTTTTGTCAGGATGGTTGAAAGCAGTTCCTGGGATGGTGCAAGCCCTGCTAGCAAAAGAATTAGGTCAGCATGACTAGGTCAGTATGGTGGGGCTTACTGGTTCAGCCATACTGGCCACAGGGTGAGGGTTTCCCACATGCAGAGGCTGGCAAAACCTTTTAGTGCAGACCAACCCTCCCCTTCAGCTCAATGTCCTCTCTCCATCAGTTCATCTGTCATGCCATAACTTCTGAATGTGGGATTGATACTAAAATTTCTGGGAATATTTTAGGCCAGGGTGTAGCAACCTTTGAGAAGAAGTGTGCCAAATTAACATGGCTTGCTCTGAAGGTGGGCTGCTGCCAGAGATATAACTAGTAAAGTTTAAACCCCAGACCAGTGACTCCCTTCTCTGCCCTGCTCCAGCCAAACCAGCTGCTGTTACTATAACTGTACCTGCTCTCTCACCCCGGTTACTGCAGGTGTCTTGTACCCTCATCACTGATTGCCATTGCCACCAACTGCTGCCAAAGAACAAGTTGGCTGAAAGAGAAGCAGCAGCTCAGTAGAGGGCATGAGAGGCAGTGAGCAGGGAGGGCAGCATGTTACTGGTTGGTGCAGTAAGTACACTTCACTGCTGCTGCCACTGCTGATTCCCCCATTTACTGATGTCCTGACTAACTCACACCCACAGGCCATGTGAAATTGCTTTGTGGGCTGGATCTGGTCTGTGAGCCACAGGTTGCTAACTCCTGTTTTTGATGGCAAAGGATAGAACCAATCCAGGGGAAAATTGGGAAACCTAAAAGCTAGTTTTGTACCATCCAATTCTGAATTCCATTAAAAATGAAATCAAATCCCAGGGCTAGATTTCTTATTTTCATCTGTAAAGACCAGCACAGAACAGAGTCTGATTAAAATAGGCTTTTCTGCATCATGAGAATTGTGAAGCATGTAAGTCCAGACCCAGTGAGAAAGGACCTGCTGGGAGCATCTATACATTGCCCTGTATGGTGATGTAGCAATGTGCTACATCACTTTATAGCATGCTGTGGCAATGTAGCGATCACATGAGGCTACATGTGATTGCCAGCTACATTGCTGTAGCAGCATACTCCCCGATTACAGTGCACCACTATGGCAACGTAGTAGAGAGCTCTTTGACTGTGCTGCCGATACAGCGCAGTATGGGAAGTTACTGTGCTGTGTTTTAGTATGTTAGTACTAAAAGGAAGTACTAAAATGGCGCAGTAGCAAAGCTGCTGTATGGTGACGTGTAGACATGACCACTGAACACAAATCTTGGAGACGTGGGTGGAGTAGTAAACAATGCTCAGGCCAGGACAGTCATGCAGAGCTGTCTGGATGGTTTGCTAAACTGGGCCCCTTCAGAGAAGTGAGGTTTTTCACAGCTAGGGGGAAAAGTATTACCCCCAGGAACAAGGAATGCAGGTGCTCTGCAAAGGTGGAAGGGAGCTGGTGAGGAGGAGGAGGGGAGACTTTTTCCCTTTGATTGGGTAATGGATGAGGCTGGTACTGGAGCCTGGCCTTCTGTTGTGGTGTCTGTGCTTCAAAGAACAATGCTACAAGGCTGTAGTGGGTGCAGGAGTGAGCCATGGAAGTGACTGGAGGGCTGTGGAAAATGTCTGCCAATGAGAGGGAAGGAGCTCAATTTGCCAAGCTGCTCAGAAGGAAGGCTGAGGTGTGCCTTGATCACAGCATACACGTAGAGAAAGCCATAGAGGAAGCCAGCAAGTGCCAGCAGGCTCTCCAGCCCAGCCAACTGGGAGCCGGGCAGGAAGCTGAAGCCAGTTAGTATCAAGGCACAGGTGTGTGCAATGCTGGCAGTGGAGTGCTTGAATGGGATCTCTGGGGTAGGGGTGAATGGTCCATTTTTTTGTAACTTCAAATCATGGCAGGTGCTGTTCTCAAAGGTGGGTTAGCCAAACACTAGAAATAAGGCCAGATGCAGCATCTGCATGGTCAAGTTATCTGGGAGAAGAGGGCATAGGTTATCACAGTGGGCATGCTTCCTAGTCCATTTACAGAACCATGTGCCTGCTTTTGTCAGGGCCTCCTGTGTTAACAGGGTATCCAAGGTCTAATCCCAACTCTGAGCGCTAAGAGGCTCTTCATTGTTGCTGAGGAGGAGACAGGAGAGACATGCCAGGGAGTATCTTTAGCAAACTGGTCACATGGGGGGGGAGGGAATGGACGGATGGACCAGAGACAGAAACAGACAGAAACTCCTGCAGGAAGGAGGGGAGGTGTTGGAAGTCTGGAGGAGACAGGGTTGGAGAGAGGGATCTGTATGCATGCTGTGAGGGCTCAACACTTTCCCTAGCTCTTCCCCACATAACACCCATGGTCTCTCTCCCTTCCTCCTGGCCACACAGTGGGGCACAAACGTTGGGAAAGGACAGTGCTGCCTGGGTCAAAAGCAGAGGCACTTACAAAAAGTGGAGATAGGCATGGGGCTTTGGGTTGATAAGCCAGGAACAGGGATAGAAACAGGAAAGTTTCTATTGGGGGATGAGGTGCAAGGGGTCTGTGATACTCTAGGAGCCCTGTGCTGCCATGTAGTTCTCTACGGCCTGCCTCTCGGGGTCCTGTGGCTTCTCCCATATCCCCATGGTGCCAACCTTGCCTTGACCCTTGTACCCTGCCAGTTAACATGAGAAAGTACTTTTTTATACAACACAGAGTTAACTTAAGTAATTCATTGGCACAGGAGGTGGTGGAGGCAAATTGCAGAGCTAAGTTAAAAAAGGGACTGGATATATTCTTGGGTGATAGTTCTATTAATGGCTATTGAACAGATCATTTGGAAACATTTATTTCGGCATCTCTAAATCGATGATGATGAATGCCAAGGAGGTATTAAATAGCAGATAGATCACTGGAGATATCCAGTTCAATGTCTTCCCTCTATAGCATCCACTTCTGCCACTCTCAGAGACGGACTACATGGACCATTGGCCTGACCAAGCATGGCACTTATGTTCTAATGTTGACTTCTGTCTGGGCTGAGTCTGCAGCTGCAGGCTTCCTCTGCAGCCAGGGCATTGTCAGTATGGTGGGCTCTGTGAAGCTGAGCTCTGTTCCCTGTTTGCTATGGTCCTGGCACCAATGTTGGCTTGCTGTGCTGTCCCCACAGGCCAGCCGCCCCGTGGGATGGAGGAGGCCGAGTTGCAGGAGAAGGAATTCTTCTCATGGGAGGAGTTCAGCACCTTCTTTGACGCCTGGTGCGAGCACCGGAAGGTGCTGTTCTTTGTCAAGAACTCTGTGCCGCTCAGCAAGTGCAAATGGGCAACAGCCCCTCCACAGCCCGGCGTAGTGGAGGCCCTGAAGTACAGCTCTGTGCGCCTGGTCTGCAAGGATGTCCGGGGCTCCAGCAAGCCTACCCAGGGGTAAGACAGAGCAGGGACCCCAGGGCTGGCCCTACTGGTGTGGGCTGGGCATGAAGCAGCATGTATAGCAGGGGAGGGGGGGTGGGAGGGGAGGACGGGGGAGGAGCAGGAACAGGAACAGTTGCTGCATCAAGTTGGGGTTAGTACACTCTCTGAACTGTCTTCTGCCATCTGCAATTTCCATTTGGTATCTGATTTCCCCTTCTTGACCTCAGCTGTTGGGCAGTGGGTCTATAGGATGCTTAAACAGTCCCCAGCATGCCCCATCCCAGAGGTAGCTGCACCTCAGTTCTAGTTCAGGTTCTTCAGCACAGCCTTTTCCTCTCTTGCAGGTGATGGGAGGCTGAATGAGATGGGCCAGTGACTCCTTGGTGTGATGCAGCCAAATACATGCATAACCACAAATAGAGTCTGGTCCAGTGTGGGAGGGCTTGATTCCTGGGCTGAAATGCAACATCTGTATGCCTGGGCATTGCTGGGCTGGGGTCCATCTAGCTCTGACTGAAGGGACAGCACTAGCTGTTGCAGAGGGAGATACTGACTTCTCTCTTCACCCTCTGGTTCCAACTCCCTCCATCCACTGGTGTCTGGCTGAAGGGGAGGAGGGCTACATAACCCTCACAAACACTGCCTGTCTTAATCCTTTCTGTAATGCCACCCTATAGGTTGATTCTGTGCCCCTTGCACAGTGCAGCCTAAGGCACAGGCTGACGTAAGGATCCATATTCTCAGGCTGCTCTCTCATGCTTTTCATCAGCAGGTCTCACAGTGCATTAGTCAAGAGGCCTGTGTTACTATCGGCATTTTACAGACAGGGAAACAGAGGTATATGACAGGGGAGCCACTTGCCCAAGGCTCCCTCAGCAGACAAGAGGTGGAATCAGCAATAGAACTCATCTCCTTGGTCCTAGGCCAGTGCTCCAACTGCTGGGCCAAGCTGCTTCAGTGTTGCTGGGTGTTTTGCTTCTACAGATAGAGACATCCATTCCACCCATCATGAGACCTGAGACCAGCATCACTTTGGCAGGGAGCCCCCTAGGATAATGAGTCAAACTAGGACGGATTGTCTCCCAGGGACAGACTCTTCCTTTCCATCAGGGATCAGGGGCAGACTCTCCCTTTCCATCTCATTTACCATCCCCTGGATCCTGCTTTATAAGAAAGGCCTGATCTCCTGTGTGTCCACCAGTTGATGTGGGTGTCTCAGACCTGACCCTTCCCTGCAGTAACCAGCCCTCCATTCAGGCCCCCTGGCCTGAGCCCCCCATCTGTACCATTCTCACCCTGCTCCTGACCCTGCTTGCTCAGCTGGGGCCTAGTCTAGTGCAGTGCTGTCCCTGGCAGGGATTTGCCCTGGCATCTACAGATGTGGAGAGGGGCCCGGCCCGGCCCTACCCAGTCTTGAAGGGAGGTGCCCTTGGTCATTGCTCTCCAAGCTGTTAGCAGCCAGGCTGTATTCTGACTCCTGGAGCAACGCCATGCACAGCTTCCCTGGGACTTGGCCTCAGGAGGACAGCCCCTGCCTGTCTGCATGGCCCTCCCAGCAAGCCCAGATGGGCTGGAGCCCCTGCTGGAGAATGAGTGTGATGTGCCCCCTTATAAAGGGGCTTCCTCTAGGCCTGGATTTCAGGAGCACGCAGGGTTTGTATATATTCTAACAGTAGTCTGTCCAGTTGGACCGCACCTGAAGGCACACTCCAAATGCAGAAATGCTCATGGGAGATACTTGGGGATATCCTGACAGTTGCTCTCAAGAGCTGGGCCTCTGACATGCGTGAGAGCTGCTGCTGAGCCAGACCCCCAGAGAGGTTTCACTGGGGTACTTCCAGGTTTGGAGCATGTCTGTGGGTGAGGGTGCATGATGTCTCAGTGACCTGGATTGGGCATGCTGCTGCGAAGTAAACAAGCCCTCAGAGACC
>NW_005842441.1:1281595-1300165 GCF_000455745.1 Alligator sinensis | reverse complement strand
TAGGGAAACAGTGACAGCTCCCAAGCTGGCCTGCATGTGACTTGAACGGCATGAATGGTGCTGTGGAGTGACCTCACATCAGGGGGTTAGGCCCTAGTGACCCTCAGCCTGTCATACTGACCTCTCCTATCAGTGAGAGTGCCCTCCTGTCCATGGTTATATGCCACCTGGACATAAAAGCAAGTGTTCTGCAGTGTCCTGCAGGCCAGGCACCCAGTGGGCTGGGAGATGTGGTTTCCATGCCATAAGGAGAGAAAGGGGCTCTGCTGGCTCCAGGCACGATGCTGTGTGTCTGGAGCCTGAGGGGATTCTCATGTTGGTGTCTGGGTGCCTAGCACTGTCTCTTTGCCTGCAGGGGTCAGCAGAAGGGCTGTAGCGCCAGCATCGTTCTCAAGATGAGCCCCAGTAAGGACCGTCTGATTGTCACTGAGTGCCAGCTGGCCCACAACCACACGCTCTGTCCTATAGAGTTTGCCTACTACTTCAAAAAGGGCTACTTGATGGCCAACTCCTGCCTGCCAGTGCGCACCACCAACAAGATCTCCAAGCAGTTTGTAGGCGCTCAGGATGTGCGACGCCTGCTCTCCTACTGCAAGAGCCGTGACCATGGTGTGCTGGATGTCCTCCATGGCCTAGACAGTCTTTTTGCCAGTGACCCTGGAGCCAAGGTAAAGCTGGTCTTCATGGAGGACAAGGTCATTGTCAAGACCATCTTCTTCCTGACCTCACGCATGATGGTGTTGGCCCAGCGCTTTCCACTCATGCTCTTCTTTGACCGCATGGTTGGGCTTAATGAGGAGTTCGACCTCTACACAGTGCTGTGTGTGGATGGGACTGGTCGGGGACATGAGTGCACTTACTGCCTGACACGGAAGGAGACGCCTGACCTGCTGCGCTTCACGCTGGCCTCTCTCGTGCAGAGCGTGCCTGAGGTCAAGTTCAAGGTACGCTGTGTCACCCTGGGCATAGAAATCACCAACCTGGAAGCAGTGAAGGAGCTGCTACCTAATGCCCGTGTCCAGATCTGCCGCTCCCAGGTGCTGGAGACCCTGTTCAACAAGGCCCAGGAGTTGGGTGTGGCAGAGGATGAACGCATCTGGCCCCTGCTCTGCCAGCTGGCTTCCTCCAAGTCGCCAGCTGCCTACAATCAGGCAGTGCAGGAAATGAAGGCCATCTTCCCCCATGGGTTCGTCCGCTACTTCTGCCGTCACTGGCAGCCGCGTAGTGAGATGTGGGTGCAGTTCTGGGCCTTTGAGACTGCCTGCAACGTCAATGCTTGTGAACTGCTCAAGGAGCACCAGCACCGGCTGCTCTCGGCCCTCAGCCCCCCTCTGACTGTGGCACAGTGCATCCTGGACCTTACGGCCATGCAGGCTAGTGGCACAGCCACAGCCGAAGACCAAGAGCTGGACGAGGAGGAGTTGGCTGCTCGCTACCGCTCTGTGTGCAAGCCTGAGCCCGCCGGCCTGATCGAGGAGGAGCTGGGGTTTGCCCGGCACAGCCTATACAGCTGCCAGGAGACGGCTGAGGGCTACCGGCTCAACGACGGCCCGTCTGAGTTCTGCATGGATCAGGCACTGACCCACTGCAGCTGCTCCATCCACACCTCCCCCCTGCTGCCCTGCCGCCACATCTTTGCCATGCGCCTCCGCACTGGGGCGCCCCTCTTTGACCCTGCCCTGCTCCCTAAGGACCCTGTGGCCCCACTTCCCACGTGCTAGGCCCCCCTGGGCCCGGGGCAGCCACTGCTGAAGGAGCCAGGAGCGGCAGGTGGACAAGCGAGCTGTGTGGGGGGAGTTGATTGCCGGAAGTGCTCCCAGCATCACAGATCCGTGGTGCTGAGAGGTGGTTCCAGAAGGAGTAGCCCCTGCGCCTGCGGTCTGGAGGAGAGACCGGGCCCTCCTCTGGTGCGCTCCGGGCTAGGCCGAGCCGGGCCCGCCGTGTGACTCGGGTCTCCACGGGCCCCGCACCAGCCAGGGGGCGCGTCCTGCTGCAGACGGGGGGCGAGTCGCGCCCCTCCTGCCCCCAAGCAGACCCCGGGGGTTGGGGTGCGCGGAGGCGGCGCGTGGCAGCCCCGGGCCCGTTCCCCCGCGCGGTGTCGGGGGCGCGGCCGCCACCCAGACTACATTTCCCGGCAGGCCGCGGGAGCAGGCGCTCGGCCCTCAGCCTGTACCCGGACTCGCTTCCGGGTTACGCCCCGGTAGTGACGCAGGCTCGGAGCCTGTCGGAACTCGGCTTGGATTTTTCCCGCGAAAAGGTCGCGGGCCGGGGCTGGGCGCGCGCTTCCAGGTAACCGCGGGCGCGCGGCTCCCGCTCCCCCCCCTCCACCCGCGGGATGGGCTGCGCGGGGAACGGCCGCTCGCGGGTGCCGGGGACAGTGGCCCCTCCCCACGCGGCCTCGTGCCCGGCGCCCCCCTCGGGGCCCTGGTTCAGCGCCCGACCCTTGGGCCCCGGCATCCCCGGTGCCAGCCAGGGGGCAAGCTCCGGGCTTTCTCCTTTCCCCTCTGGCATCAGTCTCCGCCTCCAGAGGCTCCTGCTGCGGCTCTGGCGGCGCTTCTCCCCGCGCCTTTACTCTTGTGCGCTCCCCATCCGCTGGGGGGCCCGGGCCCTCTGCCAGACCGGGAAGGAGGCTCCGGCCGGGGGGACCCATGTGAGCGTGGGGCCGTTTCCCTGGCTCTCTCCTGCTCGCTGACTTGAGGCAGAATCCTCTGGCTCCTTGGGCACCTTTGCAGGGCAGTGGGTGCTCACCCTTTGGAGCGCTCCTGACTACCCTCAGACCCCCACCCCTCCCTCCACCTCCCATCCCTGTTTTTTCATCTGTGGTCCCCTGGGGTCTCTCCTTGTGCTTTTGGTCACCTCCCTCTGACTACAGGTGTAACTTTCTTGTTTCCGTGTGGGCCTATGCCCACAGTTTATTCACATAACAAATGGGCCTTCCCCTATGGTATCATTTGGTGTGGTGCTGGTCATACTTGTTACCCTCTGATCTCACTGGGGTCCAGATAGTCAGAAAGCAGCAAGCTTCTGTAAACCTCCACAGTCAGGTGCAATGAAATGGGACAAAGGTCATGCATACCCTGCAGTCTCAGGGCAAAAATGCTGCTGCCTGCTGCGTGCTCTCTGTAGCTATCCACTTGACTTGGAGCAGTTTGTTCTGGACACTTCTTGAAGCCAGAGGTCAGCTTCACCTCCCCATTGGGACGACACCGATTAAGCTATTTCCACCCTCACTAAGAGCCCCCCTGGCAAAAATGGTGTGAAAAAATGTCAATTGAAAATAAATAATTTTTTATTGTTTATATTGTAATTTGTTTAATTTAAAAATGCACTTGTTTCAAGTTGAGCTCTTTTTGTAATGCAGTATATGAGGCTTACTCTTATTTTATTTTATTTTTTAAACAAAAAAAATAAATGCTGACTTAGTGAGCCTCTATCAAAAAGCTTGGGTTGAAGGCTGGATGCATTTCTCCACTTAGGAAGAATTTTGAGATAAACATTTACTCGTTGAAGCCCTGCTCTTTAAGTGTAACACAATATGCTGTGTGCTGCCTTGAGGGTTTAATCTTTTGGTGAACCCCAGGGAATGAGCTATTGGGTGCAAGAGGCTGTCAGTCATTGCAAGTATTGAGATCCCACCGCTGACTCCGTTAGACCCCATTACGTACCTTGTTGAACACACACACTGAGGCCATTTGGGTGGTTGCGTATTTCCCTCTATAGCTTTTCCTTACCTACCTGTAGATGAGATCAGTATTCAAACTATGAATATTTATGACTATCCAGTATGGAAACTTACTTTTTTCAGCTCATGGAAAACTACTGATCTACTTTGTGATCGCGGGCCCTTGTTTCTGGCTGGTTTTGGTCACACTTAGGTAGCCAAAAGGTAAACTGGCTCTACTCAAAAAGCTTTTCTTAGCAGTGATAGTCGGGGGGGAGGAGGCAGGAATTATAGCAAACGAAGATGTACTTTTTGTTACAAAATAACTCAAATGGAAAAGCAGATCTGAATTGATGATTTTAGTGGAGACTTTCCATTTGGTGATTTAATTTGCCTTTTTTAAAGTCAGGAGCATCAAACTCATTTGGCTTCATAGGCTGCGTGAGGGATGTGGGATTGGTCCATGGGCTGGATCGGGCTTATAGAGTGGCTCTGTGTGCTGGATCCAGTGCGCAAGGGCTGGTCTGGTGCAGGTACCGCGTGCAGTTTGCTCCCTGGACCAGCCCTGCATGCTTCATGCAAACCAGCTTGCTTTAGACCAGCCCCGTGGGCAGTGTGCAGAGCTGGTCTGGCACATGTTTCACGCAGGTACATGGGCCACATGCAGTGTACAGACTCTGTCTGGGGAAGTGTATGAAGCTGGTCCAGGGCAGATGCTACATACAGCATATGTGCTAGACTGGCTTCACATGTTGTGTGCAATGTGTGCCAGACCGGCTTCATGTACTGCATGCAGTGCACGAGGCTGAGGCTGGCACATGCTACACGTGGCATGCAAACCAGTTTGAGACCCTTAGGCAGAACTGTGACTAGATCATGGGGCTCTGCAGGTTATATCCATGACACCCCTGTTTTAAATCAATCTACCTTGTAACATCTGCATCCAATAGACTTGGAGCAAGGACTGCAGCTTAGCTGACAGGACTTTCTCCAAGGGAGGGTGGCCTAGTATTTAGCAAGGGAGAGAGATTTTACCCCTATGGTCTCAGTGTGGCTTCTACCTTCCTTTCTTGCTTGTTTCCCCATCTGTCCCAGGAGACATGTTGAGGCCCTGTGATGTCTGGCTTGCAACAGAGCTTTGAAAACCGTGCATGTGGTAGAGGGCTGAGGGTGGCCTACCTGGGTTGCTGGAGAGGCCCCTGCTCAGAGCTGCCCTATCAGGTGTGTGGTTTGCCACCAGGGCTGGATGTAGGGTATCTAGTCATTGTGGTACCCTGGTGTGGGGCAGGGCAAAGTGAGCTGTGGTAACCCAAGAGCTGACTGCAACCCACAAATCTTCAGAGGGTCCCTGGGGTGTCTTCTGCAGCATGCATTTTCTGGTTTCAGGGTTGGGGTGCTGCAGGGCTCCAGATGGCTCAACCACAAGCTGCTGCAAATCCCCAGTGGTTTTGGGAGAAGTGTGTTGTTTGGGTCCTGCCTACCCATGCCCTGGAGTCTAGGCTTTCAGTTCTCCGTTCCCCAGTAGACCAGCTGGCTCTGGGGGATACCCCAGCATTCTTTCCAGCAGGTTCATTTTCTAGACTGATGCTTTCTCTTGGGGCTTGCTTTGAGAATAGAGCTGTTAGGTCTTGTGGGGCAGGGGCAGATGTTCCTTGCCCATCAATCCCCAGAGGAGAGAGCAAAGCAGAGGGCATCCCAGCAAGGTGTCAGGCCAACAGTATGAGAGCCTTGAATGGCATCATGGGCCAACTTAGAGTCTTTCTGTACTCTCTCACTTGCTGCTTTTTCTTTTTTGCCCCAAGCTGGAACTGCAATGGAGGGGCTCTGAGGGTGTGTGCTGGACCACACTGTGACTGCTTTCTCTCCTCCCTCCCCTGCACACCTTCAAGATGCAGCGCTCCATTATGTAAGTAATAGCCTTTTCCTGTCTGGCCCAGTGCCCTCTAGTGCTGTCTCGGCATGGGTGTGGGCATGAGGCTGCTCCTGGAGCACATGCCAGGAGATAGGCTGGGACAAGTATTATTATCATGATTTGTGTTTGCATACTGTACATAGAAGTGATTGCATAATAACTAAAAAATAAATCCTTAGTCTTGTATATTGTGGTTGGGGGTGTGTGGGAGGTGTGATTTGGGGGGGGTGTATGGGGGTTTGTGAGGGGGTATGGCTGTGTGTGTGGGGAGCATAGGGCATATTGGGGAGCTGTGTGTTTGTGAGGAGGGGTTGTGGGGACAGGGTGTGGGTTTGTGGCATTTGTGGGGTATGAGGGAAGGTGGAGGGATGGGGATCCTCCCACAGTCCCCCCAATGGCACAGCAACAGGCAGGAGTGCTCATGGTGCTCATGCCTTGCTCCAGCCAGCACTGCACATTGTGGCTAGGACCGCAGCCCTTGTTCGGCATTTCTATTGCCAGCACCTTCTGCCATGCACATGCAGCCCCTGCACTCGCAAGGCATGGGAGGGAAGCCCCATGCACTGGAGCCCATTGCCTTCCCTGCCTCCTGCTGTAAAAGGTAGCTGGCTCCAGTGCGTGGGGCCTCCCTCCCATGTCGTACAAATGCAGGGGTTGTGTGTGTGCGGCAGGGAGTGCCGATGATAGATGGCCCAGCAGGGGCTGTGCTCCTTGCCGCAATGTGCAGTGCTGGCCTGAGCCATGTGCCACCAGGCACCAGCATCCCGAGCACTCCTGCCTGCTGCCAGCCTCAAGCTCCATGCTTCCGCCGAACTGCACCTCCCACCCCATCGCTGCCGCTTCCCTATCTGCTGCCTGGAGCGAGCGGGAGGCTGGGGAAGTGGAGCAGGTCCCAGGTGGCTGCAGCAGCAGCCGCAGCAGCCCCACCCAGGAGCTGTATGTTGTCTGGGCCCTGTCACCCATGAGGGTGAGAACAAGACGCAATAGAGTATGTTGGGGGTTGTATATATGTGGGCGCCTCACTCGTACCCTTACCGGAAAGCTTGGGCAGGGTACAATTCATTGGTGAGCTCTGCGGCCTGGATGAAAGTGCCTGGCAGGCTGGATGCAGCCTACAGGATGTATTTTGCCTTTCCCGTCTTAGCATTTTGCTGTCCTCTTCACCATGTGGTGCAGGCATTGAGCATGCCAGGACTTTGCCTGATGGGGCAGCACCACAGAAAGTTAGAGAGGAATCCCAAAATTCCAGTCATGCCGTGTGCATACCACTGCCCTGCAGGGTTCAAACACGATGTGGAGCTTGCATAAGGTGGAGCCTGAGTGTGTGTGTCGAGGTGGTAGGGGAGGAGGGGTAGTGAGCCCACATGTGGGATTTCACCTGTGCAGGGGACTTTCTGGCCCACCATCCTGGGATTTGCCATGCATCTCTGTCTGTCTGGACAGGTCATTTTTCCAGCCTGTGAAGGGAGCAAAGGCAGAGGAGAGCAGACCTCTAGAAGATGAGCATGCGACTAAAAAGTGAGTTACCGCAGGACCCTGGGTTTTGGGCCCATCCACTTATACCCCAGTAGAACAAGGCAGCCCAGTCAGTCCAGGGATGTGGTGGTGTGGGCTGTGCCTGGGCTCAGGGCTGTCACTGACCTATGAGTAGAAGCAGAGAGTAGCCTCTTTTCCAGAGACTCTTTTATAGGTCTGTGACTGCGCTGTTGCATCTGTGGTTCACTGGAGGTGTTTGTGAGTTCTGGGGTCTCCTTGAAACCACCAGATTTCAGACTGTTTCCTGAGGCTGCAGGGCTTTTCCAGCAGCTGCTGCTGCTGCTTGGGGGTCATATATGGTCACCTGAAGGGCCCCTCCACTTCCCTGGGGGCCGAAGGCCCTCCAGCAGAAGCTCCTGTGGCACTATTAGCTGTGGGCCAGGGAATGCAGAGCAGTTCTGTTGTGTTTGCTTTGCAGTAGGGGGAGACTTAGACCTGCTGTGGAGTTACAGCTGTGTTGTATGCTGAGATCTACAGGTTGTATACCTATGTTCTAGGTACAGACCTCTCAGTCCTGACCTCTGAGTGCCTCTAGCGGGTTGAGTGCTAGGAGCCACCCAAAGGGTCTGGTTATGTGGGATGGAATTCCTGTGCAGTCCAGGGCAGACCCATCCTCTGCTTCTGTGTAGGCCAGCTGTTGGGGGATCAGGAGCTGTGCTGGGGCCTGGAGGCATATGGATCAGATCAGTTTTCCAACCCATGGGGTGGGTCATGGCGGCCCATGCATAGAAGGCCAGCTTTTATGCAGTTCATGGAGAGTGCTGCTCGGGTTGAGGGGCACAGTTGGTATGAATCCTAGGGCCTTGCTTTCTGAAGGCTGTCTGCATTGCAGGATGCCAGAGAAGGCTGAGAAGCAGAGCAATGGTCTTGGTCACTGTGCAAACTCTCCAGTGAAGCCTATAGGCAAGAGGTCCTTGCGCCGAATCATTGAGAGTGACAGTGAAGAGGAGGAGCCTGAGCCAGCAGTCATAGCGGAGGAGGGGCAGATGCAGGTTGAGACTCCTAAGAAAGCCAGCAGCAAGCAGGTAACCTCCTGTCAGTGTACTGGGCCTCTCCTGTGCCTTGCTTTCCCCCAGACCCTTTGTTCAACGTACCAGTGCACCCTGACTCCCCCTATCCCTCCTCTTAGTGCCTGTTCTGCTGCTGGCTCTCCAAGCTCTGGAGTGCATGTTGTTCTGGGTAAACTGAGTGGGGAGGGAGCTGCTACTCTTTAGATCAGTGTGGGCCATTATTTGGGCCTGTGGGCCACAGAGGCAGTTCTGGGGAACTGTTCAGATCAGCACCCCACATCCCCCAAAACGGCCCAGATCCCATGTGCCCTGTGGCTTCTCCCCACCAGTGCCCAGGAGCAGCTTCTGCTCAGTGTGGGTTGGTGGTCCAGAGCAGACATGAGGCAGGCCAGGGTCAGGGCTGTGCCGGACCATAGGCTGAGGTCTGGAGCTCTGCTGGAGTGGGCACAGGGCAGGCTGGGCATAAGCTGGGCTGTGCTTGGGGGGGCCCTGTCAATACCATGGGACTTGGGCCAGCAGCAGTGGTAGCCAGAAGGAGCCACCAGTGCCTGGGCTGCCCAGAATGCAGTCCAGTCACGGAGCTGCCCCAGCACAACCGCGTGCCCTGGGATGACGGGGTGCGTTCATGGGCTGGATAGCGCCTAGGCCAGATAGGACTGAGGGAACTGCTGTGAGCCAAATAAAGTCCATCCGTGAGCTGGATTTGGCCCATGGGCCATATTTTGCCCACACCTGCTTTAGATACATAGCAAAAAGTGTCTTTGCCTCTGGGTGACTATAGCTGTTTTTCCTGTAGTGAGCTACTGAGGTTACCCCTGTCCCTTCAGACACTGGCCTTCAGATGGCAGCTTCCCCCACACCTCTCCCAGGCTTCTTCAGAACACCCTCTTCACCCATGGACACCATCCTAATGCTTAATGCTCTTCCCTCGGGCTGAGTACTGCTGCCTGTCTGATGCCATCACCCAGTTGTTGTCAGCATTGCATACTGGCTACTTGGAGCCCAGGGAGAATGAAGTAGTTGGGTGGGCCTTGATGGGGCTCTGACCCTGCCTGTAATACTCTTGGAGTTTGTCTTTCAGGAGCTGGTGCACCCTGCTCAGTCTGAGCTCTCTGCAGACAGCCCGTCACCAAGCAGCAGCCAGTCTGCTAAAAACAGTTCTGATGGGACTGACACCACCCACTCTGACATCCCCAGGCGCAGGACTGGTGAGGGCCCTACCCAGGTCTGAGGGTTGGGGCAAGTGATGCATATCTCTTCATAGGCATTTTCTCTACTTGCCCTTCTACTAGGGGGGACCTTTGCAGTCCACTCCCTTGCAGACTGGATACAACATTGACTCTTCCCAGCACCCCCTTAGAGAGCTGGAGCTGATAGCACGTCATACCGCTCTCATGATAGGCCACCTTCTTCTCACTCTTGTAGATCGGGAAGGAAGGGCCTTGGAGGGGCTGGGCCAGGGCTACGTTCCGGGTAGGCTACAGCCACCCCAAAATTTACCATAGCAACCCCATCAGTGCCTCAGTCACTGCCTGCCCCGAGTGCAGCCCTCCCCGCTGGGTAGAGCCCAGTGCTGCCCCCACCCCAGTCCACAGTGGAAGCCCTTCCTCGCCCCATACACAAATCCGGAGGGTACGTGGCCCCCATGCCCTCCCAGGGTACATGCAGTGGCGGGAGCTGCCTACCCCACCTCGCCCCCTAGATGAGTATGGACCTGGTCATCCATTTTCCTGAGTAGGGACCTGGTCATCCCCCCCACTGGGACCCCCGTAGGCCCTGTGGGAGGCACACCCAGGGCTAGGGTCAGCGAGGACCTAGTCAGGGAACTTCTGGAGGGACTGGACGTATTTAAATCAGCAGGTCCTGACGATCTCCACCCCAGAGTGCTGAGGGAACTAGCAGAGGTTATTGCGGGACCTTCGGCACGGCTTTACGAGCACTCATGGTGCTCTGGTGGTGTGCCAGAGGACTGGAAAAGGGCCAATGTGGTTCCCATTTTCAAAAAAGGGAGGAAGGAGGACCCAGGAAACTATAGGCCTGTTAGTTTTACCTCGGTCTTGAGGAAGCTTTTTGAGAAAATTATCCTGGTGCATGTCCACTAAGGGCCAGCAGGGGAGACTATGCTTAGGGGCAACCAGCATGGGTTCATTAGAGGCAGGTCCTGTCAGACCAACCTGGTGGCCTTCTATGACCAGGTCACAAAATCCCTGGATGCAGGTGTCACGGTGGATATAGTCTTTCTGGACTTTAGAAAGGCCTTCGACACTGTCTCTCACCCCATTCTCATTAAAAAATTAGGGGACTGTGGTGTTGATGCCTACACAGTCAGATGAGTCACTAACTGGCTGGAGGGCTGCACCCAGAGAGTGGTGCTGGATGGGTCTTATTTGACCTGGAGGGATGTGGGCAGTGGGGTCCCCCAGGGCTCAATCCTTGGGCCCACACTGTTCAACATCCTCATCGGCGACTTGGATGAGGGGGTAAAAAGCACCCTGTTCAAATTTGCGGATGACACTAAGATGTGGGGAGAACTGGGCACGCTAGAAGGGAGGAATAGGCTGCAATCGGACCTAGACAGGTTACAGGGGTGGGTGGATGAGAACAGGATGGGTTTCAACACTGACAAGTGCAAGGTACTGCACCTGGGGAGGAAGAACCGGCAGCATACCTACAGGCTGGGAACTGCCTTCTCAGTGCAGAGGCAGAGAAGGATCTTGGAATCCTTATTGAGGCCAAGATGAATGTGGGCCGACAGTATGGGGATGCAGTCAGGAAGGCCAGCCATACATTGTCATGCATCCACAGATGCATCTCAAGCAGGTCCAAGGAGGTGATCCTCCCCCTTTATGCGACACTGGTCAGGCCGCAGTTGCAGTACTGCGTCCAGTTCTGGGCGCCGCACTTCAGGAGGGATGTGGACAACTTGGAGCGGGTCCAGAGGAGGGCCATCTCCATGATCAGGGGACAGCAGGGCAGGCCATATGAGGAGAGGTTAAGGGACCTGAGCCTGTTCAGCCTCCACAAGAGAAGGCTATTGGGGGATCTAGTAGCCATTTACAAACTAGTCAGGGGGGACCAGCAGGCACTGGGGGAGGCCCTGTTCCCCCAAGGCGTCCCTGTTCCCCCAAGCACTCCCAGGAGTGACAAAAAATAACGGTCACAAGCTGGCAGAGAGTAGATTCAGGCTAGATAACAGGAGGCGCTACTGTCAAGGTGGCTAGGATCTGGAACCAACTTCCAAGAGAAGTGGTGCTGGCTCCTACCCTGGGGGTCTTTAAAAGGAGGCTGGATAAACAACTGGCTGGGGTCATTTGACCCTCGTACTCTTTCCTGCCATGGCAGGGGGTCAGACTTGATGATTTGCTCAGGTCCCTTCCAACCCTACCAACTATGAAACTATGAGCTGCGGCTCTGCCCTGTGCCATGCCCCGGCTGGGCAGCACCTGCCCCAGCACCAGCCCCACTCCCTCCCACGCTGCGGGACCTTGGTCTGCCCCCACAACATGCCCCTTCCCTCCCCCTGTCTCTTTGCGTCCTACAGACTTACCAGTTGGATGCCGCACTCTATCCTGCCAGGCTATCAGATTGGTATCGGCAGATATGGCACATTAAAAATTGGCCATTGGTATCAGCCCAAAAAAACTATCTGTGCACCACTAGTCTCAAGCTATTATTTTGGTTTCAGGTTTTGTTTTCTGTTTGCCCTCCTAATGGCTCTGATTCAGTTTGTGTAGTTAAATGTGATAATACCAGCAAGTAAACCAAGGAATATAGAACATTTGCAGACGTGATTGCACTCTTCCTAGTTTCCCATGCTCATGCTGTTTTTCAGCACTGCCAGAGGCCATGCCTACCACATTGTGACTTAAAAACCTCCTGGGGCTCCCAGGATCACCACTTTGAATTGCCTCCTGTGCATGAGCTGCTTCACAGAGGTAGTTAGCACATCCCTTCTCCCCTCCCATGCCCTCTGTCTCTCCATCTGTGAGGCCTGTGTGCTTTTACTCCCTTGTACTGTACAGACATGCCTGGCCCTTGTGTGGATTTTATGAGTGGATCCCAGCCACTGGAGGCTGCCAGTCAGTAAAGCTAATGGCAGCCTGGTCTCTCTTGTTGTGTACACAAGGGTTTCCAGAAACCTTTCTGTTGGGGTGAGGTGGGAGTGAGGCTTTGCCTTTCTGAGTGCCAAGTCCTGGGGCTGGTCTGAGCCCACAGGGCCCCCTCAGCCTTAGATGGAGGGAAATGTGATATTGGTACCTTACAGAGGAGTGGTCTTGTTATAGGTCTTGGGTCTGCCCCTGCCCAGTTAATTGTTTTGACTAGTTCAAGTCTTGTGGCCTCTTTCTCTCATGGCTTGTACTGAGTCAAAGGCTGGGGTGGGTCCAAGGGGTTCCTCCTAATGGCCTGTAGGCAGACAGCTCTAACCTCTACCTCTTCCCTGCTACTAGCTCGCAAGCAGATGCCCAGAAGCAAAATAGAGATGGCGACAAGCAGAGAGAATGGCCACCCCAAAGAACCAGTCGCCAAAAGATTGAGAGAAGAGCCAGGTGAGTGCGGACTGGGAGCTCCTGGTCTCATCCTTGCATGTGTGTGTATCTCATGGTCCTGCTGCCAATGACACCACAGGGAAGGCAGCTGTTTCTGCCTGGTTGGGCCTGTCCCTTGTGCATGAGTCTCTACTTCTATACCATTCCTCTAGCTGTGGATCTCATTGCCACCAGATGTTGTGGAAGCTGACTGTTTAGCCAGATTCCAAGAGGCATTGAACACATTCTTGGAGGAAAGGGGCTATGTAGCTATTGAGCACTGGAGTTAGGGATGTAGTCTCTGAATTAAAACTTCCTAGACCTTAATTGCTGGTGGCTGCAAGTGAGAGCAGTCCAGTGGGGAAGAAAACCTTGGTCATACCCAGTTTGCTCTCTCTTTCAGCATCTTTTCTGCCACTGTGTGACACAGGCCTATCTGATGTGGCACGGGTTCATGAACCGTGGCTCACCATGAAATACTATAAGCTTCCTTTAAGAAGGGAGGCCACTGAGGGCATATCAACTAATTACTTAAGACAACAAAAAAGAAAACTAGGAGCCACCCAAGGGGTCTGGTTGTGATGGATGAAATTCCTGTGCAGGCCAGGGCAGACCCATCCTCTGCTTCTGTGTAGGCCAGCTGACACGGGATCAGGAGCTGTGCTGGGGCCTGGAAGCATATGGGTCAATTTTCCAGCCCATGTTGTGGGTCATGGTGACCCATGCACAAAATGCCAGCTTTTATGCAACGAATGGGAGTGAAATCACAGATTAGTAATATGGGATTCGAAAGGAGGCACTGAGCAGAGCACACTGGCCAGCGCCCACTGCCCCCTGAGCGAGTCGAGGGAGTCACTGGAACCAGACACGTGTCTCTGGAGATTTGGGTGGAGAAATGCCAGGAAGACAGCCCTACACTCACCCTGGTTCCTCCCAGCCAGAGCCTCCTTCCTGGTCTTATAGATGGCCAGCATGGCCAGAGCCAAGAGGAGGTTGACTAGGAGGTCCCAGGATATGGTGGGGTGACGGATGGGAAGTTCATAAGAAAAAAAAGTGAGGGGAGAAGTGCAGCCAGAACCTCAGCAGGACCATGGGACTTGTGCCCTGTTGCAACTGCTAATGTTGGGGAGGGGGCCTGAGGTGGTATGGACAGAGGCAATGGAGGGCCCAGGCTCTGAGGCTGCAGGTTTTCCTGCAGCCACCTGGGCGTAGCTCCAGCTGCTGGGCTGAGCAACTGGGCTTGCAGAGCTGGGGGAATGCTGAGTGGGCAGGGCTTCTGCTAAGCTGGTGTGGGTTTTCCCTGCAGGTGTTGCTAATTGGACTTTCTTTGCAGGCCCTTTATCCTTTCCACCCCCTGTGGAGAAGGAGGAAGAGGAGGCTTTGCCCTTTCCTCTGCCTTGGTTGGATTTGGGGGCCTCTGGGGAAGACTGGCCAGGGGGAGCCCCCTGGCTTTGCAGGCTCTCACCCCCTGGTCATTGGCATCTGCCTGGTTGGGGGCTGTCATTCTTGCCCTGCCATAGGAGGCTAGGTGGTAAGGGGTTGGGTGGTGTGCAAGAGGAGGAGCTGTGAGCTTCCTCTTCTGCCTGGGGAAAAGAAGGTGTCTTGCTGCAGGGGGTCCAGGGTGCTTCCTCCAGCTGCACTGGGTTGGGGGCTATGTGGCGTGCAGGTGAGAGGCTGGGACTGGTAGGGGTGGGGGAAACACAAAAAGACAAGCAAGGACACTCAGGAGGAAAGCAGAAGAATGCTGCTGGCTTACTCAGTTAATCACAAACACTGGGAGAGGAGGAGTAGAGCACAGGTCTCACCACAGGAGGTAGACACAGGCAGGTGCTGCTGGAGCAGCTAGCAGGCAGGTGGTGGTGCTGAAGGGGCCCCACTGGTGTTGTGTGGTCTTCTCGCTGCAGGCAGCACCAGGTGGTAGCTGGTGGTGGTGAGGTGGGAAGTCCCCTCTTCCCCTGAGAATAGGGGCCTGTAGGTCCAGTAAAAGGTGGTGGTGGAAATCAGAAGCTTACTGCAGCTCCTCAGGCTCCTGCTGCTCCCTGCCCAGCTCCAGCAGCAGCTGCGGAGGGAGTGGTGGCAACCCCTGGCAAAGGTCTGGGCAGGATGTACCTATGGTCTCATCTGATTCTTAATTTCTTGACTGAGAGGCAGTCCTGGTTGTAGCAGCAGGCTACTGTTTGCAGCTGGGAGAACCTGGCTACTGGTCTTCCTGGGATTGTGGGTCCCTTCCTGGGGATGGCATACCTAATGTGCTTTGGGCCTCTTCCCCTGCTTTAGACCCAAAAGATGAGACTGGTGAGAGAGCAAAGGTTGCAGCAGAGTCTATGGAGATGCAAGAGGTGAAAGGGCAGAGTTCAGAGGAAGAGTTAACCAAGGGTAAGGGCACCTCAGGGGAAGCAGCTGGTAACAAGGACAAAATTGACAAAACTGGAGGAGAAGCAGCAGCCCAGAAGAAATCTGAGCCTTCCAAGCCCAGCAGAGCCATCTCCAACTTCTTTGGTAAGTGTACTTGTGGCTCAGACCCAGCCTGAATTGGGGATCCTTGGCCTAAGGTGGTGAGTGAGCAGGGAGTGTGGCACAGCCCCAAGGATTTTCTCCAGCTGGGAGTAGGTAGAGCCCAGGGCAGATGTAATCCTCCTCTTCCCTGTTTCCAGTTCTTTGTACAGTGTGGCTGCACTGTATCTTCTTCTCAGATAGGTTAGCTCCGGGTAGAACCAGTCTGTATGTTGAAGGTCAGATCCACCACAATCCAGGCTCTCCCATGTAGGAACCTCCTTTGTAAAACTAGTCAGTGTGGCTTCTAAAGTGCTAGGAAGAGTGAAAAAGGAAAGCTACAATACCACTCTCCAGAGCCAGGCTGTGACCAAGGGCAACTCAGCCTCAATGCATGATACAAGGGCAACTCAGCCTCAATGCTGCTGATGGAGCTTCTTTAGTGTGATACATGGTCCCTGATGAGATTGTGCTACCTGCAGAGCTGTGGCACTCTGAGCTGCAGGCCCACAACATGCTGTCCAAACATAGGGAGATAAGGACCAAGGCAGCCTACCAACCCACAGCCACTGACATGTGGGGTCTGATACCTGTTGGTGTTGAGGGGTGGCAGGAGGGCAGGGACCAGCCTTTTTGCGTAAAGACTGGGCAGGGTTGCCTGGTGCAGTGAGAGTTCAGTGAATACATGAGCCTAATGTTCAGTGGCAGACAAACAGGGCATGTTAGGAATTGATTAGGAAGGGTATTGAAAACAAATTAAGAATGGGATTTATGCCACTGTATACATTTATGGTGCACCCACATTTTGGATACTGCCTGTCGTTTTAGTCCTCCCTACCTCCAAAAACTCCAGAGAAAGGTAGCTGTGATGATCATGGGCATGGAGAAGCATCTATAATGAGAGAGACTAAATAGTGTGGAGGTTTTCAGCTTAGAGGAAAGATGACTGAACAGGAGGCATGTGACGGGTCGATAAAATCATGAATGACATAGTAAAAGTAAATTGGGATTTACTTTTTCTCACCATATTAGAAGTAGGGAATATGCAATGAAACTATTACTTAGCAAGTTTAAAATTCTTTTTCATGCAACTGTGGAACTCCTTGCTGCAAGGTGCTGTGGAAACTGATCATTTAACTAGGTTCAAAAGAATAGTGCAGAGATTCATGCAGGCTAGACCTAGCAGTGACATGACAGTTAGGGTTGCAGCCTCAAAATTGGGACTTTGAAGTACCTATATGCTGGAAGCTGGTCCCTTCCCTACCTCTCTCCCCTGACAGTCTGGATAGACTTTGCATAAAGAGAGAGCCTCTTTCTTTTAACATCTACTCTCTGCCACTGGGAGATAGGACACAGCTAGAGGGACCTGTAGTCTGAGTCAGTGTGGCCTCTCTTTTTTGAGCAAGGGGATCTCCTGAATGATCAGAAATCCTCATGGACAATGAGCTCCTCCTCTGCTCTGGACCAGGCCATGCATAGCTAATATGATATGCTGGCTCAAATCAGCGGCCTCAGCCATTGTCCTAAGCACCAGTATTAGGAGGCAGACCCCACATGGCCCCAAGGTGGGTGGATCTAGGGAAGGGAGGGTTGTGGACAGATCCCCACAGCTGTACATGTATCTAACAGATATGTGGGTTTTTTTGCTGTTTGTAATTAGTACCTTTCTGTCTGTGGTTCTTTTAAATTTCAACCAGCCCCCAGGAAGGCACCATTGGCAAAGACAGAGACAGGAGAAGCTAGTGCAGCCACCACAACGGATAAGTCTTCTGTCCTGAAGGGCTCTGCTGCAGCAAGTGGCAAGCAGGGCAACCAGATGAATACCAGGTAGGAAGCTGGGGGCGTTGAGTCCCTACCACCAGTAGGGAGGATGGGGGCAGCAAACTCTGCCAAAGGGTAGTTCTGCTGCCAGACAAAGCCTCTGCATATGCAGGAGAGCTTTTCCCTCCATCCCTACACCTTAGGAGGGGAGGTCCAGGTCTGCCTACTAAGCTCCCTGTGATACTATAACTTCCCCAACTGATTGGTTTTCTCACTGATGCGGTGGAGGCATGTTACCTGCCCTTGTGTGCTTGACTGGTACAGGGAGATGGGAGGTCATTCTGCTCAGTGCAGGGGTGATGGGCATGTTGAGCTCTGCCTGTCTGCCTAGGCTGGTGGGTTGGTGTGTGTGTGGCCCTGTCTGTCTGTGTGGTGCAATGTATGGGGTAGGGACTACATTGAAGGTGTCTGTATGCTGCTACTGGTGGACTTCTTTCTTTGGCTATGTGTCCCTCCAGTTCTTCTGAGGCTGCTGTGCTGCTGGATCCTGTGGAGTACAATCCTTCGAAGAGCAGCTACCACCCTGTCCAGGATGCCTGCTGGGGTCCTGGGCAGAGGTGAGGAGAGAGCATATCTCCCTGTGTGAATGCCCCTTTGTGGACCAAGGGTTATTTGGCCATGTGTAAGGGTTTCCCCTTGCCATATAATAGAGCTCCTCTGTATCACATCAGGGCTGTTCCCCCTTCACTCCTAACTGAGCAACTTGGAATACTAGGCTTTACCCTTGAGTGCCCTACTGTACAGCCAGAGGTGCTCAGACCTTGGCTGCTGGCATGGCTCAGTCTAAGCTTCCTGAGATGTTACATTCACTGCAGCACATACTAATAGCTAGCTCCTCACTGGGGAGGGGGTTTGCAGCATAACTAACTCCATAAGAGCGGGCAATGTCCTAGAACAATGCTTCTCACAGTCTTGTTAGACTCAAGACACTCTTTGGAAAATACTAGCTCTTCACTTTCATTCCTTTTTTTTTGGCTATGGAAAAAATAGAGCAAATCTGTTGCAAGAACTCAGGCTGCAACAAGTTAGACCATTTTTAACACTATGGATTCCTATTTGAAATCTCTGGGTTTATCTTGTGAATTATTTAGATGCTTGCATACCTAACAATACTAATGATACATGGCATCCTTTGGTAATCTTAGAAGGATTTCATGGCACTGTGGTTGAGAATCACTGGCCTAGAGACATTCAGCAAGCTGGTGAGAGAGGTGGCAGTAGGACACAGAAGTCCTAGTTGCGATCCCCAGCTGGACTTGCTAAAGAAACCCTGTTCCCCTCCCAGAACTGGGATAGAATTTAGGAGTCCTGGCTTGCAGCTCCTCACTGTTCTCACTTGTAGCCTATGGTGCCAGGTGGGAGCTATGTGAGATGCTGGATGTGGCAATTCCATACGTGTTGAATAAGCCCCTCTCTGTCTCTGCAGGGTCCCCTACCTGGCGGTAGCTCGTACCTTTGAGAGAATTGAGGAGGTGTCTGCCCGGTAAGATCGTTTTGCACTGCTTGCGGCCAGGACCCTGAGTGAGAATGGCCAGGATGCTCACCCCGCCTTTCAATGTTTCTCTGTGCTTCAGACTGAAGAACATTGAGACTCTGAGCAACCTCTTCCGA
>NW_005842441.1:1277031-1281555 GCF_000455745.1 Alligator sinensis | reverse complement strand
CCGATCGGTCATCGCCTTGTCCCCATGTGACCTGCTGCCCTGCATCTACCTCTGCCTGAACCACTTGGGCCCAGCCTATGAGGGGCTAGAACTGGGCATTGGCGAGAGCATCCTTATGAAAGCTGTTGCACAAGCTACAGGTACAGGTGCCTGGCCTCAAGGTCCAGTCTGTCCTGCAACCTTCTAGTTTGGTCATGGGCCTGGGGGCTCTGAATCATGCCCTGAGCTACAATGGCATTCATGATGTGCTGCCAAGGCTGGCATGTAGCTGTCTCTGTCCATCTGGACAGTGGCCTGCCCTTCCCAGATTGCACTGCCTCCATGTTATGTTGGCAGTGCTCTGTGCGCATGTTTCAGGCTCCCTTTCCACACTGTGTACTCTGGGAAATCAGCCCAACATGCTCTGGTATGCTTAGGCAGTGCAGTTGTTGTGGATAGTAAGACTCTGGTGCAGGAGAGATCCCAGTGTGAGACCACAGCTCAAAGGCAGGAGCTACAATGGTTGAGGGTGCCCTAACCTGACTAGCAGATTCCAGTTGCATTGATCTGCAGGTAGGCCAAGCTGCAAATCTGGACATGTGATTGGGTGTGCCCCCAACCTTTCCTTATAGCAGTGCTTAGTTATTCAGGCATGAGAGCCCACCCCTCCTCCTCCATGTAACGTGTCTGGGTACTGCCTACTTTGGGTGCCTTTGGGGGGAAGGTGCCCCTTACCCAAGTAGCAAGGAGGCCTGGGGAAAAGGGTCTCTTAGTCCAGTAGTTAACATGTCTTCTCTGGAGCTCAGGGTGGGGATCCTATGGAGCCTGTACAAAGATGGGGAATTAGTGGGGATGGGAGAGGGATAACAGAGTTGAGGGGCCCCGGGGTGGATTGTTGGGTAGTACCTGGTGAGTCACTGGCTCAGCAGGCTCTCTTTTTGTCTGCAGGTCGACAGTTGGATAAGATCAAGGCTGAGGCCCAGGAGAAGGGTGACCTGGGTCTGGTGGCAGAGAGCAGCCGCAGCAACCAACGCACTATGTTCGCACCACCCAAGCTGAGTGCCATTGGGGTCTTTAACAAGTTCCAGGAAATCGCTAGGATGACAGGCAGTGCTGTGAGTGGTGTGGAGTACTGAGAGAGGGAGCCCCAGCTGTGTGCCTGCATCCTGTTGTCAGGGGCTGTGGCTGGCTTGACTGTAGGGACACAGGGTGTTCTATGCTTCTTGCCACCCCCAGCTGTCTGAGTGGCCTGGGAAGAAGGTTGGCCTTCATGAGGGAGCAAAGATTTCTCCTGGCTGCCATGGGTACTCCCAGCACTGCCAAGGCCTCTAGCTCTGGGGCTGGCATAGCTGCTTCCTGCCTGGCTTCTGAGGACAGTAGAGGTCTCTGCACCCTGGGGCATGAACCTGCAGTTTCCTGCAATGACTAGGGTGATGGATGCATGTTCCACTGATGATTTTGTCTTCCCCAAGGATTCTGGTTGCAGCATGTACCTGCAGTAGGGCAGGGCAGGGCAAGGCCAGAGGCTGTTCAGGAGCCAGAAGGTTGGGCAGGTTGCAGCCTTGGAGGCAGCTGGTGTGTGCTTCATCACATCTCCGTTGGGCAATGACATACTCAGGGATCCCCACCTCTGCCTGGCTCATATTGGTTTTCTTTCTCCTCTAGTCTATGAACAAGAAGATTGACATCATCAAGGGGTTGTTTGTTGCCTGTCGGCACTCAGAAGCCCGCTACGTAGCTAGGTAAGTCACCTTTCCCCTTTGCAGTTTAGGCTCTAAGGATAACTTTGTTTCCATTGCCATGCAATCCTACTTTACTGTCAGACCCCTACAGCCCATCCCAGAGCTCTGTCCTTGTCCTCTGCCAGCCATTTCAACCCTGCTCCCCCCAGTGCTGCTGCTGCCCCTTTTCTTGACCTATAGCCCTCTGCTATCCAAGCCATGGGTTCCCCCACAACTTCACAAATCTGCAATGCTCTACTAATTCAGCTGATGATCCTTTTCCACTCCCACTGCTCCCCCATCCCCCGCAGGCCTGTGAGGTCTCAGTGCCTTTCCTTGTGTTCCAGATCACTGAGCGGGAAGCTCCGGATCGGGTTGGCAGAGCAGTCAGTGTTGTCAGCCATTGCTCATGCTGTGTCTCTCACTCCCCCAGGACAAAGTAAGGCCATGGAGCAGGGCCCCCAAACACCCCTGTTGGGCTGTGTGAGGGCAGGCAGTGATTGGGTACTGTGCGCTTTTCATGCAGGCTGCCCTCCAGAGGTGCTGGATGCAAGCCAGGGCAAGTCTGCAGACGTACGCAAAACCTGGCTGGAGGAGCAGGCCCAGATTCTCAAACAGATCTTCTGGTGAGTCTTGAGGCAGGGCCAATTCCCAGATCACCACCAGTGGGATTTACCAACTTCTGTGCTTGTGAGCCTGGGGGCTCCACCTGGGCATTGTTTCCTGGGGAAGGTGTGCTGAGTGACAGAAGGACTACAGATCATTTCCACCTGAACTGTCTGTACCTGCCACCACTCCACCCCAATATCTCACTGGTCAGTTCCCCAGAAGAATGGGCAGCATTCTCCCTCTGTCACGCTGAGTTTGCTGCAGCCCTCCTACAAGTCTCCACTTTTCTCAGAAGTTAATGTTCACATATGGTGTCCTTGTGGAACAGGGGAGATCTGTACCCATGCTTTGGGTTCAGAGCTTCACTTTATACAGAGATCATACGAAGAGCCTTGGGCTTCCTGGTCACTTTGTGTTGAGTGTGATGCTTTCACAAACTGCTTCCTGCACTGTGCGCTGAGCACCCCTCCCACATGCTGAGACCTTTGCAGCATGCAGTTGTTGTCTTCATATTCATTGCAAGCAAATATGGTCTCTGGGGATTTGTGTTTCACTGCACTCTAAATCATCTATATTTCAGCTTGTTAACTGTACACACAGATAAATTGGTCTTTAGAGGACTCTGGTTCCTCTGGGTTAGTTTTCTCAGTCTGTGCCACCTTGAACACAGGGCTTGCTTGACAGCTGCTTCCTTTTGGAGAAAACATGCCTTTCCCAAGTGGCAGCCTTGGCTGAGTCTCCTTGTTGGCATGCATGTACAGGACTGTCTCATGTTTTGTAGTTCCTACTCTTTAAGGATGCATCAGTAACCAGTTGACTAAGACAGGGAAGGGGGCTTCTTGACCCAACACATAGTATTCTGTAGCTCCAAAGGAGTGCCCCCAAGCCGAGAAGCTTCAGATGACTCGGGCAATTATCGTACAGCTCAGCAGTCAGGGTGGCTCTAAGAGAGAGAGGCCTTGAAGTTGAGGGGGATGATGGTGGTAGGGAAGAGACATCCCTTGGCAGGGTGCCTCCCCAACAGTCTGTCCGAGTTTGGTGCCATTTATAGATGATGCAAACGGTGGCATTGGCTGGTTTTGGGAGGTTGAGCAATAGTCTTTGGGTGACAAGACCATTTATAGGTAGCAGTGCAGAGTCATCTTGCAGTTCCAGCTGCCCCCAGTTTCTCTGGGCAAGGTCTGTTTGAGGTTACAGCACCCCCTCCTGGGCGCAAATGTGCTTGATGCTAGGCTTAACAGCATGCATGTGTTTCAGTGAGCTGCCAAACTATGACATCATTGTTCCTGTCCTGTTAGAGCATGGAATGGAGAGCCTGCCACAGTACTGCAAGATCACCCCAGGTACTGCATGCTATTGCCCCTGAGCCAGAGTCCTGTGGTCAACAGGAGTGGTGTTTCCCAATTTCAGAGCTCCTGTTCCCACCTAGTATTGTCTGTCTTTACCCAGCCTTCCTTGGGGCTTTGGGCTGATTATTGCCCTCCTGATCTTCCATTTTGACTACCCACCTGTGGAAATGGTTCCTGTGCTGGTGCATGTAGTTGCTTTGGGCTAGTGTTCTGGGCAGTGTTGCAGCCTGTGTCCTGGATGCTCTGACAACCCAATCTATGCTCTGCAGGGATCCCACTGAAGCCCATGCTGGCCCAGCCCACCAAGGGCATAGGGGAGGTACTGAAGCGCTTTGAGGAGGCTGCCTTCACTTGCGAGTACAAGTATGATGGGGAGCGAGCCCAGGTACATGTTGGGGTGGGATGGGGGAGCTGCCTTCCCTCTCCCCCAACTTTGCACTGCACTGCCTCTCATTGTGCTTCTCTTCCTGCTATCAAGATCCACATACTAGAGAATGGGGATGTGTACATCTACAGCCGCAACCAAGAGAATAATACCTCCAAGTACCCTGATATTGTCAGCAGGATCCCCAAGGTACTGGGCTGCTGGGATTCCTAAAGGACACAGAGGGGTGGTGAGCTGCTGGGCATACTCAAGCAAGGGTACTGGGGATCCATAAGGAACAGAAGCTGCTGGAGTATCTGGGGTATGAAAGGGGCATGGAGTCAATCAGGGTCCTTGAGGTCTGGGATGGAGAGCAGTAATGGGGACTGATGACTCCCAAAGTCCAGATGGAGGAGGGAGCAAGAAGGTAGGTTGCCATGGGAATGGGCCCATGGGACTGGGCAACATGCAGGGTGGTGGTGCAGTGATATTGATGCTCTTT
>NW_005842441.1:1271448-1276945 GCF_000455745.1 Alligator sinensis | reverse complement strand
TTTCCCTCCCCTTGCAGTTACATGGCCTGTGCACCTGACTCTCTTCCTCCCTTGTCCCTCCCACACCCCTCTCTCCCCTGGCCTGCCCCCCATGCATGCCAACCAGACCCTGCTTGTGTCAGGAGCTAACTGTGTGCTGATACTGTATCCATTCATTGTAGGTGAAGAAAGACAGCGTGCAGTCATGTATCCTGGACACAGAGGCTGTGGCCTGGGACCCTGAGAAGAAGCAGATCCAGCCGTTCCAGGTGTTGACTACCCGGAAGCGGAAAGTAAGGAGGTCCCGTGGACCAGGAGTGGGAGAGGGGGGAGAAGTAGATCCCCTGCTGGCAGGTTGCTTGTGAACCCTCATGCCCCTCCCTGCAGCTGCAATGTGCAGTAGGATGAAAGGGGGATGATTCTTGATGCTGGAGAGCGTGGTGCTGGGGGTGTGGTGGAGCCAGGACCCAGACCCTGAAGTATAAAGTCGGTGGTCTTTTCACACTGGGCCTGTATCCACAGGATGTGGAAGCTGCTGAGATCAAAGTGCAGGTGTGTCTGTATGCCTTCGACATGCTGTACCTCAATGGAGAGGTGAGCGGCCCCTCCCCCACCCTACTTCCTTGGGCATGCCGTACCTCTTTGGGGAGGTGAGGACCTAATCCCTAAACTTGCCCCTGAACCCCCGCCATATGTCCTTCCCTTGCACTGTCCCTGCCCTGACCTCTCTTCTCTGTCATACCCCATCCATACCTTTTGCTGACTGCCCTGGAACTCTGAATCTGCCCAGCATCATTCATCCCACTACCCCACCCTTAACTGTCTGGCACTCTCCATCTCCCCAGCAATGCTGGGAGTATCTATTTTTGAGAGTCAGTCTCCCCAGAAGAGCTTTTAGGGCATTCTTTTCATGGTCCCTGTGCACAGGTGCCTCTCTTTCCCACATCCTGTCCCTCTGCCACACCTATGACCCTGGCTCCCTGTCCCCTTCTTCTGCAGTCCCTGGTGAAGCAGCCCTTCTCCAGGCGCCGGCAGCTGCTGCATGAGTTGTTTGTGGAGACAGAGGGGGAGTTCCTGTTTGCCACTTCCATGGACACATGCAATACAGATGAGATCTCGGAGTTCCTTGACCAGTCCATCAAAGGTAAGCTGGCACCTAGCACTTACCTGGTTGCCTGGTTTGGGGTTGGGGGGAAGGTGGATAGAAACTCTGTGTTCAGTGACTGAGGAATAGTGAATGTGCCTCCTGTCTGCTGGAGGGAGAAGTATTAATCCTCTACTGTGTGGGGGTGGGATACACACTAAATATTGGGTAAGTGAGCAGGAACATGCACTTTCTTGTTTGCTGGTGGGGGCTGAGCCTCAGTATTCAGTAAGGGTATTATGTGGGGTTATGCCACCCTGTGCATAGACAATGAAGGTCCCAGCAACTGATGGATTTCTCTTAGACTCCTGTGAGGGGCTCATGGTCAAGACCCTGGACGTGGATGCCACATATGAGATTGCCAAGAGATCCCATAAATGGCTGAAGGTGAGATGGACAAGAGGGGATCAGGGCATTCCAAGTGGAGGGCAGTGGCAGGGAACTGGAAGAGCTGATCACCTGTTTGGGTGCTCAGGTGCTGCCTGGTCCCATGGCAGCTCCTTTCTAGAGTAGTGAAGGTGGTGTGGGGAGCACAGGGTGGCATGATACAACAGATCCTAAGCTGCTTCCTCCCTTGATGTGAGACACCTGCCCTTCCCTTTCCTTGGGTGTAACAGACTGTCCTTGGCTAAGTATGGCTGGGCACTGTACTATTGCCCTTGGGTCAGATGGGACTAATGCCCCTACAGAAGAAAGGCCTTGGATCAGATCTGGTGCCTTCTGGAGGAAAAAGGCTGTTTCCCATTGGTATAGTTGCTTATAGTAGCTTCTGTTTTGCCAGTTGAAGAAGGATTACCTGGAGGGTGTTGGAGACACACTGGACTTGGTGGTGATTGGTGCCTACTTAGGGAAAGGCAAGCGTGTGGGCATGTATGGAGGCTTCCTGCTGGCCTGCTATGATGAGGAGAGTGAGGAGTACCAGAGCATCTGCAAGGTAAGAATTATGCTGGTGGTTCCTATGAGGCAGGGTTTTGGTGCGACTAGGCTCTCATTGCAAAGGGGGGCAGGTCCCCAGACACCCATATTGTCCTGCACCCAGGGCAGGTGCTGTGACTTGGAGGTGAGGGCTGGGTATGGATTTAGGAAAAAATCTTCAGAGAAGCCTTCTGTAACTGCTGGGCCAGAGTGCAGGTATGCGGACTATGGCAACTCCCTTCCTGGACTGGGCGGGGGAGCACAGTAATGTATGCATGCATGTCTCTGCATCTGTGTGCGTATGTCTTTCTGTGTGTGTGCACACGTGTCTGAATGTGCGTCTGCACATGCATGTGTCTGTGCTTGTACATGTCTGTGTCTCTGTCCGTGTGTGTATTGGGGAGCATAGATAGAAGGGGGCTGTTCCCCCATCTGCTGTATTTGGGGTCTAGGCAGGTGCTGTCTATGTGGCACTGCTGGGCAGCATGGGGAACCCAGTGAGTGAGAGTAAGCATGCCTGGGAGGACTGTGACAAATTAACAGCAGTGCCTTGCCCCTTCTATCTTAGATAGGAACTGGCTTCAGTGAAGAGACCCTGGAGAAGCATTACAGTTTTCTTAAGGTAGGAGCACTATTTAAAGGAGGCTTCCTTCACTGCATGAGGGACCTATTTCCAATCCTGGTTTAGCCCAGCATAGAGACTGCTCAACTTGCAGGGCCTGGTTTCAGAGCACTTACAATGCCTCAAAGTGCACTTACCCTACTGAGTGCACAAATGTATCCTGCTAGTGAAGAACTACAGGCCATGGCTCTGAGGATATGCAGTATTTTTTACATCTGCCTGGAGCAGGCAATGTCTGTAGGGGGGAGCAGGGTTTCTAACCTCCTTGTGAGTAACTTGACTGCTAACCTTTCCTTTTTGCTGAGGCAGGACCTTGTATTGGAGAAGCCAAGAGCTTATTACCGCTGGGACAGCAGTGCAGAGCCTGACCACTGGCTAGATGCAGTGCAGGTGTGGGAGGTGAAGTGTGCTGACCTGTCCATCTCGCCTGTGCATAAGGCAGCTATTGGCCTGGTGAGTTAAAGAGGACCTGCACTGGCTCTGTGCATGGTGGCGGAAATGAGTCCTACTGCATGGGACAAGCCTGAGATCTTTCTTCTAGGAGACCCACTCTTGGCCAGGGGTCACCAGTCCAAAGCATCCCAGTGTGCTTGGGGTCTGCTGCTGCCCACATTTCACTGGCTCCTTTGTCACCCCTCCCCAGGTAGATGAGGAGAAAGGTATCTCCTTGCGCTTTCCCCGCTTTCTGCGTGTTCGTGATGACAAGACGGCTGAGGAAGCCACTACCAGCACCCAGGTACTGTGGCAGGGGTGGGGAGGGAGGTCTCGCTCCAGCTGGACATAGAACAATTTCATGCACTGGCCTTGTCCTGGTCTGTACTTAGCCTTCCCACAAGGTGGGAAGGCCGTCCTTGGAAGACTCCAAAAGACAAGACAGGATATGGCAAAGGGCTAGCCATCTTTAGAGTTGAGGCTTAAATACCAGCATATGGTGTTCAGCAGTACTCAAGCAAACTTTTGCCTTTCCTTTCACCTTCCCCTTCCCTGCAGGTAGCTGAACTCTACAAGAAGCAGCAGCAGATTCAAAACCAGCAGCTGGCAGGGAGGGGTGAGGGAGAAGACGACTTCTATTAACACTGCGGTACAGCTGCAGTGAGGAGAAGCAAACTCCAATGGCCCTTGCAACTACAGCTGGGCATGGGACAGTACCTAGAGCCAGTGCTTTCCCTTTTTCCTTACTAGAGGTACTGGAGCACTGAGCCACGGGGGTGGAGGGGGCTTGTTGGCATCATTTGTTTGGTTGCAAGGAACACCATCACTTACAATAAAATACTCTCTTTCCTTGTCAAGCCTGAAGGTCTGAGTGCCCTGCTTTAGCTGCCAGGGGTACAGCTTGACAGTAGTTGCCCTACTTCCAAAGACATATAACCTCTCACTCACAATAGCAAGTGCAGAACAGTGTTTATTGGCTTTTACACTAGAAAAAGCAGCAGCAGGTTGTGGTCTATAAAAAAAGGCTCTGCCTGTCTCCACTGCTCCTGCCCCTTCTTTCCTGTCTTGCCACCATCTCTTTCTACACCACATCCTTTTTCTCCACACCAGGACACTTCTCCCACCTTCTTCACACCAGCACTAGCACCTGCACTCTACCCTGGCAAAGAGGCACATTAGCAGAATCAGTGCCCATGTGATACTAGGAAAACTTCCTTGTTCTGCAGCATGCTTCCCTGCCAGGGCTGTACTACATGCATGTAACACAAGAGGGCAGTCACTATCTAGCTAGCTACCTACCTACTACACAACCCCACTTACTCCCACCAGCTCCCTTTTGGGTACCCTAAGGCAGACCTACCCCCATGGGTCCGTGTCCCCAAGGCTAGAGCCACACACCCTGCCTTAAGTGGTGCGGAGTCTTTGGCTCCGGGCCTTGTAGACCTCAATGAGCAAGTCCTTGACATACTGGATCTCGCGCTCAATGGAGTCTGCCTTTTCCTTCAGCTCCCGGTTCCTAGCTTCTAGGCTCTGGCACTCATCATCCAGTGCCTCATACTCTGCCCGTTTCCGCTGCCGGTAGCGCAGAGCTGCTGTCTTGTTCTGGTCCCGTTTCTTCTGCTTGCGGTCACCCTTCTGCTGCGGCTGGGGTGGGGCTGGTGCACAGGGGGCCACTGGCTGCTTGTATGGCCCAAGCCTGCTCAGCTTGGGGGCAGATGGGTTGCTTATCTGCTCCTCCAGCAGGCCCTGGCCTTGGCACTCCCCTGGCACCTCTGCCCCATAGAGAGTGAGGAGCTCTAGGCAGCCAGAATCCAGGGTCTGCAGTGAGGTGGAGCTGTTGCCAAAGGGAGGGAAGGAGTCTGCTGGCCCTGGTGCATCGCCAAAGGGGAAGTGGAAGGAAGGCTGGTGGGAGGGTGGCGTGCTGGGGGCCACTTGGTCTGGGGCCAGGCCTAAGCTGGGGGACAGCGACTCCTCCAGGAAATAATCCTCCATCTGCTCCAGCTCCTTCTTTAGCAGGGAGGCCATGGCCTCCAGATCGGGCAGTGGGGATGAAGGCAGCGATGGGTCCCCTGACTCCATCAGGAGAGAGAACCCCCCCCTCTCCGTCATCCAGTCTGAGAAGCCATCGCCTGGGAGGGAAGACAGCAGGCTCAGAGACCTGGCTGTGCTGCAGAAGCAGCAGCTGGCCCAACCAGGTCATAGGCACCCTATGGACTCTTCCTCGCACCAGGATCACCTCCCCTCCGGGCTGGACTCCTGCTGACCCGGTCCCTGCCCCCTGCCGTGCTGCGGTCACAGGGCCCTATCCTGGCCGGGGACCGGCACCAGTCTTCCCACGGCGAGAGGGACGAGCTCCTGCCGCAGGGAGCCGAGCCACCGCCCCATCCACGCCCCCCACCCTCCAG
>NW_005842441.1:1264649-1270578 GCF_000455745.1 Alligator sinensis | reverse complement strand
GGGGCGGGTGTGTTGCTCCTCCTGCTGCTGCTTCTGGGCCCGGGGCAGCGGGTGTCACGAGCCGGGCAAACCGCCGGGGATGAGTGATGACCAGCGGTGGGTGCGGGCCAGGCATCTGCAGCGGTTGACACTGGCCGAGGGACTCTGGTGCTCGCTGGGGTGTGGGAAACGGGCCATCTTCGATTCGGATTTGGCCTGAATCGGGGATAGTGATTTGGAGGGTTTTGATTCAATTCAGAGAGATTAAAGGGTCTCCTGACTTCGGATTCAGAGATTCAGCCACCGGATTGGGCTGAATCCATGCCAAATTGAATCAGCGACCAAAGCTTCACAAAGCCCTACGTGCCCAAGCAGTGCTCGCCCTGCCCAGGAGGGAGCCTGTTGTGTGCAGGCCCACCCAGCGCTGGGGCTGGCGCCATCACCCTTGTCCTCTGCCAGCGCTTCTCAGGAACCATCTCCGGACTTTGGCCAGAGGTCGTGGGGCAGAGCCAGCACGGCAGGAGCAAGGATCCCCTGCCCCCTCCCTAGCACTGGGTGACTGACCGGCTGCCAGCATGGGGGAGCCCCCCCGGGGAGGGCTGTGGGGCATCATGTGCAGGGCCAGGTCTGCCCCGGATGTGCAGGACCAGTGGTGGTCATGGGAAGCGGTTAGCCCCAGCCCCCACCCCATGCCCCAGCCCCTGCCCTGCTGGTGCTGTAGGGCCAGTGCTTTGAAGAGGCCCCTTGGAGGGAAGCCTGGCTTTGGACTCCGTCACCCTCCCCCAACGCTGCAGCTCCTGTCCCCATGGTGTATCATGTTGCCACAAGCCAGCACCGTGTCCATAGCGACCTTCCAATTTCCATGGAGACTTGCAGCTTGCTTTCCACCTGTCAGCCCTGGGTGGGGCAGGTTGCCATGAAGACTTCCCCCCTGGGGGAGTTCAGGACCTAACAGTAGCTGGTGCCCCACCCCCACCCTCTCTGGCAGGTGCTATGAGGCTGGGGCAGCAGTACCTGCTGGCGCACTGCTGGGAGGGAAGAAACAGCACTGCCGAGCCAACCCACCTGTCCTGGGGTGCCAGGAACAGCGACAGGCACTACAAGTGCACTGGGATCTAGTGGGCCAAAGTGGGGGAAGCTGGGGCCCGGGGTATGTGGTTCTGTCATTACTCTGGGAAAGGAGTGGGTGGCCCAGGCATCCCTACCGCTGCCCTCATCCATCCCAGCAGGCTGCTACCTACAGGCACCCGTTTCATAGTCAAACCTCCTCACAGCAGAGCAGTGGTGTAGCTACACGTCCACAGGGAGCCATGGGGCAGTGGCCTGCCCTTGGCCTCCCAACAGTAACAGCAGTCCCACCCATGTTCATCTGCTGGCCTGGGTCTTCTCTGCATCTATGCCAGGCTTGGTGCCATCTTACCATCCGTCTGGGTTTCCCTGGACATGTCCCCACACTTTTTAAGCCCTCTGATCCCCGTCAGGACATGTTGTTCGGGATTTTCCTTCGTTCTGGGGGTGGGAGCAGAGGCAGGGTGATTGGAGGCAGCGGGAAGCACACAGACCTGCCTGCAGCTGCGGCGGCACACAGACCCATGCAGTGCTCCCTGCTGGCTCCAATCACCTCCCCAGGGTTGGGAGAGAGGGGCACCATCAGTGGTCAGGGGGAAGAGTACTGCAGTTTGGTGAGTGAGGGACACTGGCAGGGCTGAGAACTATTACGGTCAGAGTGATACCTGCTAAACACAGGCCAAGGCCCCTGCACAGTCAACCTTCATAGTCCAAGACCCCTTCATAGTCAAATTTAGCAGGGGCCTCAGTGCTAACCCATCATGCACTTGTGGAGAGGTACAGACAATGCCTCTCGTCACCAAGGAGTGTCCCCTCTACAAACTAAGAGGCACATTACCAACTTTGAACTCCGTTAACAAAGAGGCTATTGCTTGGCTTCCCAGATTTGCATTTGCTAAATAAATAGTGAGCTTGTCTTGGAGGCAATGGGGTGCAGACCTGAGCATTGGGGACCCACAGAGCCTGGGCACAGGAGAAAGACAGCATGGAGGCAGACCACTGCAGCACCCCAGAGGTCAGCAGCCCCCAGCCAGATCTGGTCAGCACCGCACAGCACACATGGTCCTAGTGCACCTTGTACAATAGCTCCCATGTGAGACCAAGATGGCACCAAGCCTGGCATAGATTGCGTGATTGAGTGGATCAGTAATTGAATGTGTAACAGGTAGCTAGCTACAATAACAAGTTAACCAGAGGCAATTGACACCTACCAAACCCCAGATCAACAAGAGGAAGAAATCAATAGGAGCCAGTGTAGCAGCGGGAACTTCCTGAACCTTCATTGTTAAAGGGACAGAAGCCCTGGTTTGAATTTATTAGAGCTGAAGACCAACTTTTGAGGTGAATATTACCAGATCGACCACTCCCAGAGCCCTATTCACGACAATGGTAAATTAATCAAAATTCGTCAATGGACTCCTGAAACTGCACATACCCGCGGGCGTGACCCCTGGGGCTGACAGCTACCATCCAGTAGCCACCAAGGGGGACGACCGTCCCACAAGGGTCAACAACCTCTGGATTGGGCATGCCTGAAAACTGGGGAGTCACCAAAGTCTGCCAAGGACAGATAAAAGGTGGTAAAGAGTGACTCTTGATGGCGCCCGCTTAATCTCCAATTTGACCAGCACCCAACTTGTTCAAGCAGAAGGACCAGCTGGCGACCCCCTTCTGGAAGATACCACCGTGTTGGAAGAAGCCTTGACTGGCCATTGATGGCAGACTCCAACTCTTTTTGAATAGGTATGCTTAACTGTGGTGCTTCACAAATATTGGTAGCTAGCTACTCTGTGGGTGGGTGGGTGGGTGTGTGCGCGCGTATGTGCGTGCACATATGTGTGTGTATGTGCATGTGTGCATGCATGAGTGTGTGCTTGAAGGGATCAGTCCCAAGGTTTGTGATTTGATTTCATTGCAATATTTCAATCTGTCTAATAAACTAGAATTTTAAGGATCCTGAGTTGATCATTTGTAGCCAATAGCAACAAGGTTGCCTTGTGTGATGTTGAGGACCTGTTCTGGGATCTTTCCAGGTATCAAGGTCAGGCTGATTGATCTGTAATTTCCAAGATCCTCCTTTGTCCCTTTCTTAAAGATGGGCACTATACTTGCCTTTTTTCTGTCATCCAGGACCTCACCTGACCTCTGCAAATTCTCAAACAGGATAGCCAATGGTTTTGAAATTACCTCAGCCATTTCCTTCAATGTTTTACAGTGCAACCCATCCAGTCCTATCAACTTGAAAGCATCTAGCTTCTCTAAGATTGCTAAGTAGGGTTTCTAAGATTGCTCTAAGATTGCTAAGTAGGGTCTCTTCCAAACCTACTTTTCTATTCTAACAATGCTAAGGCTTCCATTATTGCTTTCCCTTAACTTATTACTTTGCCATACCCGTAACTTGTTCTGCTATTACTCTAGGCCAGTGGTGCTCAACCTTGAGCTTCATGGGCCAGATGAGTGGCATCTGGCTGGTTTCTGGGCTGGATTGAACCCTGCCCCTGCCTTGCCCCACATGCTGGGATTGAGTCCCAGGGACCTAGTACTGGCCCTGCACACTGGAATTGGGTCCCAGCATCCTGGCACTAGCCCTTCCCACTCCTGTACACAGGATTTGTCCCTAGGGACCTGGCACCACCACCTTTCCCCCCCCCCCCCCCCCTTGGGATTGGGCTCTGGAGCCTGACATTGTCCCCAGCTGATCCAACATGCAGGGTCCAGGGCTCCTCATGGGTCTGGAAATTTGGCAGCTGGGGAGTAGTGCCATCTTTCCCCTCTGCTAAATTTCTGGGCCCATGGGGAACTCCACGGGCTGGGGGCTGAGCACCCCTACTCTAGGCTGTTTATCTCCTTTCCTATCTTTGCTGCCAACAGCATTCATCATCTGGTTGCTTCCCCTATTTGTGAAGGTTGAAGTAAAAAAGGCATTCAACATTTTAACCTTTTCTACATCGTCAATAGATTGCCTTCTGCATTTCTCAAGGGTCCCATGGTTTCTCTGGTCTTCCTCTTATTTTTGACATATTTGTAGAATCCCTTTTTATTGCCTTTTATGTCCCATGCCAGCTGCATCTCAAATTGTGCCTTGGCCTTCCTAATTTTCAATTTTAACACTCATGTGAGGCTCATATTCTTTCCTAGTACCATGACCCAGTTTTCACTTTTTGTAGGACTACTTTTTGAGTTTCAGCTCCTTGAAGAGATTGTTGTCTAGTCAGGTGATTGTCTGGATACTTTGCTTCTGTGCCCTTAAGAGGGCCTCCTTATAGTACAGTCAGTTCTTCTGGACTCCTCTTCCCCTCAGACTTGACTCCCAAGGGATCCTGCCCACTAGTTCCCCGAGTTTTTTTAAGTCTGCTTTTCTGAAGTCCACTGTCCTTATTCTACTGATCTCCTTCCTTTCTCCCCTTAGTATCTTGAACTCTATCATTTCATGGTTACTGTCATCCAAGCTACCTTCCAGCTTTATATTCTCAACCTGTTGCTCCCTGTTTGTGAGCAGCAAGTCAAAAAGAGTTTTTCCCCCAAATTGACCTGTCTGTGTCTGTATCAAAATGTTATCCTCAACACACTCCAGAAATTTGCTGGACTGCTTTTACATTACTGCTGCATTTCTCTCCCTGCAGGGATCTCAATAATTACAATTCCCCCATGAGAACCAAGATCTGTGATTTGGAATCTTCTGTCATTTGTTTAAAGAAAGTCTCACCCACCTCCTCCTCCTCCTGGTGTAGCAGAAAGCCCCCTTTTCCTCTTGCCTGCATTTGTTTTCCCCTCTTTGGATATCTTTCTCCTCTTCTACCTTTTCTTCCTTCCTCTTTCATAGTTTCATAGTTTTAGGGTCGGAAGGGACCTAATAGATCTTCTAGCCCGACCCTCCGCCAGGGCGGGAGAACAACAAAAGAACCCTAAACAAAAAAACGGGACTCAAATGAGTCCAGCCAGGTAGGTATCCAGCCTCTTCTTAAAGATCCCCAGGGTAGGGGCCAGCACCACCTCCCTTGGAAGTTGGTTCCAGCTCCTAGCCGCCCTAACTGTGAAGTAGTTAGAAAGAAAGTATCTTTCTTTCACTATAAGATAAGGAATTGTGTTTTAAAGTTTGCATGTGTGCATTTTGTATCTCCTCTTGTATTTTGGTATTTTTATTTATTTGTGTGCCATGGTATTACTCTTGTAGCTTATATTTTATACTCTTCACCTTTTCATAGTTGCTAGGGTCAGGAGGGACCTGAACAGATCATCTAGCTTGACCCCGTGCCACAGGCAGGAATGAATGCTGGGTTCACAAGACCCCAGACAGGTGATCATCCAACCTCCTCTTGAATTTGCCCAAGGTAGGGATGAGGACCACTTCCCTGGGAAGCTGGTTCCGGATTTTGGTCACCCTAACTGTAAAATATTGCCTTCTGATCTCTAACCTAAACCTATTCTCCATCAGCTTATGACCATTGTTCCTTGTCACCCCAGGTGGTGCTGGGGAGAAAAGAGCTCTGCCTATTTGCTGTTGATCCCCCCCTGATGAGCTTGTAGGCAGCCACCAGGTCCCCCCTCGGCCTCCTCTTACTGAGGCTGAACAGGTTCAGGTCCTTCAGTCTCTCCTCGTAGGGCCTGTCCTGCTGCCCTCTCACCAAGCGGGTGGCTCTCCTCTGAACCCTCTCCAGGCTGGCCACATCCCTTTTGAAGTGCGGCGCCCGGTACTGGATGCAGTACTCCAACTGCGGCCTGACCAAAGTCGCATAGAGGGGGAGTATCACCTCTCTGGACCGGCTTGAGATGCACCTTTGGATGCATGACAAGGTATGGCTGGCCTTGCTGGCTGTGGGCTGGCATTGGCGGCTCATGTTCATCTTGGAGTCAATAATGACTCCGAGATCCCTTTCCGCCT
>NW_005842441.1:1258085-1264553 GCF_000455745.1 Alligator sinensis | reverse complement strand
ATCAGCAAACTTGGACAGCGTGCTTTCCACCCCCTCATCCAAGTCGCTGATGAAGATGTTAAACAGTGCGGGCCCGAGGACCGAGCCCTGGGGTACCCCACTGCTCACATCTCGCCAGTCTGAGTACAACCTGTCCACCACTACTCTCTGGGTGCACCCCATCAGCCAATTTTTTACCCATTCAACTGTGCAGGCACCAATACCCTTTTAACTAAATGCGTTTTAGATTTAGAAGTAAGTTATACACTGTGACAATGTTAATAAGGGCAGGAATCAAACCACCACTTCCCTGTATTAGGCGAGCCCCTGAAAGAGAGAGTGAATTAGTGATTGAATGTGTAACACAGTAGCAGGCTTCAGTAACAAGCGGCAATTAACACCTAGGGGAACAGCAGATCAACCAAGGGAAGAAATCAATAGGAGACAATGTAGCAACCGGGAATTCTCTAAACTTCACTGTTCAAGGGCTAGAAGCCCCTGTCTGAGTTAATCAATGCTGGGGACCAACTTTTGGGGCTGAATATCTCCAGATCGACCACTCCCAGAGCCCTATTCATGACAGCAGTAAATTAATCAAAATTCAGCTATGGACTCCCAAACCTGCACGTACATGCGGATGACACCTGGGGCTGATAGATGCCATCCAGTAGCCACCGAGGGGGAAGTCCCACTTGGGTTAATGACCCCTGGATTGGGCAAACCTGAAAACTGGGGAGTCACCAAAGTCTGCCAAGGACAGATATAAAGCAGTGAAAAGTGACTCTCAGGGGCGCCCTCTTGATCTCCAACTTGACCAGCAACTGACCTGTCCAGCCAGAAGGACCAGCCGGCAACCCCCTTCTGGAGGATAACACCACGCTGGAAGAAGCCTCAACTGGCCATTGATGGCAGACTCCAGTGCTTGTGGGATAGGTATACCTGACTCTGGTGCCCCCTGCAAACATTTGTAGCTCGCTACTGTGTGTGTGCATATGTGTGTGTGTGTGAGGGGACCAGCCCCAAGGTTTATCATTTGACTTCATTATAGTGTTTCAATCCTCCTAATAAACCAGAATTTTAAGGATCCCGAGTTGGACATTTGTAGCCAACACTGGTTTGGTGGCATGGAGCAGACTCCCACCATGACATTGTCCCTACTGCTTTTCCTTCTGACCTTTATTGAAAGCTTTCCATTTTGTACTGCACTTCCAAACACATGTACATTGCCTTTTTTGTACAGGGCAACACCTCCTCCTTTTCTCCCTGCCTATCTTTCCTGAACAAGCTATACTCAACCAGGGCAGTACTCCAATCATGAGAACTATCCTACCAGATTTCAGAGTCCCAATTACAACATTATCCTGTACTTGTACTAGGAACCTCAGTTCTTCCTGATTGTTCCCCATGCTTCTTGCATTAATGCATAAACTTTTCAAGTATCTAACTGACTGTCCTATCATCTCCTTAAGAACATTGTTAAGTCTTCCAGTATTACTTTCCCTTACTAATTTTTTATCCAGGTCCTGAAGCTCTTTACTTAACTCTGGGCTTTTCATATTGCCTCCTTTTTTCCACGCTGTCCAATCTAAGGTAGAGGTGCTTGGGTGATGCCCTTCCAGGGAGTTCGGGTCCAGTGGGAGCTGGTAGAGAAAGTCCTGAATATGGGGGCTTGGTGCAACCAATGATGCAATGCTTTCTGAGGCTGCAGAGAACCAGTCAATCCCTCTGGAATGTCACTACCAAGTGTGATGAACCAAGTGACTTCCCTGGAGTCTGAGGAGAAGCTGCACCTGTGAATCCAATCCATCGCAATGAGATGGAGCTTCAACCTCTGCTGCTCAGCCAGCCTCAATAATGATAGACTCATAGAAAAGTAGGGCTGGAAGGGACCTCTGAAGGTCAACTAGTCCAGCCCCCTGTCTGAGGCAAAACTGTCCCATACAAATTATTGTCTAACCCAGAGGTGCTTAATTTTTGGCCCACAGGTCAAATGCAGTCCACAGGGCTTCCCCACAGGTCCAGAAATTTGGTGGTTGGGGAGAGTGGCCATTAGTATGGCCACCCATCCCTGCTGCCAAATTCCCAAACCCAAAGTCCTGCACAGCTGGTCACAGCTGAGCCACAGCTCCCTCCCCCTGATCTGGATTGAGGCTGAACCGTGCCCCCTCCCTTGCCTCCCTGCAGGGCTAGTTTGGTACCAGGCCGTCTCTCCTCTCCCCTGGTACCCTGGTGGGGCTCTTTTCCCCTACAGGGCCCTGTTGGGGCTCCCCTGCCCTCATTGTGCCTGCTGGATTGAGACCACAACCTGGATCCAGCCCATAGTTGGATCGGGTATTGTCCATTCATCCTGCAGGGGAAAAAGGTCAAGCACCACTGGTCTAACCTACTAATAAAACTACATAGTCAGTCCTGTCATACAACCAGAAGGTATAACACCTTAACCTGCCACAGGAAGAGCAGGGGGCAACAGCCACCTGTGTTCTGCTGATGTAAGGGTTGTTAAAAAACACTCGAGAGATACCAGGAGGAGGGCCACTCCCCCTGCTATAGAGGAAGGCAAATCCCCCACAGTCTGTACCAATCTGACCATGCGGTAAAATTCCTTCTTGACCCCAAATATGGCAATTGATCTGACTCTGAGTGGAAGGGCAAGATGCATTAGCTAGAAATCTCTGGGTTTTAGTCCCAGCAGGAACCTTGGCACACCCCAGTCAAAATCTCCAGCCCTGGCTACAGACAACACCCAATGCTTCTAAGGCAGGCAACACCCCCCCACCCCCCACCAACCCTCCCCCTCCAAAACCAAAAACAAACAAACCAAACAAAAACCCCAAAACAACCCTGACGTGTAGCAACAGAGGGGGAAACAAGTTCCTTTTTGGCCCCATGTGGCAACCAACAAAGCCCAAAAGCATGGGAAATACCCATAGCGTAGCATAGACATAGTTAAATCTAGATCATCTCTCACCAATGCTTATACAACCTCTTCTTAAACACCTCCATTGATAAAGGTTCTACAGCTTCCCTAGGAAGTCTATTCCATTGCCTCACTGTTCTAACAGTGAAGAAGTTTTTCCTGATATCCAGTCTAAACCTACTTTGCTGTAACTTCAAGCCATTGGTCCTGTTTGCTGCAGGAAGAAACAAAAGGTGTTTTCCCTTTTCTTCATGGCAGCCCTTCAGATATTTGAAGACTGCAATCATATCCTATCTTAAGCATCTTTTTCATAAGCGGAGCCTGCGTATTTTCTTTAACTTTTCTTGTATGATTTGCCTTCCAAGCCTCTCAGTCATTTCTGTTACCTGTCTCTGGATCATCTCTCACTTCTCCACTTCCTTTTTAAAATATGGAGCTCAACACTTTATATAACGCTCTAGAGGAGGCCTAGCCAGTGCCAAGTAAAGAGGAACTATTACCTCCTGTATCCTGCACCTAATGCTTGTACCTAATGCTCCTGTTGATGCAGCCCACAATCACATTTGCTGCATCGCAGACTACCAACACTCCTATAGCCTTCTCTGTAGGTCTGCCATCCAACCAGTTTTAACTCATTTTGTATTTTTTATTACTCTTCCTGAGGTGCAGGATGTAGCTTTTGTCAGAACTTCATCCTATTAGCTTCACCTCAACTTTCCAATCTGTCAAGACCTTTCTGAATTGTGCCTCAAGCTCTCTATTTCAGCATTCAAATAATTAATAAACATTTTGAATAGCACTGGGTTCAGGCCAGACCCCTGTGGGACTCCACTTGAGACCTCCTGATATTCTGACATAGGTCCATTTATAATTACCCTTTACTAAAGGCTATTAAGATAATTTTCTATCCACCTGTTAAGAGTTTAATTCAACTCATATATCAACTTCTCATATATCTGTTTATGAGACGATCATGTGGGACTTCATCAAAAGCCTTGGTGAAGTCTAGGCACACTATATCTACTACATCCTCTTCATCCAGCCAGCTGATTATCTTGTTGAAGAAGGAGATTATGTTTATCTGGCATTATTTGTTGATAGTAAACCCATACCAGGTATTTGTGATCGGCCTTTCCTTTGCCAAATGCTTACAAGTGCACTTTCTTATAAGGCTGTGCAAAATTTCGACAGCTGTTTCATTTTGGAGGTGTCTGGGGCCATTTCAGTGCCCAAAACACTGAATCTGAATGGAAACAGAAGGCTCAGAAACATCCCCAAAATTAAATGAGGCATCTAAAATATTTTGGAAATGTTTCAGAAAAATTTGGAGTTTCGGAGTTGGGCTGGCAGGGAAACAGCTGTACGCTGCTGCCCTGTTGTGCGACTCCACTCTGCAGGGAGAAGAAATCTGTACCGGGGGTCTCCTCACCACTGCTTCCCACCCTGCACTGCCCTGGTAATGCGGGGATGCATGGGAGGGGGCGCACAGCGGCGAGGAGACCCTGACTCAGATCTCTGCTCCCTGCAGAGCCAGGTTACATGGCACTGCAGTGCTGGTCCCTGCCGCACGACCTAGCTCCACAGGGAGCAGAGATCTGGGGCTTCACGGGGCAGGCAGCAGTGGGGAGGAGACCCTGGCATGGATCTTTGCTCCCCGTGGAGCCAGGTTGCACAGCAGGGCACTGCTGGTCCCTGCCACCTGACTTGGCTCCGCAGGGAGCAGAGATCTGCACCAGGGTCTCCTCGCCACCGCTGCCCACCCCACTCAGCCCCACGTTGCCAGGCCAGGCAGCAGTGGCAAGGAGACCCCCGACATGGATCTCTGCTCCCTGTGGAGCCGAGTCATGCAGCAGGGACCAGCAGGGTTGCTTGCCGCTCTGCCCTGCTTCCCTGCCCTGTAACCTGGCCTGACAGGGATCAGAGATCTGCTTGGGGGTCTCCTTGCCTGCACGGAGGGCAGCAGCCCTCCTCCTTCCCTGGACAAGCCACCCACGGCCCCATCCTGCTCCCTGCTGGGGCCCTCCAGCCCCTGTCCCCAAGCCCTGCTCAGCTGGGTAGGGCTGTGCGAAGCTTCCCTTGCAGCCCATTCGAAACATATTTGGAGGAGATTCGGCAGAGCTGAAACGAAACAGGATAATGACCTGAAATGCCAAAATGAATTGCTGTCCTCTGAAACAGCTAAATCTGAAACTAAATTGAAACACAGCCATTTTGCAGAGCCCTACTTTCTTACGATGTGGTCTAGTAACTTCCCAAGTATTGAAGTGAGGCTAAACAATCTGTAGTTCCTGGGGTCTTCCTTTTTGCCTTTTTAAAAGAAGGGCACAGTGTTGGCTCTTTCCCAGTCCTCTGGTACCTCACTGGTCTCCTGTGACTAGAGACCTACTTAAATGGTGGTTTTGCGATTTTTGTGGAAAACAAGAAAAACCAGCCGTTTCTGTGATCACTGTGAAAAATGGCAATTCCCATGATTTTGCGCAGAATTGCCTGAAAAAAATTAAAGCTTACTGCAGTGGTTCCCAACCTTTTTTTGCCACGACCCGCTGCTGGGAGCAGAATGCGGTGGTGGCCCAGGAGCAGGGGAGCTCCTGGCATGTGGTGCAGCTTGTCCTTTGTGCGTGGCGCTGCCAGCATTGCTCCCGTGACCCTCATTTGGGTAGCAACCTGAGGTTGGGAACTGCTGGCTTACTGGTTGGGTAGCAACCTGAGGTTGGGAACTGCTGGTTTACAGAAATACAAAGAAAGCACAACAATCCCTACAGCCATAGAGCACATGGTTTGAGAGCTACTGAAACCTACTGAGAGGCTGTAGTGACATAGACTCAGAGAAGGTGCCATTCAGGAAACTGAAAGGGTTTTGGCATTATCTTTTAAGAAGCTAAATGCAATGCTGCAGCAATGCTGCAGTCTGAAGATTTCATAGATTTCATAGACATCAGGGCTGGAAGGGACCTCGAAAGATCATCGAGTCCAGCCCCCCGCCCAAAGGGCAGGAAGTCAGCTGGGGTCATAGGATCCCAGCAAGATAAGCATCCAGTTTCATCTTGAAGGTGTTCAATGAAGGCGCTTGAACCACCTCCGGTGGCAGGCTGTTCCAGACCTTGGGGGCTCGGACAGTAAAGAAATTCTTCCTTATGTCCAGCCTGAAACGATCTTGAAGTAGTTTGTGACCATTCGACCTCGTCATCCCTTGGGGCGCTCTGGTGAACAAACGTTCCCCCAGATGCTGGTGGTCACCCCTGATAAACTTGTAGGTGGCCATCAGATCACCCCTGAGCCTGCGCTTTTTCAGGCTAAAGAGCCCCAGGGCTCTCAGCCTGTCATCATAGGGTCTGCTTCCCTGACCTCTGATCATGCGCGTGGCTCTTCTCTGGACTCTCTCAAGCTTCTCCACATCCTTTTTGAATTGTGGAGCCCAAAACTGGACACAGTACTCCAGCTGCGGCCTCACTAAGGCCGAGTACAGGGGGAGAATGACGTCCCGGGATTTGCTTGAGAGACGTCCCGGGATTTGCTTGAGACGTCCCGGGATTTGCTTGAGATCATCGAGTCTGACCCCCTGCATAGGCAGG
>NW_005842441.1:1255501-1257041 GCF_000455745.1 Alligator sinensis | reverse complement strand
TGAAAAAGGACTTTTTATTGTCCTTGATGCTCAAAGCTAGTTGGAGTTCAGTTGCAGCCTTGGCTTTCCTGGTCTGCTCCCTACAGGACCGGACCAGTGCAGAATAATCCTCCTTGGAGGTGACTCCCATCCTCCAGCCTTTCTAGGCCTTTCTTTTTAGCCTCAGGAGGTCTGCTAGGTCCCTGGAGAGCCAGGGGGGCTGCTGTGCCCTCTTGCTGCCTTTCCTCCGAGATGGAATAGACTTAGTTTGTGCATTGAGGATCGCTCCCTTGAGGAGCAACCACTCCTCTTGAACTCCCCTCTCCCTGTGGTCACGGTCCCTTAGGGCCTCACTGACAAGCCTCCTGAGCTTGTCAAAGTCGGCTTTCCTGAAGTCAAAGACTTGCGCATTGCTGACCGACTTGCCAGCTTTTCGGCGGATGGTGAAGGTGATCAGCTCGTGGTCACTGTCACCCAGCTTCCCATCGATCACTAGGTCGCCGACTAGGTCATCCCCAGTAGCCAGTACCAGGTCGAGCAGCGCTTTGCCTCTCGTTGGCCCATAGACTTCTTGAGTCAGGTAGAGGTCATCCACGCACGAGAGGAAGCTCTGCGACCGCTCAGATTTTGCTGAGCGATCCTCCCACGAGATGTCCGGGTAATTGAAGTCACCCATGACAACCATGGTCCTGGAGCAAGCTGCCTCAGCCAGTTCCTGGGCAAACTCCTGGATGATGATGAACTGCTAAATACATTTCAGCTCAGGATTGTGTAAGGCAGTTCTCTATGGGAAACTTGCATGCAGATGGTGATAAATTGTTTTGTTCATTGTGCAACATGACTCTGGACGTGTCAAGGAAAAACACTGTTGATTGGCATTTAGAGTCCAAATCATATATAAATCAGAAGGCTGCTGCAAAGGCTGAAGTTCAGAGCAAGAAACAATTGACTATGACCTTGATCTTTACAAGAACCACTGAAAGCAGTTTGATAAGAAGAGAGGCTACATTTGCACTGGTGGAGGCATTCACAGCAGTCAACATTCCTCTGGAGAAAATTGATAACCCTGAATTAAAGGACTACTTGAACAAACACATACTAAATGTTGCAAAAATCTAGAACTCTTAGTTCAGAGATGATATCTTTTATTGGACCAACTGAGAAATTGCAAAAAAACTATCTTTTTTCTGCAAGCTTCTGGGCTCACACGCCCTTCATAAGGCTCAGGGAAAGTTAAAGATGGTAAAAAGTCATATGTAGGGAATAAACTTAACTTTTGCACAGAGGAAACAGAAGCTGGAAATCTGTTCCTCTGGGCTACCAATTACATCCCTGAAACATGCTAAATGCTGGCAGTTTTCCATGTGTGAACAAGCTTTGCCAGGATTATCTACCAGGAATAATTGCTTCACATGTTCAGTCTACAAAATCTGCATTGGCAGAATGTGAATCACACACAATTGTAGAAGATGAAGCTACAATGTGATAATTTATTTGATATTTCTGTGGACTTTGCTATTTAATTATGCCATGTTTTTTGCCTCTCGGCCAATCAGCAGTG
>NW_005842441.1:1251298-1255491 GCF_000455745.1 Alligator sinensis | reverse complement strand
GGGGGGATGGATGTCACTGTGAAAAGACTGTGAAATCAGCTCCACGCGCTGAGTGGCCTGCAAAAATCCCTTTGTCTTGCTGCAATTTAGGTAGGATGCAATGCTGAGGGCCATATGAGAGACATGCCTAGGTCTTGGTTTAGCCTTGCTGGGTGCCCCAGTTCCCTCTCTGTCTATTGGCACTGAGATGCTCCCATCCTGCCACCTTCCCTACAGAGCCTGCAGTCCCTGTCTGTAGCTGGCTGCCAACACAGGAGTGTTTTTTGTGTTGGTGGAGCCAAGCGCTGGTCACTGGGTTGGCTCAGCCCTAGTTTTCAGGTTCCATTCTGGGTGCTCCCCTCTGTCCCCATGCCCCAGCTTTGCTGTGCTCTGGGTTGTGTTGAGGCCCCTGCTTTGAGCCATGAGCCCAGGGTTGCCTGCCCAGACCTGTCTCCTGGTAAGCCATGCCAACTGGCATCAGTTCTGATCTTCAATGACCATATCCTGCAACAGCTCTCTCTTGGTTTGCTACACCCATCACCCTGCCAGGAACAATGTTCTGCTTGGGCTCCTGGGAATGATTACCATATTTTTTCATATACAACATGCTCCAGAATATAATACACACTTATTTTTTAAAGGCAGAATGAAGAAAAAGAGATTTGTCCAGAGCTATGGCTGCATAGAGGAGGGGAGAGACTAACCTTCAAATGACATACCCTCCCTTTCCTGCTTAGGCTGTCAAATAGGAGAAGAGAGACCAGGAACTGCTAGCAGACAGCAAAATTACCATCAGAAAGGTTAGCTTGATGAATGGAACATCAAGGTCATTACAAAGGAGAGATGATCATTAATGCCCTTGGAGTGAAAAACAATGAGCTACTAAGTCAATTGACTCCCTCAGCTGCCGAAATAGCAATGTCACCGGTGCTGCATTGTGGAGCAGGTATCAAACAAGGATGCTTCAGTCCTGAGCAGAAAAAACAGCTTCCCTGTTTAATTCATGCAACCCAACTTTGGAGAACTGATTTTTTTTGGAGGGTGGGGTGTAAGGTGCATTTTGTATATAAGAAAATATAACAATTCATGCCTTGTTGGAGTTGGTGCTGAGTATTCCCTGCTGGGTAAGCCAAGCCAGAGCAGAGTAAAGACAGCATTTTTGTACCATAGGGTCACTGCTTTTAATTCAGCACCCCTATATGCTGTTTGGACAGCCTCCTACTTTGCATCTCCACCCATCTAGGATGGGTAACGGGCTGTTCCCTGCACTAAGGAAGGGGCTGAAGCTTGTGGCCTGTCCCCAAGTGTCTGCTGGGTGCAGATGTGATTCCATCATCAGGGCACACCCTTCATAGCCCCTTCTCACTGGCCAAAGGGCATTTTTTCCCACCCTGGACCTCTCACTACTGTTGAGCCAACCCTTCTAGGGTGCCAAAATGTCTGGGCTCTGTCCTGGAAATGAAACAGCATGAAATGAAACATTCCTCAAGAGCCAGCTTGGCCCCTGTCATCAGGCTGCTCCTTGCTGAGGCAGTGACTCAGCCACATGAAAATGGTGTGGGTAGGGCACCAAGAAAAGCCACAGTTCTCAGAGCAAAGCTACTTTGGGGGTTGGCCCTTTGCCTGTTTTACTTTCAGCCCCAAGCTGAGTGCTGGGTGCCCCGTGCATTGTGAGCACTGTGGAAATCTCACCTGGGGGCCCCAGTTCTGTGGTCAAAGGGAGACTTGTCTTGTTAGAGCTCAAGCAACTTTGTGTTAGCACCTTCCAACCCAGTGATGGGGGAGAGGAAGGGCCAGGGCAGCTGGGACGCCAGTGTCAATCCACACAAGCCTCCTGGGACTCTTGCACAGGACCCTGGGGCCTCTCTCACAGTTCATGATGTATTAATGCTTGTGGGTGTGCCTCTTCCATGTCTAGCCTGGGCCTGGAGGCCCAGCATTAATACATCATCTCTAAGAGCCAGAGATGATCTGCCTCCTCATTGCCACCCACAGCAGCCCCCCAGTTTTGTCCCAGTCTCCTGGTTGTCTAAGTTTCCCTTGTAAGATGATCCAATACTGTTTATTTCATTGAGGAAGTGTCTGGGCCATGCTGCTGTAAACTCCACTGCTGGCATGCACCAAGAGCATGTCAGCACCAAGAGGCACCTCATTAGCTCCACAGCCCATGTATTTGAGGAACTGCTGCTTCCGGGCATACATAGCAGCACTCCTAAACAATGGAGTCACATTGGGAGGCCCCCTGGGACAAGGGAAATCAGAGCAGCCACTGGCTCAGCACAGTTTCATTCATGTAGGTGTGAGCCATCTTGTGCAATGAGGCCTCTGGGACATCACTCCCTGTCCAGGGAGCTGCCCAGATCCACTGCCCCAAATAACTGAAGTTCCCAAATCCCATCTGACTGCTCAGTAAATGCCTGTGTCCAACCCTTATGTCCTTGAATCCCCGTTCAGCTGCTGCCTAATCATGAGGTACCTCAAATACCTTGGTGCCCAAGTTTTCACAGGTATATACAACTGTCTGCTGCCAGGTGTGCCCAGGCCTGCCCATGTCCCAAGTAGATTGGAGTCTATGGCCTGCAGCCTGGGTCTGCAGAGCCAGATCCCAAGGATCCAGCCCTGACCATTTTCAGAGTGCACCCCCCGCCCCCAAATGAACCTTACTTTCAGCACAGGTAGATAAGGGGCGACCTTTCCCTCTTGTAGCCAAGCTCTCAAAGCACTTGCCCACAGTGTGGGACACCCTGGTTCAATTCTCTGTTCTACATGGGGGAACTTGAACCCTATCTCCTCCCAGAGCTCTCTCTCTCTCCGAGTGAAGTAACAACTCATGGAGTCAGTGGGAAGCAGGACATGGCCTGGGGGTTGGGGGAGACCCAAGTTCAAGTTTTGGCTCCTATGAACACTAAACATAATTAAATATATACAGATGCTGCAGGGGCAGGTCTCTTCTCTTCCTCACCATAAAGCAACTCCCTTCCCCACCCCCCCACAGGAAACTCTGTCCTTGCTGCCTTCAGTGGAGCTTTCCCCAGGGAGGTGAGAGCTCAAACCCTCTTGGGCAGAAGCCATGAGCTCAGGGCTCCTGTGTCCCAGTTGAGAGCTTTGGCCATTGTTGAATGGGTAGAGGGGAGAGACTCATTCATGGGTTATGCGCTCTGCCTGGGCTGACCCCATGGAGGTACCTGGCTCCAGGCATGAGCTCTGGCCATGAGCCCCAGGGATGTGGGGCATGGAGGTGACCCCCTGGAGCCTCAACACCTCTTCCTAGCTGGCTCCGCTGCCCTCACTTGGAGCGTGGGCCCCAGGGAGCTGGCTAAGTGGTGCCCCATCTCCCCAGTCCCTCCCAGGACTGTTCTGTCTCTGAGCCAGTGCAACACTGCCACCTGGTGGCCCTGGCCCTCAGTTCAGCCATCCTTCTTGACTGCTAATGAGGTATTTTAGGTGCAAGCCAGGCCCACTCCATTGCCACTGTGCCTGCACTTTGCCCTGGGCAAAGCTGTGACATGGCTCCCAGCCAGGTCAGGATCCAGGTGGTCACTGCTCTCCACTGCATTTCCATGACAACACCATCATGTTGGGTTTTAGGCTGTGCCTTCAAAGTCTTCTTGTTTGGGTGCAGAACAATGGGGCCCTTCCCAGGGACTGTTTTCTTTGTTGGAAGCCCAGCCTGCTCAAAGCTGACACCTCAGGGTGTTTGTAGATGACACTTTAAAGTGAGTTTAAAGTGGGTTAAATGCCTTTTGCACTGCCTTAATGGCATTGCTTTTTGCACATTTGGCGGCATATTGCACATGAATTCCAGGCACTGTAGCGCATTCTGCAGCATAATGCGCCTTAAATGACTTTGGGATGCCGCAAATGACTTCGGGGCACTGCAAAGTAAAACACCTCCAAGGAGTTTTAGTTTCCTACCCTACAGCCACGGAGGGAAGCACCGGGATCTGTGAGGCTCAGGGGCTGTGCAGGTGGACTGTTCAGGCAGCCCAGCAGCAGCCTGGGAAGGCAGGATCCACAGAAGGAAGAAAAAAAATCATGTCAAGCCCGATCTTTTACTTGCTTTTCCCCTGAAGCTTGCCTGCCTGCCTGAGCAGCACCGGGTTCCAGTGCTTCCCTCCATGACTGCGGTGCCCCCCTGGGACTGCCCAAGTTGGGTGTCTGTGGGCGGGTGCCACCTTGCGGGGGGGCCGCCGCTGCTGCCGGGGGAAGCACCC
>NW_005842441.1:1245269-1251137 GCF_000455745.1 Alligator sinensis | reverse complement strand
CCCCCCCCCCCTGCCGCTAGAGAGGCAGGTAAAGATCAGGCTCCAACATGGGTGTACACAACATGGGGGTTTACTTTGCCCTAAATTGAAGCAGTTTTTAAAAAACCACAGGCACTTGTCCACGTAACATCTCTCCTGTTTCCACATGACAAAAATTGCCATTAAGCTAGCTAAATTGCATCTGCAGATCCACGTTATCAGCTGACTCTTGTTTTGGGGGGGGTTTGTGCAGAGCAAAATTTCGCCGGCTGTTTCGTTTCAGCACTGTTTTGACTCATTTCAAGCTCAAAATAGCAAAGCTGAAACAAAACGAAGGGCTTTGAAACACCCTCAAAACAAAACAAGGGCAGTCAAAACCTTTTGAAAGTTTTGAAATGTTTTGAGTTTCGATGCAACCTGGCTGAGTTCCCCTCCCCAGCGCTAGGATTGGGCTGGGGAAGGGAACTCAGCCCAGCTGGGGAGGGGAAACTGAACAATCGGGCTTAGTTCCCTTCCCCAGCCCAATAGGGCTGGGGAAGGGAACTGAGCCCTGTCTCTAGTGGGTTATGGAATAGAGAAAATCCCACACAATTTACTGATTCGTTTTGATGCACTGGCTGGGGGAGTAGTTAGCTGATTGCACGATTTCACAATGATTACACACTTAATTCATACAACACAATTTTATTTTAAAACTCTTTACTACGTATATAACACTGCTTAGCTTTAAGAAACACCACAAACATTAAAAACACAATAATTACATATATCAGAAACAATGCTCCGAATGCACTTCCTTCCCAAACAATGTTATAAGAATTAGTGTTACAAAAACAACTACAATTACAACTAAAAGTTAAATTTGAATCAATACTATTATTTTTCATAATATACTTACAATCCTAGAATTCCGAGAAGCCAAATACCAAAATATGGTTTCATTCCTCAGTAGTACGATTTAATGGGTTGGCCTCAGTAGTACGGTTCAATGGGCTCGCCTCAGCAATACAATTCAATAGGCTGGCCTCAGCAGTGATAAGACTAAGTCCCCTTCCTTCAGTCTTTAGACACTTCTGGGCTCACAAGCTCACAAGTCAACTTCTGCCCGTGATGTGTTCCGTGTAGATGTCACGGGACCAATGGATGGTGTCGGACACCATGAGACAGCGCATCAGCTTGGCGTAGCAGCAGGAGATGTGGCAGGCATGCAGGACGTTCTCGTTGCTGGGGTCCCAGGCTCCGAGCATTCCCACAATGAGTGCGTTGGCCGTCACGTTGTAGCCGCGGTCCCTCAGGATGTCAGCCAGTGGGGCATACTTCTCCCGCTTGTGAGCCCAGGTGTCAGTGAAGGCTTGGCGCTGGTTCTTGAAGGGGATGGTTGTGTCCATGATCACGACCTTCTTGGCCTCTTTGTTTACGATGACGATATTGGGGTACATCTGGCTCTCACAGCCCAGGATGGTACGGTTCATGGAGCTCTCCTCCACTGTGGACGGGATGGCCCTCATCAGGCAGTCCTGGACAGCGTTGTGGCAGAGCTGCCAGGCTCTGGCATGCAGCTTGCAGCTGCACAACACATAGGGAAGGGTCTCTACCGCATAGCTGCACCGTCGGCTGTTATACTCTATGGCCTTCTGCTAGGACCTGTTCTTGTGTATGTCCAAGGACCTGGGATGCGTGAGCCTTTTATCAAAAGAGGCATAAAAAAAGTGTGATTTGTGCAATCTCCAGACATTTGAGGCAGTTCTTCACTTCTGATAGTCTAGCCCATGGCATTCAGAAGCATAGTCACACAACTATTGTGGTGGAAATTCTTGGAAATGTTGGGTGACCACTTCAGGCAAGGAAGTGAGAAACTGTTAGAATGCATCAATGAGACACATTTCCTTTCGATACGTGAGCAAAAACAAATCCTTTATGAGCAGCTTCAGGGTCCTTACAGAGCTGTTTTTTCAGGCGCAGACCATAGAGGTTGAATATTCCAAGTCCTTCATGGGAAATTGTGGAATGGAATAGAAACATTTTTTAATGCAAAGACATTGGCAGGCTGCATTCACCCATGACTTTGGAAGCTCTCTCTCATATATGGGTCATGTATGGTTTGATCTAGACTGTTCAAGCACATAGGCTATCATTTTTGGTATGTGGTAACATTTCAGCTCTTTTCAAACAGAACAGGCAACCTGCAATTGTAGGGAGCACATGGGTTCTGGATCAATGGCTTCTGTAGCTATTGACATGTAAATGATGCCAGTGGTTTCATGCTAATTTAGTTCTGGCCTGCTTTCTGGTAACAGGGCTAGGGTTCCCTGTTACACTGCCAAAGACTATAGTTGCTTCCTGGCCATACATTAATGGCAAGCGTCGTGAGATATGGGCACACGAAATCAACTCAGATTGGTGGGGAAGAATAGTCATGTCAACGTGGAATGATGACCAGTGGCTGGAAACACTCAGAATGAGCAACGAGATGTTTTACCACATTGTTAGCTTGCTGAAACCACACATCCAGCATCAGAGGACTGTCATGAGGAGACCCATCAGCCCAGAGAAGAATGTTGCCCTGGCTGTGATGAAACTGGCCACTCCAACAAGCCATGCGCCATGTGGCAAATCAGTTTGCCGTGGCTCCCTGCACTGCTGGGAGGGAGATCAGTGAGGTATGCCATCTGCTGCAGGAGCTGGCAGCAAACAAATTCATATGCCTACGTAGCTCCCCTAAGGTGGTAGAAGGATACCGCAAAATGGGCTTCCCTAACTGTGTGGGAGCACTTGACAGCACGCACATTCCCATCCTAAACTGGTCCCAGGACAACCACTCATTCATAAAAAGAAAAGAGGTTTCTTCTGTGATTCTGCAAGCCGTCATGGACCAGAGAGGGTAGATTTGCAAACAATTATAGGGGATGGGCAGGAACCGCCCATGATGCTTGTGTGTTTAGAAACTCGCTGCTGCCTGAGATGATGGACAAGGGCCAATAAGCCATGAGTGAGTTACATTTTCACATTTACATTTTTATAAGTCCAAGCATTGACAGTTACATTTTTTACATACAATTTTTTTTACATAATCCATTGGAAAGATACATCAGCTCAATAAAGCAGCAGGAGTGAGTGAATAGTACACAGGAGCTAGAAAAGAGTGTGGGAAAAGGATAGATTAAGGTAAGAGTCCTTTTTCAACCTATATTTGAGAAGTAAGGTACAATTGCAGCCTAACAAGGAGAGAGAAAACAACCTAACAAGGAGGGGGCTAGCAAGCTGACCTTCCTGATGGGAGAGAGAGACAAGCCTGAGCTGGCTGAAAAACTTTTTTATTTGTGAAGAGAATAATATTATATCACAAAGTTGTTATATTATTATGTATATCACAAATATATCACAAAGTTGTTATATTATATATAATATAATATATATCTAGAATGACAGAGCCCCAGCCAGGAGGCAAGAGGCAGGGAGAGAGCTTGTCAACTGCTTGCAGGAATGTTAATACACTATGATCTGGAGAAGCTGCCCAGCTTGAACTCCTACATCAATGGGAGAGAGAGAGAGAGAGAGAGAGAATTTTCCCCAGGCCACACCTGGGGATAGAGGCACCTAGGCAGGGGACCTTTTTAAAACAATGATAAGAGCATAACAGGGATTGAGCTATTTTGCCTGAGAAGCCCAGCCACAAAGAAAGAGTGGGGGAGAAAAACTTGCCAAGTGCTGCCCAGCTTTTTGAAAATTGCCAACAAGCTGCCCAGCTTAAACTCCTACATCAACAGGACTGGCTGCTTTTATCAAGACTTTTCTGAAAAACCAAGGGTGGGTTCTAAAAGCCAACATGCAGCAGGGAAGAGTCAGGGAGGGAGGGAAGGTGAGAAGGAGGGAGTGTATGTGGATGGAGAGTACACAAGTAAAGTAATAACACTGTAGTAAAAAAAATGGGCTACATGAACAAAGACAAAGAAACATTGCATACACGATCCTTGAAAAGAGCTAATGAAGCATATTTCAGTAAGTAGCTGCTTGGAGTACCTTGACCATTTGTAAGTTTTGAACATTTTAAAATCTTGCACACTGTAGCCTGGGCCACTGAGCATCAGCAGAAGCAGCAGGAAATGGAGAGGCTGGAAGCAGGGCAAAAATGGGACAAAAAAAAAAGATATTCATTGTTAAATGCTGGCATATTCATATATGAAACAGAAATATTCATTTTTAAATTCTAAAGGGAATATTTAAAATGCAAGCTTAGTTGCTGATGTATTGACACAATATGAGGATTGTAATGGTGAATTCCCATACGCTTTTCAGTAATGAGTCTAAAAGGATATTAAGAGTTTCGAATAGGCACTTGGCAGTGACATTGCCAGCATTTTTTCTGGAGATGGAAGTCGCGTCAGGTGACTATCTCAGGTGTGTGTTCTTCTCTTCTGCCTATTCTGCCCAATGTGAGCAGCATATGAAGCATAGTGTTAGGGAACTAGAAATAGAAGGGAGGGGGAAGTTAAGAGCATAAGAATAATTCAGGCATAGCTGATGAACTCATACTGGTGGAGTGGTGGAGCGTTGGGGGGTGGCATTTGCAGCTGGCTGGGAGAGGGGTGAGGTTTGCAGCCAGCTGGGAGGATAGGGGGGTTGCAGTCAGCCAGGAACTCTGGCTGATAACAGGGAGGCTGCAAACCACTCCTGCTCCGGGGCCAGCTGCAAGTCTTGCTCCCTCACTGCAGGTGGGCTGTGAATCCCCCTGCTGACAGTGGGCTACAACACCCCCGCCCACCCCTCCACCCCCACTCCTTTGGGATGCTCCACCACCCCACCAGTCTGAGTTCACCAGCCTTGTGCATAAGAATTAGTATTGTAAAACCACCATGCAGTCACTCCAGCCCTGAAATGGGGATACCCCTCCTGTATGCCAGCAGGGGAGGGGAGAGCACAGGGAGGTGGAGAAAGGCAGCTGAGGGGCAAGGAAGGGTGGGGAGGGGGACTTCATGCCGTCAGATACCTAGCAACTTCATTGATGGCAATTAAAACCCATTTACATGAAAGTTTAAGTAAACAATGCAAGCTGCCCTCCCTCAGGGCACAGTCAAGTGTCTTACTTACCTATGCCTAAATGTCATATGGTTATGGAACAGGTCGGGGTGTCCTCTTTCAAGTGTCGCAAAAGCAGCTTCATCCTGCACTAGAACACAATACTGTACCCGACATCAGCAGCAAGAAGCTGGAACCAGTGCTGTGACACCTGGGGGCAAGCATCCCGCAGGGCTGAGTTCTTGTGCCTCTGGTGTGTTGCCATCTCTCATGCACCTGAAAAGTCTACAGTGTGTGCACCCCACTCACTCATTGCTCGATGAATTTATAGGTATTCAGGGGGCAGACACTCCCTCCTCCTTCCAGTGAGCGCATGAAAGCCCCTGTGGGCTGGAAAAGCATGCAAAAAGCGCGACAAAACAGAACTCTTCCCTATACAAAAAAATAGCAGGGGGAAAAATTGCTTGGGGCAATTTTGCAAAGTGGGTGGGTGGGAGATGCAATGCTTGTGTACACTTGGAGAGCCCTGCAGAGAAAGATTTTGCGCCAAAACTGCCTGAGCACCCTGTGCAACTTGCACCCAGGAAAAGTGAGGGGCATCAAGCTAGAGCAAGGGATGATGTTTGGGGGGTGATGCTTGGGTAGCCCAAAGAGTACTGTGCATCCACCGTGGGCCTCCACAGCCTTCCTCCTCCGGGCCCTCTCCCTCTCCTTCCCCACGTCCCCAGGCACCTGCGGCCTGAAGCTGCAGCTCCGCACCCGCTGGGAAAGCCGGGCCGGGCCGGGCAGCCAGGCTCTCCCCCGCTCTGGCACCGACTCCTGGAGCGGCCTTCACCCCGCTCCCTGCGGCCGAGCCGAGTCGGGCTACACCCA
>NW_005842441.1:1234751-1244933 GCF_000455745.1 Alligator sinensis | reverse complement strand
AACCAATCAGCGAGCACCAGTTGTTTCAGCCCCGCTTTGCAAGGCAGGGTCATCAGCCCGCGTCCAGCATCGCTGTGCCGCCCTGGGGAGGCAGAGGCTGGCCAGCTCCCTTCCCTAGCAGAGCTCCTGGCTGCTTTCAGCAAGGCGTGGAAATGCAGGGCTCGGCCGGCAATGTGTGGGGCTCTCGACGGAGTCTCTCTCTCTCTCTCTCGGGGATGCTCCTTTCAGCAGGGGGCCAAAAAGTGCCGCTGAACTTTGTGCAGGCTGCACAACTAGCAGGCAGTTTCCCTCCCAGCTGTTTCCTGGGCGTGTGCAAGTCACCAAGTGCCTCTACGGGAGGGCTGGGGTAACACAGGATTGCTGTCAGGACATGCTCAAGCACCTCTCTCTATTCTTGTAATGCATCCCGTGCGAGACAGGTTTATCTCTAAACGTGGATCAGGGACATCAGGGGCTGGCAACACACAGGCTGTATCCAGGCTGCAGAACCACTGGAGCCGGAAGGCTTTACCTCTGCCCATGCCCGGGCTGGGGAACAAGGCGCTGTGTTGGGGCCAGTAGCTGGAAGCTGCATCTGCATCACTGCTTCTTCTCCTTGCTCCCTGGCTGCAGTCCAGGTGCAGCTTCCAGGTAGTGGGGAACACGACTGAGCCTGGGCAGTTTCCCGTTGTGCCTGCACTGCAGCTGAGAGGTGGAAGGGCGGGGGAGAGGGAGGGAGCAGGAGGGAAGTGGGGACAAGGGGAGAAGCAGCTGAAGCTGAGTGCAAATGAAGCTCCCTGCTTCCCAGCCCTGGCTCAGTTTCCCATCAGCTGGAAGCTGCACCTACAGGGAGCTGAGGACTGGGAGAAGTGGCATCAGCCTAGGCACAGCTCCCACTTATCTAGCTCCAGTGTGGGAGCAGGCAAACCCTGCCCCACTGCTCTTGATGCACCACCAAAGCCTCTGGACTGCCCCATTCCGCACTGGGGCCGGGTCATTCCAACTCGGGGCTTATACAGGTTTCCAGCTCCTGAAGCGAGTCATTTAGTCACAAGCTACACTTTGGTTGCCTGTTCAGTGGAATGGGATTTTGTCCAAGGTATCCCTGCGCCTAAGTCCCATGCAGGGCATAATCAAGTAAATGCACACAGAGACTGCCTAACGCACACTGACATTGCAGGGAACAGTCACTGTCACACAAAAAATATAGAAGGTGGTGGTGTCCACCTTTTACTCTAGTGCCAGGCTCCTACAACACTCATGCAAGAAATGGGAAATCAGGGTTATAGGGCTGCCTCAACCAGGACAGGTGCAAATCCTCAGCTGTCCTGCAACCCTAAGAGTGCCCCAATCATGAGGCTGAAGATCCTACAACACTCATGCAAGAAATGGGAAATCAGGGTTATAGGGCTGCCTCAACCAGGACAGGTGCAAATCCTCAGCTGTCCTGCAACCCTAAGAGTGCCCCAATCATGAGGCTGAAGAATGGGCTGCTTGAGGAAAGCCTATACCCCTCCCTGGGTAGTTCCTGGAGAGATGCAAAGCCCTGTCACAGGGCTAGCTGGAGCTGCCAGTATTCAGGAGAGGACCCTCTGCATTTTAGCTCTTTGCTTGGCAGCTGAGTTGTGCCTCTTAACAAGTATGTGCTGCCAGGGAGAAAAAGGCCTGGGAGATGCACTAAGCCCTATAAAGGCATCTCCTGGTTGCAGCCAGGTGCTCCACAGCATTGCTTCTACCAGGCAGGAAGCACAGCGACTGTGGTGAAAGCTAGGAAGTCAAGGGCGTACTTGGGGATTGAAGCAGCTCTGTCCGGTTGGTTGCCCTAGTTTTAAAGAAGTCCCAAAACAGAAATGCAGAATATCATAGAATCATAAAAAGTTAGGGTTGGAAGGGACCTCAGGAGATCATCTAGTCTAATCCCCTGCTCAAAGCAGGACCATCCCCAACTAGATCATCCCAGCCACAGCTTTGTCTAACCGGGTTTTGAAAACCCCCAAGGATGGATGGACCTTCCACTGACTAAACTTCCCTTTCTGCAACCTGAGACCATTTCTCCTTGTTCTGTCATCTGCCACCACTGAGGATAGTCTAGCACCATCCTCTTTTGAAACCCCTGTTCAGGTAGTTGAAGACTGCTATTAAGTCTCCTCTTCTCTAGACTAAATATGCCCTATTCCCTCAGTGTTTCCTCATAAATCATGTCCTTCAGCTCCCTTATCATTTTTGTTGCCCTCCGCTGGATTCTCTCCAATTTGGCCACATTCTTTCCATAGTGGTGGGGGCCCAAACTGAACACAGTACTCCAGATGTGGCCGCACCAGTGCTGAGCAGAGGGGAATAATTACTTCCCTTGACCTACTGGCAACACACCTACCAATGCAGCCCAGTATTCCATTAGCCTTCTTGGGAACCAGGGCACACTGCTGGCTCATGTTCAGCTTATTGTCCATTGTAACCCCCAGGTCCATTTCTGCAGAGCTGTTCCTCAGCCAATCAGCCCCCTGCCTATACTGGTGCATAGGATTGTTCCACCCTAATAGGTCACTCTGAATGCTAGCCCTACTCTCCAGCGTATCTACTACTCCCCTCAGCTTCTTATCATCTGACTCATTAATTGGCCTCTGTACCAGGAGCTGGTGTCAAGCCCCTGCTATGAACCTGAGAAGCTGGCCAGGGTGGTAGAAAATGCATCTGAGTGCACCTTGGAGAATCACGCAGCCACAGTTGCACTGGGAAAAGGGTCCTGAGGCAACCTGGGGAAGGAACAGGCCTTCAAGGGCACAGGGTTACATGCCCAATGGAACCTGTCCTTATTGGCCCAGAGGGCTGGCAGGGTCATTTAAGAAAGAGCCAGAAGATGGAGCCACTGTTCAGCTTCCCCTAGAGAGTGGATAGTATAGTGCAGGCAGGGAGATGTACAAGCCAAGCAGAGATGCGGGACCTGTGCAGCCAAACTGACAAGTCTCACAGAAGTTGAGATGAGCCTCAAGCAGAGATTCAGTTGACCCAACAGAGAGAGCTTAGTACAGCAGGTGGCCAGGTTAGCAAGAGCCGATCTGGCGATTCCAGGGATGGGTGGAGACAGGAACTGTACCCTGAGGCAGCTGGTGAAGGCACAGTAGCAGTGTAGGCTGAATGAATCCTGGTAGGGGTGATGGGAATCCAGAGTTGGATAGATTTGGCAGATGAGGTGAAGGGATTTGCCTGGTTAAGTAAGAAATAAGAAGAAATAAAAAAGGGGATTAACATTAATTTTGAATGAATTATCATAGTGATTAGAAGTAAGAAGGGGATTAATTTATGAACTTTGAATTAAACTACAGCAGTGATTGAGAAGCACATATTGAACTGATTTGTAAATGTGGAATGAATTTGTGGAAGTAATTAAGAAACAATAAATGAGTTGATTTATGGGCTTGTTAAATGAATTCAGGAGATTAATTAGAGAATAAGAAGTGAATTAATGTGGAGATATAAAAAATGAATGTGCGAAATGGAGTGAAAGCCTCATGGATTGCCTCTCTCATACTTGTGACAATTTTGGTTTGACCATTAGCATAAAGAAAACAGTAGTCATGGGTCAACAAGTTGACCACCCTCCCAAAGTTAGAAAAAATTATGAAAGCCTAGAAGTTGTTGGAAAAATTCAGTTACTTGAGCTCCACCATCTCACAAAATCTTGGCTTGGAAGCTGAAATTAATGCTTGCATTGGAAAGGCAAGCAATGCTGTGGCTAAACTTCAAAAGAGAGTTTGGAAAAAGGGAGCATTCACTCTGTCAACAAAGATGTCTGTCTACAGTGCTTGTGTACTTAGCTCTCTATTGTACAGCAGTGAAACATGCACTCCTTATGCTAAGAAAGAAAGAACACTGAACAGTTTCCATCTTCGGTGTCTCCGCTGTACCTTGGGCATAACATGGTATGACAAAATCTCCAACTTCACTGTTTTGGAACAGGTTAAGATTCCCAGTATGTTCATGCTCCTGAGATACCTCCATTGGTTAGGATATGTGAATTGTATGAGTGATGGCCAAATCCCAAGGACATATTCTGTGGTGAGCTGACCACCGGCAAACATCAACTGGGATGGCCCAAACTCTATTTTGTTGATGTCTGCAAGAAAAATCTTCATGAACTGTTCATCAGTGGCTAACACTGGGAAATAATCACTTTGGACTGCTGCGAGGGGAAAGGCACCATGAAGCAGGGCCTACATTGCTTCGAGATGGAGAGCGTCAGTGATGAACAAGAGAAGAGGCATCAGAGGCCGGCTCCAACATCAGCCCCCTGCCTATACTGGTACTTGGCATGCCAGTGCAAGCTCAGCTGAGTTTGTATATACAACTTGCTGGAGGGTCTGCTTGTCCTGCATCAGACTCAGTCACTCAAGGAGCTGTGGTTGTACCTGGTAACCCACCAAAGACACAATCTTCATGGTCCCCAGAGACGGCTGCCAATGATGAATGGAGTGAGGAGTAAGAATTGAAATAATGTTCTGTTTATGAATAACCAATCAACTTAGCACACAGATAGTGATTTCACAGGAGAAGAGATGAGAGCAGTTAAATGACAATTTAAGGAATATGGGGGGATCCCAGACAGGGGCTCCAGGCAGGAACCCCAATGTAGGACTGGCATGGATATTTCACCACAGACCCAAGAGGACAGGGACAGAGTATAGGGACAGTGAAGCTCTGAAGAAGAGCCAGAGACCCAGCCGGATGAACCTTCACCCCAAAGAATCATCTAAAAAGAAAACCAAAACATTTAGGTATGGTGGATGAGCAAGAGAGCAGGACAATGGTCAGGAATGTTTGAGCATCGCAGTGGCCTGAAAATCTACATGCACTCACAGTGGTGCATTGGCTGGGAAGCCTCAAAACCATGACCCAATGATAGAATTGAAAGAGCAAATGGAAATGGCTGTGGATCCAGGTGCAGCAGGTTTAAGAGCACCCCAAGATTGGCAGCAAGCACATGGGTTGGTGCTCCAGCTACTTCAAGGCCAACAGGCTCAGGTGAAGGACTAAAGGTGAGGACTAAAGAAATGGATACTCAGATTACGCTGTTGAACAGAAAGCATTAACTAAGTGAGAAGACTGAAGCCCAGCAGGCAGCTGTAATCCATGTCACGAAAGGACGAAAAATACTAAAGAATTGGAAGATGACGTGGAAGCCTATTTGGAATCCTTCAAGAGGGCAGCCTTGTCAGCTGGATGAGATAAGGTCCGGTGGGCTGAGAACCTACATCCATTGTTGATAGGCCCCACCCAAGCAGCAAATATAACCTTGTCAAGGCCCAAGGCAATGGACTATGGAAAAGTGAAAGCTGTCATATTGTATAGGCTAGAGATTTCATCTCAATATTACCAGTAACCATTCCAGGAAAAGAAGAGATGGGCACAGTGACAACCCTGAATTTAGGTCCCAGTATTACGAGACCTACTCTACAGATGGATTAATCCAGAGGGTAAAACCCTAACTGGGGTTTTAGGAGTGTTCATCCTGGAACAGTTTCTGGAGGAGTTAGAAGATGACACACAAAGGTCAATTCAAAGGCACCAACCACAAACCATGGAGGAGGTCTTACAATTAGCAGAAGCCTTTACCCCTGCTGAGGGGAATATAAGCAAGGGAAAATCTGTTTACTATGAAACTATTACTGGGGCAGCCCCTGTCCTCACCCAGCCTCCTCTTAAAGACCCCCAGGGGTAGGAGCCAACTTCTCTTAGAAGTTGGTTCCAGGTCCTAGCCGCCCTGACTGTGAAGTAGCGCCTCCTGATATCTAGCATAAATCTACCCTCTGCCAGCTTGTGACCGTTATTTCTTGTCACTCCTGGGAGTGCTCAGGGGAACAGGGACTCCCCCAATGCCTGCTGATCCCCCCTGACCAGTTTGTAAACGACCACTAGATTCCCCCCACCCCAACCTTCTCTTGTGGAGGCTGAACAGGTTCAGGTCCCTTAACCTCTTGTCGTAGGGCCTGCCCTGCTGACTCCTGATCATGCGGGTGGCCCTCCTCTGGATCCTCTCCATGTTGTCCACACCCCTCCTGAAGTGCGGTGCCTAGAACTGGACGCAGTACTCCAACTGCAGCCTGACCAGTGTTGCATAGAGGAGGAGGATCACCTCCTTGAACCTGCTTGAGATGCATCCGTGGATGCATAACAAGGTACAGTTAGCCTTCCTGACCGCTTTCCCACATTGTCAGCCTATCTTCATTGTGGCATCAATAATGACTCCAAGATCCTTTTCTGCCTCTGCACTGACGAAAAGGGAGTTCCCCAGCCTGTAGGTATGCTGCTGGTTCTTCCTTCCCAGGTGCAGTACCTTGCACTTGTCAGTGTTGAAACCCATCCTGTTCTCATCCGCCCACCCCTGTAACCTGTCCAGGTCTGATTGCAGCCTTTTCCTCCCTTCTAGCATGCCCACTTCTCCCCACATCTTAGTGTTGTCTGCGAACTTGAACAGGGTGCTTTTTATGCCCTCGTCCAAGTCTCTGATGAAGATGTTGAACAGTGCAGGCCCAAAGATCGAGCCCTGCGGAACCCCACTGCCCACATCCCTCCAGGTCGAAAATGACCTGTCCACCACCACTCTCTGGGTGCGGCCCTCCAGCCAACTAGTGACCCATTTGACTGTGTAGGTGTCAATGCCACAGTCCCGTAGTTTTTTAATGAGAGTTGGGTGAGAGACAGTGTCGAAGGCCTTCCTGAAGTCCAGAAAGACTACATCCACTGCTACACCTGCGTCCAAGGATTTTGTGACCTGGTCATAGAAGGCCACCAGGTTGGTCTGACAGGACCTGCCTCTAATGAACCCGTGTTGGTTGCCCCTAAGCATAATCTCCTCTGCTGGCCCCTCACGGACATGCGCCAGAATAACTCTCTCAAAAAGCTTACCCAGGACCAAGATAAGACTGACTGGCCTATAGTTTCCTGGGTCTTCCTTCCTCCCTTTTTTGAAAATGGGAACCACATTGGCCCTGTTCCAGTCCTCTGGCACCACGCCAGAGCACCATGAGTGCTCTTAAAGCTGTGCCAGGGGTCCAGCTATGACCTCTGCTAATTCTCTCAGCATTCTGGGGTGGAGATCATCAGGACCTGCTGATTTAAATACGTCCAGTTTCTCCAGAAGTTCCCTGACTAGGTCCTCACTGACGCTAGGCCTGGGTGCACCTCCCCTGGGACCTACGGGGTCCTGGTCCCTGCTCAGAAAAATGCAGGCAAAGAAATTGTTAAATATGTTAGCTTTGCTGTGTGGTGCAATGACCAGATTTCCTAGCGTGTGCTGCAGAGGCCCCATCTTACCTGGTACCTTTTTTTTACCCCCTATGTATTTAAAAAAGGACTTCTTGTTGTCCTTGATCTGGGTAGCTAGCCCCAGTTCCATCTCCACCTTGGCCTTCCTGACCGCCCCCCTACAGCCCCGAGCAACCAGGGTATAGTCCTCCCTGGTGATGTCTCTTCCTTTCCATTGGTTGTATACTTCCTTTTTAGCTAGGAGACATTCCCGTATGCTTTTGGTGAGCCATGGGGCAGTAACACAGATGGAATGCCATGGAGCATCCTTAAAGAGACTTGAACCATCCCCAAACCTGCTCTGGCAACCCAAGAGGGTAGAACCGTAAGAAGTTATATGTTACCATTGTGGAATCCTAGGGCATATCAGCTGGTATTGTCTGCAGAGGACCTGGGAAGGGCAGCCTGAGGAGAAGGCTCCACAGCATCTGAACAGCTGACTACATTAAGTCTCCTATGATGAGATGATAGACTGTAGTTTTGGTCGACAAAAGAGAATCTCAGGGATCCCGAAACCCATGGTGGATGTTAAAGTGTGGGCCCTGATCATTCTGGCGCTTGTCAAATCCAGCTGCGCTCAAACTATGCTGAAGGCTTGCCTGCTGGCCCTGCGACTTGGTACCAAAGATACCGCAGTTATGCTTTGCATGCATGGTGAGACCTACACTTAACTGAGGAGGTGTCTATTTCTAACTATTATAGGGCAAACAGAAAAGTTACTGGTGGGGATAGCATGATGGTTGTCATGTCCCATGCTGTTGGGTCAAGATTGGCCATGAGGTGCTCAAATAGGCCATAGGAAGTAGGCGGGGGAGTAATGGTGTCGTGGAAACACACGCAGCATACTTTTGGGTCAGGTCAGCAGAAGCTTTTATTTAAAAGAAACTACAGCTGTAGGGGGGACTCCAAAGTGACATGGATTTCCCAAGCACTTGGAAGGGGTCCCCCCCCAAGAGCAAAATCAGGAGGCTTATATATTTTTTAACAGTTGCTTATAACTCACGTGATCATATGGTGAAATTAGCATGAAAAGCGGCTATAATATTACTTTATTATTTCTTTGCTGTAATCAGGATGGGAACTAATGGGGGAGGCGAGGTTAGTTCACAAACCTCCTTCTTGCACCTGGAAATCAGATTTGTACATACTTTTTTGTTATCTTCAAGGCCACGCTGAGCGAAGCAGTTGCAGAGGAGTTACAAAGAACAAACACTTTCTCTTATCTGTTCTACTATACAGAGCCAGCAATTCTCCACAAAGCGGTTATGTCATCTTATAACTAAAATAATCAAAGTTTAAGGCATATATTTTTTTTGATTCCACAGTCCCCCCTTTGAGACTATTTAGTCTCACTTTAGCCTTAAACTTCCATTTTTATGAGCCCCTCTATTTCATCATGCAGCCTTTCATGTTTTTTTTTAATCTGTTCACACTTTTGTAATACCATTATTCTAGACTCTGCTGTGGGTTTTTTTGCCTTGCTAAAGCTTCTCCTGCTGGCTTTCACGCAGCAGAGGATCAGTTGCACTAAGACATAAAACATTATCAGAACTATCAAGACAAACAATATTCCATACAGGATTTTCTTGCCAAGGGCCCCGAAATCTGGGAGCCAGGAGGTTAGCCAAGACCACATTTCTTTTAGACCCCAGTCAGTATTTTCTGAGGCCACTTGATGTAAGACCCTTAACTGATTTCGGATTTTACGAATGTCAGTTTCAATTCGCATGTCCTGATTGACATAGACACAACAGGTGGAGTTTACTAAGGCACATACTCCTCCCTGGGATACCAATAGGTAATCTAGGGCTACGCGGTGTTGTATAGTTACTTGTGAGATCTGGGAGATCTCTTCTTGCAGAGCCTGAATTGCATCCGCAGTGGCATTTCCCATAGCTTCCATTGTGGCTGAAATGTTAATTATGGCTAGTTCCAATTCTCTTACTCCAAGCCACGGTATGAAGGTTCTCACAAATTGATGGAACCCTGTGTTTCTGGTAGCTAAGGGGTTAACCGCCCTTTTCATGTGATGGTTGAAATTTTTTACTTGTTCCAGATATATTGTACTATGCATTTCAAAACCAGGGATAACACGTCCAAGAGTGCATGCCCCCACCCAATTCCAGGGCAAGATTTTATGAGCCCTGTTTCCGCAGAGCCAGTAAAGGCCTGGGGCAGAAAGGGTACTCAAATCTCGACAGGTGTTGTGCCATATCCGGCACTTTCGATTAATATGCATCGTATAGGACGGACCACGTTCAGCTGTTATCCTGCTGGACCGAGATATATTACAAGAAGTAAAATTGGAGTCAATGTAAAATTCCGATCTGTTTGCAATGAGAGCAACATGAGGTTCCTTAGAAAAGTTGTAGACCATGAATCCTGTACAATTGAGAGAGGGTACATTACCCAACAGGATTCCACTGGTGCTATTGGGGCTATAATCTAGAGTAGTTAGGCAATGAGGGTAGTGTCCTACAGGTGTGGCTTTATTATAAGCTCCGGTGTTGTTGGATCTGTAACAGAAAGGCGCCTCTACTCTTGGGGAGATTATCCAGTTAGCAGGGGCGGCCCTCCATTCTTTAGGAGCGGACCGATGGGCAGCTAACGAGTAGTGTCTAACGAAGCCGCCGTTTATTGTTCCCCATTGCCGGAGGGATATTGGTACTCCGATCATTGGGATTCCTTGTTGTAGGTGCGCTGGGCTGTGAGAGCATATCCAGCAGTCACTTTTATTTCCAGCTTGAGCCACCGTACGGGAGATCTGCAAGTACAAATTTTTCTCCCACCCCCCTTGGGTGATACTGAGATACCCAAGTGTGATATATAAGGATATCAGTGCCATTTTTAGATACAGGAGGGACAAAGAATTTTAACAACAAACATAACCAGCACCAGAAA
>NW_005842441.1:1216013-1227255 GCF_000455745.1 Alligator sinensis | reverse complement strand
AAAGAGGACCACGGATGACCTGAGGGATTAACCAGAAATGAGCCAGACTCAGAAATGGAAGAAGAACTGCCTGAGATGTTTGATTTAGATAATGTCTTTCGGGAACGACAGTTCTGGGAAGAGCAAGCAGGGAAGCCCACATTCTGCAATATATATGAGAATGGATCATGAAGATACAAGGTGAAGTGGTACACCTGGACCTAGCCAAGTCCTATCCCCATTTCAAAGTAAGGGACAGAATCTTGTACCAGGTTGAGTGGGGGAAGACTAAAGGGGAAGAAATAACTCAGGTTTTAGTACCTCAGAGATACCAGCCTGCCTTGTTATACATTGCCCATTCCCTCCCCATGGGAAGGCACCTTGGAAGGGATAAGACAGTAACTAGGTTAATGTAGTGAGTGTACTGGCAATGTCTACAGAAACAGGTTGAGCAATTCTGCCAGAGGTGCTCCAAATGTCAGAAGGTTTCTACTATCACCCCTCCAGGGGCCCCGCAAGTTTCCATGCCCCTGGTAGAAAGACCTTTCAATAGGGTACCACTAGATATTGTGAGCCCTTTTCCAAAAAGTACTACAAGGTAATAATTTGTCCTAGGTTTTGTTGACTAAACGACCAGATACCCTGAGACAGTCCCCCTGAGATCAACCATGGCTTCTAAGGTGGCAGAAGAGTTAAGTGAATCTCCAGGATGGGGATACCCCAGGACATTCTAACAGATCAGGGGATGAATTTTATGTCCAGGATATTGAAAGGGGTATATGAAACTCTTAAGAGTAAGACACTTGTGCACCTTTTTCTATCACCCCCAGATGGATAGGCTGGTGAAGAACTTTAATTGGGCGCTGAAGGGAATGATTTGAGCCTGTATATAGGGAGACCTCAGAAAGTGGGATTTACTAATTTCACCCCTGTTGTTCACTATTAGGGAGGCACCCCAGGCATTGATAGGCTGTTCTCCCTTTGAATTAATATATGGCCATTGGCCCCATGGCCTCTTAGATATCATTTGCAAGGGTTGGTGAGGCAATGAACAAACTAAGACGAGGACTTCCCAGTACATGAGAGAGTTGAGGCATCATTAGAACAGGTACAATGGATCGCCCATGACAGGTTGCGGGAGAGTCAGAATTGGCAAGAGGAGTTATGACAGGTGGACAGAAAAAAAAGAATTTCAGGTTGGAGAGTAAGTATTGGTGCTGCTCCCTGATAGTGGCAGTAAACTCCTCTCCAGGCGGCAGGGGCCAGGATGTAAAACAGGCACCAAAATTATGAATATAATACAAAATCCCCCATCCCCAAACCACTGGAGATTGTGGAAAGTTTCCACATTTATTATGGAATCAAAGAAAAAATCAAAGTTTCTTAACAAGCAGGCTGGACTAAGGATCTTGATAGAACATTTTTAATTTGGAAAGAGGGTCAGATGCTTTAAGTCTGTGTATGGTGTGCCAAATGAAGCAATTCTTGCCAACTTTGACAGTATTTAAGGGCATAGGCAAGACTGCAGAAGTGTGACTTAAAGGTAGTCCTGAAGTCATATCTTGGAGTCCTCGGTGACTGCAGTTTATACTTTGAAAATGATACAGATAGTGTTTAAGCAGAAAGTTTGATGTAAACAATATGCCAACATAAGCTAATGGTAAATGTTGCAATTCATGTTAAATCAGAGAGGCATAAGAGAAAGCAGCTGATTATTAGGCCTATGTCTAAGAAATAACTGCTAACAGGCTATTAGTAAGCAACTAGGTCTTCCAGAAATGTTTTTAATAAGGTTAGAGTATTACTGTAGCCATGATAGTGAAAAAAATAAGCAAGAAAGAAGGTTGATATCTTTTACTGGACCAACTGATTTCTATGGTTGTTGCTCTATCAACAGGGAGGCCATTGGGCGTTTGGTTGCAGTTGTGATGACATTAGTTATGGATTTTCCTATTTTGGATTTCCACATAGCAGAGTGGGCCATGTGGTGGGCCAGTAGGGGGTGCTCTTGCACTGAGCCACCCACCTCACTGTGCCCAACCACCTCCCAGGCTCCGACTGCCTCCCTGGGTGTGCCTCAGGTCCAGCAAACCCCCTTCCTGGAGCATACCCGGAAGCCTGGGGGGAATGCCCAGGGTCTGGACTGTTCTTGGCACTGTGCCCCATGGGAAATATAGGCCTAGTAGTCCCAAAGGGTACTTGACCTACTGCAAGAACTTGGGGTGCTTCCCTTAGCCTGAAGCACAAATAGTGATCAGCCAGGTTAAGGGGACCCCAAGACATAATCTAGACTCTCTCCCAATAAGTCTCCCATGCTAGGTACATAGGAGAACTTTATTGACTACAAGGAAGAGGTTTGGAGTAGGGTTTACAGGGTAGAGCAATATCAGAGAAATACCTTAGAGCAAACAGGGTGGCTGGGTAGCCTTTGATCACGCATCTGAGTTACTGCAAGCTATATATCTAGTTAGATCTCAAGTAGCTTACTCACAAGTATCATCCAGAGGCTGATAGAGCTTCCCTCTGGAGGCAGGCAGTTCATAGTGTGTCCATATATTTCAAGAGAAAGAGCGACAGAGAGAGGGTTACAGATGTCCTGCTCATCTCTCTGTGTCTTCATAATGGCTTCTGCCCCTCCTTCTGGGCAGTCTTTAACTTCTGTAGATCTTCTGACCTCACTCTGGGGTCCAATGGAGACTAGCTGAAGTTGGCTACAAGCCAATCAATTGTAAAAGCACCACTGTTTGCTGGGTAGACTGGCAGGGACTCCAGCCCCCCTCACAGTCATGAGGTCCTTGCTTAGAACAATAGGGAGTTTAAGCTCCCACCCAGGTGTGTGAGGCCAGTCACGTAGGCAAAGGGGCCTCTCACCTACTTCAATGAGCTGTTTAGCCACTAGAGGGATAGACAGGTGAGGAAGGAGACAGAGGAAAAACAATAAAAACTAGTGAAGGAGACCGGGATGAGGCTGGGATGGAAATCCTCCACAGGCCATGAGCAGACTGTCATCTTCCTTCTTGGAAACTTTTGTGGACACATGTACAAGGCCTTGTAGGACATGACATTGCAGCAGCTTAGAAGAAAGTGTGGAATGAAACCACCATTCAGAATAAACATCTAAGTTCTGACCTAACAATAAAGCCTCCTGGTTTTGGCTTTCCAGTAAAAACACGGAAGTTTCTAAATCAGATCTGAACTAGGCATAGTCACTGTGGTCACTTGATGCACAGATGGTATATTAGGAGTTCTGCAGAATGTGCCTGTGGCTACTCAGATCAAACTATGGACCACATAACAACACTCTATGCAAATTTGACGGTGACATTGCAGAACCTCATTCCCTTTCCTCAAGAGCATTAGACTGGTTAACTAACCTTAAACTGGACTTATAATTGTTGCTACAAGTCAGCCATATGAAAGAAGAAGACTGGCCCTACTGCATAGTTGGGAGAGATGTCAAACAAGTTTCTGGGTACAAAGTACCCTTCTTCAGGTCTCTCCCAATTATACAGTTGGTCCAATAAAAGATATCACCAAAAAAACCTTGCTTATCACAAGTGCTTTTGTAGTTTCAGATATATTGACATTAGATAGAGGTTTGTGTAACCTATATTGTAGCTATGTATTTGACTCCTTAATAAAGCTGTTAGAAACTTTGGAGGTATGTGTAAAGGAGTGTGACCATAAAGTAAGGGAAGGTAAGAAGGAAAGTGATACAGGCCACATCTACACAAGATGCTGACTGTGCAGTAACCCATTACTACTGTGTGGTAGCATCACATGGCAACAACTGTAACGTGATGCTACTGCACAGTACTATTAGGCTACTGCGCAGTAATGTCATGAAAAAAACATTCATCAGCACTACTGATACTGCACAATCATTTAGTACTTGTTTATACAAGTACTAAATGACTGCGCAGTACTGACTGCCCAGTCAGCGTCTCATGTAGACGTGGCCACAGATTCATTCCAAACCAATAAGGGTTGAGATAAGAAATCCTCCCTCTCAAAAACTGCAATTTCATATGGACTTAAGTTCCAGCTAACTAACAGCATCCAGGCTTATGAAATATGTGATTTAGAATGGTGTCAAGTGCCTCAAAAGTGCAAGGAAATTGAAGCAGAACTATCATATGTTTGCTAGCATTAGCAATGTATTCAACAGTTGGCAGCCTGCAGAACCATTTTATCTGGCCCACAGAGCCAGGGGTTTCCGCAGCATTTCAGCGCTGAGGGGCTTCTGTGGAGGACTTCAGGAAAGGGAGCCTCCACCCATATGGTGGTCAGGTAGATGGGTGGATTAGTGATGGCTGCTATGGAGGGAAGGAGGAGCAATGACTGCAGCCCCTCCCCACCAAAAAACATGTCTTGGTTAAAAGGGAACTGAAGGATCTTTAGGAAGGACCTGTTGCTGATACATTCTACATATGGTAATATGTCTAGATGAGGTGTTTTGCATGCATTCAATAAACATGGTTGTTTGGACTCCATTAGTGTCATGTTGTTCCTTCATGTGTGTGTGTATAAAAGAATGAAGACAAATGTGTGAGGAAAAATAGAAGCATCCCCCAGTTAAAATATAAAATTAAAAATATGCAAAATAATATGAAAAGATATGCAAATGTTTTTATCAAATATTGGGGAGAAAAAACCCATGGGAAATGAGAGAGAATTTCCCTCGTTTTGTGACTTTTCCTTTTTTGTCCAGTTCCATTTGACTTCACACTCCCTTTTAAAAAGAACTAAATTAATTGGTTGTAAGAACAGGTGGGATATCCACAACAAAGCACTTCTAGGTATACCACTAGGTACCTACTACCTCTACTTCTAAACATCTTTAGAAATCTGTCTGTCAGTGCAGGAGGATAGGGCTCTGTGGTTGCTGGGGAAGTTTCACTGGCTGCCATCAGTCTCAAAGGTATTGTGTAATTGCGGCTCCGTGGTTGGCTGTGCTGAGTTGCGACTCTGGGTGGGACGTTCATATTTCTTGGCTCCCGTCTGACTTCCTGCAGGATTGTCAAAAGGAAACTGAACGTCGACACTCAGCAAAGCATCTTCTCCCCAACCCTCTGCACTTCCTGTGAAGTTTGACATCAAACTGTCTTTTGCCTGCATGGGCAGGCAAGTGTGCAGCCTCAGCCCTTTGAGCAATTTGAGCTGTTTCTTTGCCTCTGTGCTGCCTACTGTAGCTACCATGTCTTTTACCACAATGCACTTTGGTAGAGTAGACACACCCCAACATCACTAACCTCTTCCACCATTAATATGGCAGGGCCAGTGAGAAAATCAACATGGCTCACACTGCACAGCCCCAGGCCCTGGCTGCACATCATGTTCCAGTCCCAAGCTGTGTGTATGCTGACTTCTCTCTAGGGTGCACCTGGCCTTTCTACTGTGACTGTGTGAGTCTTGGAGTGCTGGAGAACCATTAGTACTGTAGAGAAAGGTTTGACAAAACCTGATTGGCAAGGTGCATACAGAGGGAAATCCTATCCGACAGACTTGAAAAATGAGATAGAAGGCAAGGGAAGTTCATTGCCCATCAAAACCAAATAACATTCACATGAAGGAGTAATCTTACAGGGCTCAGCATTAACTGTATCAGCCCACTTCTGCGATGTGAGAGGAAGAAAATCACTGCAAGTAGCTCTTGGGACCTCAGCTCTTGGAGAACCTATCAGCAAAAAGGGGAAACCGAGACTGAGGGTGGAAACAGACATTGCCTTTTGTTGCCTTTGTGATGCCACAAAAATGTCTATAGCAGCACAAAAGTCAAGCAAACAGGCAGCCTTTGTCCTTGTGCCACAAATACCCCAAAGGTACCACCAAATTTTGCCATTATTTAGTGATGGACCTCTGTTTACCTTATGACTAAAGAACACGGGTAGCCCAGAGCTTCCTATGCTCTCCAGCCACCCTGGGCAACTGCCCTGGGGACTTGTTGGTCCTGATCCTGTACACTCTGGCAATTCCTGTGCAGGATCAGGCCCCTCAAGCTCTGGGAGTGGCTGTCCTCTCTTACAGAGACATGTCCTGGGCAGTCTTGGAATGCGTCTCTGTAAGCAGAGAAACTCTGACCTTCCCTGCTTACCTGCAGTAGATTGCCACAAGGTGCTCAGCATGAACCCATACACTGGGTGTTTCCCAGGGATGGGACAATTCTGCCCATGTCCAGAGCTGGAGTCTACCAAACAGACCTTGCCCAATGTCCCTCAGTGAGCCCTGCAGGTATCAAACAGCCCGTAGCCTTGTGAGGCATGAAGAGGCAGAGCACAGGGGGTTTCTGCATCCCACACTGAATTGGCCTCAGCCCTGGTGGCGCTGAAATTACTGTTAGAGAAGAGCATCCGACTGAAATCCATTTGCACACACATCCATGGGTGTGCACACACATGCACATGAAGGTAAATGCACAGGCACACAATGAGCCTGGTGGAAATCTATTTCCCTTCATGTATGTAAATGGCAGCTTTTTTAGCCAACTAAGTGGCATTTTTGGCACTTACACACAATTAGTAAATCTCTTACTCCTGCACTTTGGATGCATAAGCGTTTATGTCATAGGTGCCAACTTTTATTTTTACCAGGAGGGGGCCTAAGAAGATGGATATGTGGAAAGTTATACATTTCAGGTGACAGCCCTCTTCCTCAGGGGAGCCAGGGGCCTCGGGCCCCATGCACTCAGCTCCTATGAGCATGTATGCTAAGCATGAGCGGGAGGCTACACACAGGGTGGACAGCTACGCAGCTACATATGAGCACCCATTTTGGATGTATAACTGAGTCTAAGTCCCAAATATATGTGTGTTCAGAAACCCATGACCAGTGAGTGTTAGACGGGCGTGGGGGGGTGGCACGCACTGTGTTTTAATCTCAAAAGATACGTAATTAGAGCACTCAGGAGGCTGGAGGCCTAGGTTCTGGGCCCCTCCCATTTGAGCCTGCATCTCAAAGCATCTGACTTCCCAGCCCAGTGCGCTAATTAGCACAGGGTTCATTATCTCAGGCATTATCCCCTCTAGTCGTTCTTTTGAAGTTGAAGCACTGCTCTTTGCATTTAGTTTGACATTATATAAAATAGATGGAAGGCAGGGCAGAAGCTGTTGTCCCATTGGAAGCATGCGTCCAAGATAGAAAACTTCCAGGCCACCAGCCACTCCACTGAGCCGTGGACCCTCTGATTGCGTCTTTCTTCCTGGCGCCACATACCTTCCCTCTTTTGGCTGCCCAGGGGCCAATTTCTAAAGCAATGACAAAGAAGGGGTTTTAGTAATGTCTGACCTGTGGTGCAGCAGTTAGAGGACTATGCTAAGTAGTTGGAAAGATGCAAGTCCAAAGCGTTTTTTGGGCAAGGTGCAGAACTCTGGTCCCCTGCTCCCTTGGCAGTGCCTAAACCATTGAATTGTTTGGGGCTGAAATATGGAAATATCCTCTTCCTCCCACTATAATTGTTTCTCTGGGACTTATGCTTGAGTATATGCACATGAAGATTTGTATGTGCTTGGCCAGTGTCTAATCCTACTGTATGTGCTCAGCCTACCCGTGTGCGCTTATAATAGCCACCCTGTAAAGCCAGGGCCAAAACCAGCAGAGATTGCACATAAAAATGGCAATTGTCTGGCCAAGGCAAACAGAATTCTGCCCATTGTGAATAAATGATCATAGATTTCATAGACATTAGGGGCTGGAAGGGACCTCATGAGATCATCGGGTCCAGCCCCCCGCCATAGGCGGAAAGTCAGCTGGGATCAAGTGACCTCAGCAAGAAATAAATCGACCTGTTTTTAAAAGGAGTCCAGAGTACGTGCTTGTACCACCTCTGGGGAGAGTTTGTTCCAGACCCTGGACACATGCACTGTAAAGACCTTTTTTCCTATATCCAGTCTAAATTGTCCCTCCTGGAGTTTATGGTCGTTAGACCTTGTTATCCCTTGGGGGTGAATAGTGAATAGGTGTTCTTCCAGGTCCTGATGTACCCATCTTATGTAATTGTAGACCGCCATCAAGTCCCCCCTGAGCCTTCTCTTCTCCAGACTGAAGAGTCCCAAGTTCCTCAGCCTCTCCTCATACAGCATTCCTTCCAGGCCTTGGATCATACAAGTGGCTCTCCTCTGGACTCTCTCAAGCTTCTCCACATCCTTCCTGAAGTTGGGGGCCCAATACTAGCCGCAGTACTCCAGCTGCAGCCTCACCAGGGCTGAGTAAAGTGGGAGGATGACTTCCCTGGTTTTGCTTGAGATGCATCGGTGGGAAGAGAGATCGTGTGGACAAAAGGGGCGAGGGGGTAGCTCTCTATGTCAAGGAAAGCTACACGTCCCTGCAAACTGACATTGGCACCTGAGGGGGACGATTGGAGACTCTCTGGGTCAAAATCCGTGGCAAACAAGGCACAGGAGACACAATGGTGAGAGTCTATTACAGCCCTCCTAGCCAGGATCAAGAGCTTGACAAGGAATTCACCAGGGAACTAGCTGAGGCTGCACGCTCCTGGTGCATGGTTGTCATGGGAGATTTCAGCTATCCTGACATCTCGGGGGGAAGAGCACTTGGCCACATTCAAATGGTTGCAAAGGTTCCTCATGTGCATAGATGAGCTGTATCTGACTCAAGAAGTCTATGAACCGCCAAGAGGCAAAGCGCTGCTCGACCTGGTACTGGCAACGGGGGATGACTTAATCAGCGACCTAACAATTGAAGGGAAGCTGGGAGACACCGACCATGAGCTGATCACCTTCACCATCTGCCATAAAGCAGGCAAATCAGTCAGCAAAGCAGAAGTCTTTGACTTCAGGAAAGCTGACTTTGACAAGCTCAGGAGGCTTGTTGGCAAGGCGCTAAGGGACCATGACCCAAGGGGGAGGGGAGTTCAAGAAGAGTGGTTGCTCCTCAAGGGAGTGATCCTGGAAACTCAAGCAATGTCTATCCCATCTTGGAGGAAAGGCAGCAAAAGGGCACAGCAGGCCCTGTGGCTCCGCAGGGAACTAGTGTACCTCCTGCGTCTAAAATGATCCTTCCTATACACCTTGTGGATACCTGTGTGATCCTTCAACTCACCTCTCCATTGATTCTTGCCTTAGTTCAGTCGTGCCGGGTGCCACAAAGGAAAGAGAACCAACACTCAGAGCCCTTTGGAGGAATAAGGAATAAACCCAGAGTTTTGATTGATCAGCAAGGACCATGTGAACAGCTGAGCTCAAAGGCAGCCCTGGGACCTGCAAAACAGAAGACGAAGTGCCAGATGTGCCTTGTTCTACCCCCATATTCATCCCAGGCTGAAACTGGAAAGTCTTCCTCAGCTTCCTGCAATGTGTGCATGTCCCTGTGTGTGTTCCCTTGTGTTGGAGGTTTAAGCCATCCATGTAAGTAGCCATGGGGAAAGCATAGGTGCTAAATAAATAGTTAGCAGACACTGCTCCAAGCCCTTCCAGTTGCTCCTGTGGGCAGCAGTGCAGTAGAGGGGAATGGGTACTGAAATTGCATTAGATTTGGACACACGTGTGACTGAAAGCACAATTTGATAGCAAATCTAGACATCTTTAAATCTGAATATTTGGCTGAGTCTTTAATTTCTGAACAGCCCAACTGTCCTGGGCCTACATCCTCCCAAATCTCATGTCTCCACACTGAATAACTTACCTAAATACATCTTTGATCAGTTTGGTAACACACAGGTTTATGTTGCTGATCTAAGCCAAAATATTCAGACTTGCACGTCAAAAATTAGATATAAAAAATTAGATTTGGGCTCCAGATTCTGATATTAAACATTGCTGAAATATGGAATGCATTAAGTCATGCAAACAATCTTCCTCATAGTGATGCTATGTTGTTTTTTAAAAAAAGATAAGTTTGCCCTTAAAAGAAAAAAAAATCAATTACTGTGCCTGGAACAAGAAGTGTTAAACCGTCTCAAGCATAATCAAATAGTTATTGCATGGTATCACTATGAGCAGAGAACAGAAAGCCCAGCTGTATTTACATCTTTTAATTCGTTTGTCATTTCACTCCAAATCTCCTAGATTCTCTTGCTGCCTGAGGAGCAGCAAGTGGGGGCTGGTGGGGTGAAGCAAAGGTGGCAGCTGGGAAGCAGGAGCCTGGGTTCTCTCCCAACTAAGAGGGGAGTGGAACTTGGTGTGTTAAGAGTTGGGGGAGCCTGAGAGTACAGCTCTACCCACTGGGGTAATATGAGACCAGCGGGGTAATGGGATGCCCTGGACAGCTCTTCTGGGGAACCATGGTCCCCAGCCCCACAAGTAACTGTGCATAGCCTCCTCTCCAGGTCTGGTAACCCTGGCAAGCCACATGGTAAGAAGCCAGGGTGGGATTTACAGTGCCAAGAATGTGTAGCCCCCAATATCCCAGGAAGTCAATCCTTCATGGCCCTGAAATCCTAAACTCATGGCTACAACCTCCTCCCCTGGAATGGTGGCTGCTCCCTCGCACCTCTTCAATGTTTTTCCCTGCTCATTCTGGATGCCCCAGGACAACTCACAGTCCCACCCCATTGTTTGCTTTTGCAGGACAGGACCTGCCAAGCAGCAGTTTTCTGCTTGTTCACTTTTTGGTTTGGAGAGAAATAGGAGCCCCCTAACTGGTGAGGATTGCAGGGGGCTGAACTGTGCAGAATGGGGCAGTCCAACCTGGCCAGGACAATCTGGGACTTCCCTGGGGTGAGCGTGGGCTCTGAACCTATTGGATGCCTACCCCTGCCCAGCCCTTCTATTGCTCAGGGATTAGGAATCAGGAGGCTCGAGCCCCAGCCTGGCAGACAGGCCTCTGAGCCCTGCATCCAGTGCTGGCTGAAGAAAGCCAAGGCAGCACAGAGGCCCCATATCCTCCTGCTTGGGGTATGGAGCTAAGCCAGACAGGGTCCTGGTGAGCAGGGGGTGTCCCTAGCCCTGGAACTAGTGAGTCAGCCCAGAGCAAGGCTTGATTTATCCAGCCAAGCTGGACTGTGTAGAACGGTGCTTACGCTCTGTGTCCCTGGGTTATACTACCCATACAAAGGGACAAAGGTACTGAACCTAAGGCCAGGTGCACCCAGCCATTTCCAGGTACAAGCCTCCCCTTTTCCCTAATCCATAGTTTCATAGTTGGTAGGGTCGGAAGGGACCTGAGGAGATCATCTAGTCCGACCCCCCTGTCGTGGCAGGAAGGAATACTGGGGTCAAACGACCCCGGCCAGATGTTCATCCAACCTCCTTTTAAAGACCCCCAGGGTAGGAGCCAGCACCACTTCTTTTGGAAGTTGGTTCCAGGT
>NW_005842441.1:1190153-1212474 GCF_000455745.1 Alligator sinensis | reverse complement strand
CCACCACCCTCTGAGTACAACCCTTCAGCCAATTCGCAATCCATCTGACTGTGTAGACATTGATGCCACAGTCACCTAGTTTTTTAATGAGGATGGGGTGGGAGACAGTGTCAAATGCCTTGCTGAAGTCCAGAAAGACTACATCCACGGCGACACCTGCATCCAATGCTTTTGTGACCTGATTGTAAAAGGCAATCAGGTTGGTCTGACATGACCTGCCCCTAACGAAACCGTGCTGGTTGACCTTGAGCATTATCCCCAATGCCGGCCCATCACAGATGTGCTCCTTGATGATCTCCTCAAAGAGTTTCCCCAGGATTGAGGTAAGATTGACGGGCCTATAGTTGCCTGGGTCCTCCCTCCTCCCTGTCTTAAAGATGGGGACCACATTGACTATCCTCCAATCATCTGGTACCTGGCCCGAGCACCACGAGCATTCGTAAAGCCATGCCAAGGGCCCTGCAATAACCCCTGCTAGATCCCTCAACAAAAAAGGACTTTTTATTGTCCCTGATGCTTGAGGCGAGTTGGAGTTCAGTTTCAGCCTTGGCTTTCCTGGTTTGCTCCCTGCAGGATCGGACCAGTGCACAACAGGTCTTGAGGCGTTCCCCTTGAGACCATCTTGAATCACGGTGGAGGAGTCCCGGTCCCTGCACAAGAAAACGGAGGTGAAGAATTTGTTAAAGAGGTCTGCCTTCTCCTCTGGCGCAACCACTAGATAGCCCAGCGTATCTTGCAAGGGCCCCACATTTTCCGGTGCCTTTTTTATCCTCCCTATATATTTGGGTCCTCCTTCCTCACAGGCCCCCACAGGGCCTCCTCCTGTTCACCTAATCAACACCAGGTTGCCCACTCCCTGCTATGCCTGGCAAGCCTGGCCATACTGCATTACTAAGGTGGTGAACCCTGGTGCACTGTGTTCCAGCTCCCCTGATCAGACATCTCTCCCTGTTCACCAAGAACTTGCGCAGAGGGTACCACCACCAGTACCTGTCAGGGAGGGTAGAGTGCAACAACTTGCATGGAACCTGTAGGTTGGAGCTGGAGTTTCAAGAGCGATGATTTTGAGGAGAACACTAGTAAGCTTACAAAGAGCTCCATGTGCTCAGGCTGCAAGCAGCAGCACTGAATTTGGTGCATTTAGTAAAGATTCAGTTGCTACAGATCAAATGTGACCCCACTGGTCACAGGGCACCATGATGATTGATTTCTGTCAACCCCCCCCCCCTGGGTTCGGCCACGGAGCCAATTTCCCAGCCAGTGGATCATGGTGGACCCAAGGCCACAATTGGCCAGTTTCGCCAAGAGGTGATCATGGGATACTAGATCGAAGGCTTTTTTGAAGTCAAGATATATGACATCAATCTCTTCTCCCTTGTCCAGGTGATAGGTCACCTGGTCATAAAAGGAAATGAGATTGGTCAAGCAAGACTTACCCGCAACAAACCTGTGCTGGCTATCCCTCAGGATGTTGGCATCAGCCAGTCCATTAAGGATGGCCTCTTTCATAAACTTTTCTATCCTGGGGAAGATCTTAGAAGTCAGGCTGATGGACCTATAGTTAGCCAGATCCACTTTCCTCCCTTTCTTGAAGATAGGCACCACATTGGCCTTCTTCTAGTCTTTGGGAACTACACCAGAGTGCCAGGAGTTCTCAAAGATCTGTGCCAGAGGCTGGGCTATGATGCTTGCCAGCTCCTTGAGTACCCTGGGTTGTAGATTGTGAGGGCCAGTTGACTTGAAGGTATCCAGCCTCTCAAGGTGTTCCTTCACGAGGTCAGCATTGATGGAGGGCAGGGGATCTCCCTCACCCAGACCTCCCTGTCCCATAGTGGGCATGAGTGTCCCATGGAATGGAAAGTACCCATTTAATAGGTTGGCTGTTTCCTGGGCGTCAGTTGTCAGATGCCCCATCTGGTTTAGCAGGGGTCCAATGTTGCTCTTGCTTTTCGTCTGGCTCCCCACATATCTGAAAAAGGACTTTTTATTTTCCTTGATGCTCAAAGCTAGTTGGAGTTCAATTGCAGCCTTGGCTTTCCTGGTTTGCTCCCTGCAGGATCGGACCAGTGCACAACATTCCTCCTTGGAGGTAAATCCCATCCTCCATCCTTTGTAGGCCTTACTTTTTAGCCTCAGGAGGTCTGCTAGATCCCTGGAGAGCCAGGGTGGCTGCTGTACCCTCTTGCTGCCTTTCCTCCAAGATGGAATAGAATTAACTTGTGCGTTGAGGATCACTCCCTTGAGGAACAATCACTCTTCCTGAACTCCCCTCCCCCTGGGGTCATGGTCCCTTAGGGCCTCACTGACAAGCCTCCTCAGCTTGTCAAAGTTGGCTTTCCTGAAGGCAAGGACTTCAGTGTTGCTGACTGACTTGCCAGCTTTACAGCGGATGGTGAAGGTGATCAGCTCGTGGTCACTGTCACCCAGCTTCCCATCGATCACTAGGTCACCGACTAGGTCATCCCCAGTAGCCAGTACCAGGTCGAGTAGCGCTTTACCTCTCGCTGGCCCATAGACTTCTTGAGTCAGGTAGAGGTCATCCACGCACAATAGGAAGCTTTGTGACTGTTCGGATTTTGCTGAGTGATCCTCCCACGAGATGTCTGGGTAATTGAAGTCACCCATGACAACCATGGTCCTGGAGCATGCAGCCTCAGCCAGTTCCCGGGAGAACTCCTGGTCAAGCTCTTGACTTTGGGTGGGAGGTCTGTAGTAGACTCCCACCGTTGTGTCCCCTGTGCCGTGTTCCCCACGGATTTTAACCCGGAGGGTCTCCAGTCGTCCACCCTGGTCACCAACATCAGCTTGCAGGGACACGTAGCTTTCCTTAACATAGACAGCTACACCCCCGCCCCTTTTATCTACTCGATCTCTCCTGTAGAAGGTGTAGTCATCTATACCTGTGGTCCAGTCATGGGTGGAGTCCCACCAGGTCTCCGTTATCCCTATGACATCATAATTATTTGTGTTAAGCAGGAGGACGAATTCCTCCTGCTTATTCCCCAAGCTCCTGGCATTCGTGTACAGGCAGGCAAGTGTCCCCTTGTGGGCTCTTCCCTTGCCCACAGATTGTACCAGGGCTGGGGCAGGGGTGGGCTCCCTGAAGTGCCTTGGCCTGCCAGCTTTGCAAGGGTTGCTCAGTGGGCCAGCAGTGGCAGTAGTCAAATGGAGTCTCTTTTTTATTGCACAATGCGCCATTCTTGAAACATGGTGGTAGCAGCCGAGAACTAACCACAGCAGAGTATATAATTTAAAGTATTATCTACGCAGCAGAGAAGGTAGGCAGCATGGAGGAACTCAGCCCCCCTCTTCCCCCCACATTTGGATTTCCAGTCAAATAATCTTATATTAGCATGCCAGCAGTGAAAGCCAGAATTAACTTTGTACATACAGCTCACCATGGCAGCAAAGGCTAAGAAAAAAAGGTAAACCTTTTCTGGCACATCACTGGAATTAAGGTGAGAGAAGCAAGTGCAACACTTCTACGTGAAGGGCACACTGTATTAGATTCATAGATTCAAGACATTAGGGCTGGAAGGGACCTCGGAAGATCATCGAGTCCAGCCCCCTGCCCTAGGGGCAGGAAGTCAGCAGGGGTCATAGGATCCCAGCAAAATAAACATCCAAATGTCTGTTGAAGGCATTCAAAGTAGGTGCTTGAACCACCTTCAGCGTCAGTCTATTCCAAACCTTGGGGGCTCGAACAGTAAAGAAGTTCTTCCTTATGCCCACCCTGAAATGGTCATGGAGGAGTTTGTGACCATTCGGTCTTGTCATCCCTTGGGGTGCTCTGGTGAACAGACGTTCCCCCAGATCCTGGTGAGCACCCCTGATAAACTTATAGGCAGTCACCAGATCACCTCTGAGCCTGCGCTTTTCCAGGCTGTCGAGTCCCATAGCTCTCAGCCTCTCATCATAAGGTCTGTTTTCCTGACCTCTGATCATGCGTCTGGCTCTCCTCTGTACTCTCTCAAGGTTCTCCACATCCTTTTTGAATTGTGGAGCCCAAAACTGGACGCAGTACTCCAGCTGCAGCCTCATCAAGGCTGAGTACAATGGGAGAATGACGTCCTGGGATTTGCTTGAGAAGCATCTATGGATGCAAGCCAGCTTTTTGCTCACTTTACTAGCTGCAGCATCACATTGATGGCTCATATTCATCTTGGGGTCAAGATGAATATGAATATGAAAGGGACCCCGAGTCCCTTTCATCCATAGTGCTAGCTAGCGTAGCACTGCCGAGCCTATAAGCATGCTGCAGGTTTTTCCTTCCCAGGTGGGGAACCTTGCATTTTTCAGTGTTAAACACCATCAGGTTCTCATCCGCCCATTTCCTGAGCCTGTCAAGGTCAGCCTGTATCACCCTCCTGTCCTCAGGTGTGGATGCTTTACCCCAAAGTTTGGTGTCATCGGTGAACTTGGCCAGTCCCCTTCTGATACCAATGTCCACATCATTAATGAAGATGTTCAATAGTATAGGCCCAAGAGTAGCAGAAGGCTCAGTACTGTGATCAGTACTGTGACTTCAGAAGAAATGAGACTGCAAAATATACTGCTTTTTTTACTGAAAATCAGGATCCAGAAGAGGGAATAGATAATTATATTACATAGCTGAAAATAGGCATCCTCATGGAATTTGGGGAACATAACAGATGCCCTTATTAGAGACAATTATTTGTGGAACATGTGATCTTCAAATAAGGGAGAGGTTGTTGAAACAGGTTGAACTCACTCTGCAAAAGTGCCTCCAAATAGCAAGAGCAGCTAAATTATCTAAGGAGAGAATCAAAAAATACCTGGTGCAGAACATGTACATAGGGTCGATTTAAAGGACCCTAAGGCCCCCCCCCACCTTCAAACACTACTGATGTCCCAAGTTGAGCCTGGCTCCCCATGCTATCCATCTGGAGTAGGATGGATTGGAGCAGGGACTGCTCTGGAGCTCCCCTGCCCCTAGGGCAGCTGGAGACAGAGGGGACAGCAGCAATGACAGGCAAGGGGGCGGGGAAATGGAAGAGAAGGGGCTGACCATGGAAATGAAGTATATATATATAGTGGTATTTCATTTTAATAAAGTATTTGGGGTTTTTGAATCAGAGAATTTGCGGGTTTTATAAATGATTTTATAATTTTTAACCAGAAAAAACCAGGATCCCTGGTCATGAGCCAGGAAACAGATCCATAGGGAAATCCAAAGCCACAGGTACAATCCAAAAGACTGTAAGAGACTGGTGTGGTCTGGCCTAATGGTTAGGCCACTGAGGGAAGGCAGGAGCAAGGGACTGGGTCAGAATTATGGAGCCACATTTCTATGATTCTACAGACAAAGTCTTGGCTGGGATGACATAGCTGAGGGTGGTCCTGCTTTGAGCAGGTGGTTGGTCCCTGAGGTCCTTTCCAACCCTCATTTTCTATGATTTTATGATTCCCATATCCAGAGGGAAATCCAGGGGCACAGTCCAGAACACAGGCCAAGGTCAGGATTTGAGGATGTGGTGCCAAGTTACCAAACCTGAGGGACAATCCACAGGGTAAAGTCTAAGAGTATACCCAAACAGGTCATGAGCCAGGAAACTGATCCACAGGGAAATCCAAAGCCACAGGAACAAGCGAGGAAACTAGGAAGCAGGAAAGCCAGAGAATACAGGAACCAGGAGGTTTTATTATTATCATCATTATTATGAAAGTATCAAACATTTTTTTTCTAAAAAATTTGCCATGCCATCTGGTAGACAAGAGCCTTATTACATGTCTTTGAATGCCTTCATGTTTGCATGCAATGAATCCATGGATGAAAGTCACGTGACGCTTTAATTCCTGGTGAGCCAAACTAAACTATGTCTGAGGAGTTTTAATTTAATATACAAGAAAGACTTTTAAAGCATTGGGAAATCCCACTTCTGCAAACAGAAATGCAGTTGTAGCACATGAAAGGGAAAAATCATGGCATGTACATGAGCACTTGTACACCATGTTTTGGCCAACCATTTATCCACTCTACACCAAACCATTTTCACAAAAATACAATGCCAAAACACATCGGCTAAAGATTTTTCTTCCCCTTCCTACATTTCTCATGGATACCAAGGTGTCCTACCCAAGTGCCACGTGTATTGTAGAGCTGTCAGCATCAGGATGTCTCAAACCAACATCCATGCCAAGTCTGTATAGTCCCCTGCATTACTCAGATTACAGGTAACCTTTTGGGTAGGCTAGTGATAAAAGAGGGAGAAACAGAAACCTTTTTGCCTGCACTTTCAAACATGATAACAAACATTTATCCCAAAGTCTATCTGGCTACTCATGACAGCACAACATAGATTCTCACCTAACTTGCTGGGGACACCTGAGAGGTGGGAGGAGGGTGGCATGCAGATTGGCACCAGATCTTCTTGAATTTGCCAAGTTCTCCAAATTTCCCTCCAGCCTATGCCCATTATTTATTAGGGCTGTGTGAGGCTTCATACCGTGCTTTGGATCCGGAGAAGCTTCGGACACTTCGGAGCCGCTTCGCAGATCCGGCCCTAGGGTATAATGGGGAATCAATAAAATATCTATAACTTTGTTGTTTTTTGTCTGATCTGATGAAATTTGCAGGGGTTCAGAGGGAACTGCACCCCAAATTCTTGAAAGAAAACTTGTGTCACGTCTATCTGTTACAACAAAGGTGGTGAAACTGCAGGAGTGGTATCCCCTGGTGAGACCACAAAGCCTGCCAAGTTTCAAGGTGATAGGTGCAGGGGTTTGGGGGGAACTGTACCCCAAGCTGCTGACAGGCAAAACTCATGACATAGATGATCCTGTGTGTGTTAAGACACAGAGGACAGAAAACTGCAGGAGTGGTAGCTTTTGCTCAGGCCACGAAGCCTGCCAAGTTTCAAGGAGTTAAGTGCAGGGGTTTGGGGGAAACTGCACCTCAAGTTGTAGACAAACAAAACTCGTGACATGGGTGACACTGTGTGCATTAAGGTGCAGCAGGGTGAAAGCTGCAGGGATGGTATCCCCTGCTGTGGCCATGAAGCCTGTCAGCTGTCGAGGAGATAGGTACAGGGGGGTTCTGGGGCCCTGCACCTCTAGCTGCTGCCACCACCCCTGCAGTTTTCAGTCCGCTGCGCCTTAACAAACACAGGGTCATCTGTCACAAGCTTTGCCTATCAGCAGCTTGAGGTGCAGTTCCCCCCAAACCCCTGCACCAATCTTCTTGAAACTTGGCAGGCTTTGTGGCCCCAGCAGGGGCTACCACCCCTGCAGTTTTCAGCCCCCTGGATTGTAACACATAGACATGACATGAGTTTTGCTTTCAAGAATTTGGGGTGCAATTCCCCCCAAACCCTGCACTTATCTTCTTGAAACTTGGCAGAGTTCATGATCTAAGATGAGGCTACCATCCCTGCAAGTTTTATCCAAATCAGACAAAAAACAACAAAGTTAGATATTTCATTGATTCCCCATTATACCTGATGGCCAGATCTCCGAGGCGGCTCTGAAGCTTCGGAGGTGCTTTGGCCAGATCAAAGCAGGAACCTGGTCCGGAGCTCCGGATCTGATCCCTGGCATCCAAAGCGGCCAGATCTGAAGCTGGATCGAATAGCTGCTTACTCATACAGGCCTAGTATTTATAGATGGCTGGTTCTAATAGATCTAATAAATGATTTCTGATTGGTTTTGTTTAAATTTCTGTTTCACTGAAATTTTTGGTACTTAACTAAACCAGATCTGTTGTTGACTTAGAACAGAGCCAGGCAAAATACGGCCTGCAGGCTGAATCTGGTTGACCACACGATTCCATCCAGCCCATGAGGTCTCTCCCAAAGCTGATAAAAAATTATCACCAGCCCTGGCCCTTGCCTGCCCTTTTGAAAGGTGCCTGTTGCAGCAGCAGCTGCAACTCTGCTTGCTAACCCCACCCCAGCCTGGCCTGACTCGCTACACTCCCAGACCCAAAGTAGAGGGTGCTACAGACAAGAAGCTTCTGCCTGGCAGAGGCTTTTGCCTGGCGAGCCTGTGGCTGTTTCCCAACCCTTCCTCCCTGACAGAGTGGAAGTTCAGCTATGGGCCCCACTGGGCCAGGGGTCAGGGGTGGGGAAAGGGGACTGGGAGTGTGGGAAGCCATGTGCTATGGGGCTAGACCAGGCTGACCCCGCAAGCTGCCATCATGTGGGACTGGAGATTTGGGTGGGAAAGCAGAAAGTGCATGGTTTGGGGGAAGGCCCTGCATGCTTCCGCCATACACAGTGTGGGATTCAGGTGAGAACACGGGAGCTGTGTACTACAGGCATGGGCAGGACTGGCCCCGCATACTGCCATCACGTGTGTCCAGGGATTCAGGCGGGAATATGGGAGTTGCATGCTATGGGGTAGGGCAGGACTGGCCTACACACTGCTGCCATGTGTAGCCAGGGATTCAGGTGGGAACACGGGAGATGCACACTTTGGGTCCGGGCAAGGCTGGTCTGCATGCTGCCATCAAGTAGGGCCAGGGATTATGGTGGGAATGAGGGAGTTGTGCACTATGGGACCTAGCAGGGCTGAGCCACAAACTCCTGCCATGTAGGGCCGGGGACTCAGGCAGGAATACAGAGCCATGTGCTATGGAGCCATGTGAGGCTGCCACCATACGCTGCTGCCATGTGGGGCCAGGGACTCAGGTGGAAAAGTGGGAGCTGCACACTTTGGGGCTGGGTGGGGGCTTCCCCCTCATATTGCTGCTACATAGTGCTGAGGACTCGGAAGGGAAAGTGCTACATGCTCTGGGGCCCAATGGGGCTGGCCTGCATGCTGATTCCACATGGGGTTGCAGATTGTGGGTGTGGGGGGAGTCTGGGGAGCTGCCCACCATAGGGCCTATGGGGTTCGGCCCGGCTGGCCCCACATGCTACTGCCACATGTGGCTCTGGGCCTCACCATGCCCTGCCCCTACACATACACCCCCCACACCCTCACACACATCCTGCCTCCCACACACATCCAAACCCTCACACATACCCCACATGCACACCTAACCCCCCACCCTGCACGATATGCACACCTACACACCCCCACACCCTTCCACACATCCCACATGCCACCATACCCACACCCATTACACCTCCCCACACTCCCCACCCCCCACACACCCACAATTAACCAAGCACACACCATACCTCTCCCGACATACCCTCCTCTTCCCCGCACACACAATATATGAGTAAGGCTTTGTTTTGAACTATTATGCACTCACCTTTCTATACACTATACAAACATACATACATCAGGACAAAAACTGTTTTTTTAAATAAAATTAAAATATAATATAGTAGATGTTTGATTTTTAGTTTACAATTTGTTTTTTCTTTCCACTTCTAAGCTGGTAAACCCCTCAAGCCCCACTCATAAAAGGAGTACTTCTGGGGCAAGGGGACAGACTTTTCGTGGCAAAGCTCAGGGGTTAGGGGGTGAGACTTCCAGTCCCAAGATGGTGACTAGGGGGCGGGCCACCTGTCAAGGGGTGGGGCTACCCTTGTGGTCCTGGACAGCTCATCACAACTGGTTAAGCAGCACTTCCAGCCTAAATAATTTCCCACCCCGGACTTAGAAGGTGTCAGTTAGTTAAGATTTATATCCTTAGGAAGGAAAGAGGGAGGGTTTCTTATCTCCTTGCTTTCCACATTGTGGCATGCTGCTCAATGCTGACCTTTTTTATTTTTTGTTTTGTTTTGTTTTCTTTGCCTTAGTTTATGGTCTCCTCTGGCAAGGCTAGTTTTGTTCTGAAAAATTAATAATTTTAACAAAAATATATGTGTTATAGCTGTAACACCCACACACACTGGGTTGTGTATTTTGTGTTTTGTTTTGATACGGGCAAGATGGACCCTGCTGTTCTGGCCATGTGCTCAGCACATGGCAAACCGGGGTCTGTATCTGGGGAAAATATGTAAAGCCCTCTGGCCTTGTTGGCCAGAGGAAGCAGGGGATTCTTTGGGCAGTTTGGTTGGGAGAAAGACTGAAATGTGGCCCTCTCTGATTGGACAAGGTGATGTCACACCAGGTATATTTGAAGCACTCACTAAAGTTCTCTCTTTCTTTTTCCAGGGGCTGCTGAGAGCTGCACAGCCACGTTGGGAGCCAGAAAACCTTCTCCCCATGGGGGTTGAGGCAGAGGCTGGGAAGCAGCCCCTGCTAGACCCCTGCAGGAGGGGCCACACCAGGGGAAAGTGCACCCAGCGGGGCTCAGACAAACGGTGCCATGCCAGGCCACTGGCTGCAAGCCCCAAGAACAAAACTTACTCAGCCGGGTTCAAGAAAACCCCACCACCCGGCACACTGAGGGAGGATGCCAGGAGACTGGAACTCACCCGGCAGAGACTGAGTGAATGGTGCTGCCCTGGGGCCCCTAGGAAGCTCCAGGGAAGGGCACTCACCTGGCAGACACCGGACAGACCATGGCTGGGGAAGCATCGGGGGAGGGAGACTCACCCAGCAAGGTCCAAATGGGCAGCACTTCCCCAGCGCACCAAACGGAGCTCCTGTGAAGGGAACGGGGGCTGCACACCTGATTCAGAGAGCATGTGCCCCGAGGGTTACATAGCAAAATAACATGTAATACACTTCGTTACATCAATCACTACTACTAATTTTGAAGATAAAGCTATGATATAGTGGTTTTTGATTATTTAATATATGGGCCTCCATGATCTCCTTTTAGGCTTTCTGCTTTGTGTTTCATGGCTTCCTTTCCTTTGCTGACCAAGCTAGTTGTCATAGCTGTGTAACCTAGGCGGTACTCCACAGTTGCACCTGTCTCCCCAGAGATACAACACAAACACACAGCATTCTGTTTACTCGTTACTGTAACTCGGGCGGTACTCCAAGAGGTACCCCCTCTCCAATTGAAGGGATCAAAACAGGTGCACAAGCGCTGTGGGAGGTGTAGGAACTCTCCTCCCCCTATAGAGCAGAGCCAGCTCACTAATGGGGACTAAACCGTATACTTTTTAATGAGAGAATAGTACTGGAAACATAACAGGCATAAACCAGGGGATATAGGGGACACTACAATGTGCCAAGGGAACAGGATTCAACAAAGGTTAGACACTTACAATCATAGACTGCTTTCCCACCCATCATTCAGTTGACAAAAGACAGGGTTAATAAAGTATAAAACACAAACAGCACAACAAACAATACTGGTTGGTGAAATATAAAAGGCACAAAATACAAAACGTCAAATAACAAGGAATATAGGGCCTAGGTACCTGTAGGTGGGGAGAAAACACAATGACCCCTTTCCACTGCAACAAAGACTTCTTCCTGTTACTTCACTCACCCCAGCCAGGACTTGAACTTGGATCTCTCACCTGGCAGACAGAAAAATCTACCATACAGCCACCAATGCTAGCACTGCCCTAAGCTGCAAGGGATCTCGACCTTCCCAGAACCCCGGCCTTACATTAAGCTGCCTGGCCTCTTATTGAAGGAGCTGAAAGTAGAGCTGGGAACCTCTCAGGTCAATGCTCAGATCCTTGCTGGAGATGGGGAGCCTCCATCCTGCCAGCCGTACACCGCGCTGCTGAGGGTCCAACTGCTGCCTGCAGGTCCTACTTCTTCAGGTACTTCTGGGGCAACGGCTCCCACCCCGCTGACCCAGCTCTTGCCAGCTCTTTAAAGCTCCTCACTGGTCTTCCCTGAGTCAGCCGTTGCCGCCCCTTTTATCCCCCTCCAGGTGACCCAAGGGGCCAATCAGGGGACACAAAGCATGAGTCTCTGGGGCCTGATTGGTGAGTAAAGGGAATCCCAAGTCCTCCAATCATCTTTTGCCCCTTCAAAACTCCCGAGATAAGTCACTGCCAGCTAGCCCGTCACAGCTAAAAAGGTTCACCCTACAGTCATTCAGAAACAGGCTTTGGGCCTTTTGCTTAGCAACACCACTGCAGCTTAGTCTAGGCCATGGGTGGGCAAAATACAGCCAGCAGTCTACATCCGGCCCACTAGGCCATTCTAACCAGCCAGCGGGGCCCCTAAATTTTTTAAAAATTAATATTTATCTGCCTCTGGCTCCTGTCAAAAATAACAGGAGCCAAGGGCAGTAGGACCCAGGGGAAGGCACGTCAGGCCACTGAAACAACAGGGCCCACCTGGCCCTGGCCCTGGCCCTGGCCTGGGCCAGGCAGCTTGAAGCCCCTGCCTAGCAGAGGCTTCTGGCCTGGGACCATGGGGCTGCTCATGCCTGGACCAGAGCAGAAAATTCAGGTAGGAGCAGGGGAAAAGGGAGGCAAAGGGAGGACTGTGGGTGATCACCCCAGTCCTCGGGCCAGGTTGGCTCCTACTGAGTCCTGCGGTCCGGCCATACAGCCGGGAGCCAGCTGGTGCATGGCATCCAGTAACAGCCAGGACCCTTTTGCCCAGATGGGCATGCCCTGCCGGGCTGTCTCTGGCTCCTGTGTACTCACTTGCTCCCAGCCCTCTTGCCTCAGCCCCGTGATACAGGCAGGGACCAGCGCGTGCACTCCCAACCCCACGCGCCCCGCGCTGACCCGTCTAGGTAAAAGGATCAGGCTCCGGGCTGCCTCATGGGCCTGACAGGCCGTTCCCCAGTAGCCCCCAGCCTTCTGGCAGTGGCAGGAGCTGCCAGAGTGCAAACACGGCCATGAGGCTTGGGCAGCAAGGGCCTGGCTGGCCCCACTCATGGTCAGGCCCAGGGCACAATGCCACATCGAGGGGAAAGGTCCAGTCTCCCCTGCACATTAGGGGCCCATGGATTAGCCCCATGGATGCTTTTGCATTCTGGAGGCTCCTGTAGCTGCCAGGAACCCAGAGGCCATCTGGGAAGGGCCTTGCCAGCCCAGGGGACAGTGCAGAGGTGTGCCTAAGGCTGCTGGGGGCGGTACAAGTTGGTAGGGACCTGGCATACACCACTGGAAGCCTGGGGAGGCTCCCCCAAAGTTGGATCTGAGTAGCTGCACCAGTGTGCTCAGGCCCTGGGCTATTGCAGAGTGCAGGTGGGTGCTGACCAGCTCAGTGGGGAGTGTACAAGGTGCTCCATGCACACCCCATATACTCCCCAACCCTTCCCACAAACCCCACAGCTACACCCTCCTCCACACACAATAACATACCACAAATACCACACACACACACACACATCTACAGCCCTGCACAAACCCCATACCCACTCATACCCCCTGACACTATTGCACACCCCACACACTATACAAGAGTAAGAATGCATTTTAAGCTATTATGCAATCACTTCTACATATACAGCACCAACACGCACAAATCAGGACAAAACATAGATTGTTAATTGAATTAAAATATATTATTATGGGTATTTGATTTTTAGTACATAATTTGTTTTTGTCCTGGTTTTAAGATAGCAAACTATCTTCCCCAATGGAGTACTTCCAGGGGTAAGGGGAGGGACTTCCGGTGGCAAAGGTCAGAGGTTAGGGGGGGACTTCTGGTCCCAAGATGGCAGCCAAGGGGTGGGGCACCTGACAAGGGCAGGGCTACTCATGTGGCCCTTGACAACTTGCCAAAACTTGGTAAACAGCCCTCCACCCAAAATAATTGCCCGCCCCTGGTCTAGGTCCCTTAAAAATGGCCAAGGCTGGTGACACCTGCCAACTTTTTGCCCGAGATCCATTCCCACATCATCTTTGACATCTTCCAGGGAAGACTGCCCACAGGAGAGACACAGTCCTTCACCCTCACAGTTTCCATTATATTCCTATGGTTTATAAAAACCATTGGTTCCAACGACTCAACCGTACCTTGTTAAACACTGTTCTATATGAACATAATGGACTGTTGGCAATATGACCACAGCCAGGAAACTGAACATTTTCAAATCTTCCACTTCCTTAAAAGCTGTCCTGCAAAATATTGAGTAAAACTCCCAGGCTTTGTGTCCCCTTGCACTGAAACTTTGCAGCATGTGCTCATATAGTGTGTGTGCACAAACAGGTCTACTGGGATTATCAGTGTCATTGCTGCTGTTGTCCTCATCAGGTGTTACTGATGTGCTGTCAGTGTTGAAGTCTGAGGAACTGTGGTGTTGACAAGTGGCAGCCAGGAGATCCCAACATGGGCTTGTTTCACATTCTGACCTGAGTGTTCCCATTCCAGCCTTATCATCCTCAAACTGGACTATCCTAACTTGTACCATCATTTCTCATTCCCATCTCTTGGCAGGAGTGCACATCTGTCCCATGTGCCTGCAAAGGGTGGATGCTGGTCTCTGGCTTCTGTGCCCAGGGGGAGAGGGGTGCTACCTGCACTGCCATAGGGCAGGGTGGAATTGCTTCTGTGACAGCATAGGTGGACAGGCTTGTGTTTGAATGTTATTTATATGCAATCAGAAGTAATCACTTTTTTCTTTTTTTTCTGCAGTCCAGGATGAGAAGGCAGTGCATATTCAGTGCTAAAGCCTGTTTTGCACAGGTAACCGGGGATGACAGTGACACATCCAAGGCAGTGAGGATGCTGACTTTGTTCCAGACATGGGAGATTCTTTAGAGCAAAGAGACCATGTGCCTATGGAAGTTTAATCCAGCTCAAATGAGGAGGAGTTGGTGCCACAAGCGGAAGTGATGCCAACACTTCCAGTGGGACAGGGAAGAGGACTAGTGGAAGACTGGGTGAGCTACAGCAGGATGTGGAGCAGAACCACTGCCACCACCCCCAGAAAACATTGCAGATGATGACACCTGTAGAGGAAGGAATGGCAGAGTGTGGGAAAAAAGTCCACGGCTAATACCTCATCAGAGAACAGCCAAGGACACAGTCCATGAAAGTGCTGGGCCAACAAGAGAAAGTAATAAAGACACAGTGATGGAAACATTCCACCTCTTTCTCTCACAAGATATCCTGACCGTTATCATATGAGAAACAGACAGAGAGGCAGAAAGAGGATTCAGGGTGTGGAATGATAGCTATCCTGAAAATAGGAGTGGAAAAAGCTAGATGAAACAGAGCTGAAAGCCTACATTGGCCTCCTACTGCTGAGTAGGGCTGTGCGAGGCTTCGGATCGCGCTTTGGATCCAGGGTCAATTCGGGCACTTCGGCATCTGAAGCAGCGTGCCTGGAGCGAAGCGTGGGCTCAGTTAAGACGTCCAAAGCAGTTTGGAGCTTCCGAAGTGCTTCAGAAATACTTTGGATGCTTTGGAGCCTGAAAGTGAAAGTTAGAAGAGGCAGGGGGAGTGGTGGATAGAGGGAGAGTGCGGCGGGGGGGATGGGGGGAAGACTGACATGTGTAGGTGGCCAGTGAAAAGGATTTCTCTCTGGCTGCCTTTCCAATGACAACATCTGTGGGGAGAGACCTAGAAACAACATAAAAGCCTGTTTGGAGGCATGCTATGCCTTTTCCTAGCTTGTTCCCTTGCAGGAACTTTCAGACTCAGGCATTTCAGCTTGCTTGCTTTACTCAGTAGTTGAACTTGCCTGCTCCTTTTTGTTGTTAGAAAGTATTGGGTAGGATTTAGCTTATCTTATCTTAGCTATTCAATTACTACTACTATTACTATTCAATTCATTTCTTTGAATTTATATTTGCTCTTTTTTGTGTATGCAAACTTTGAAAAAAGAAAGCTGTGTTTTCCCTGCCAGCGTGATCCATCACTTTGCAGGGAGGCACACAAATTGCACACATGCACACACAGACACAATATAAAGAAGAAAAATCAGATATTCATAGGAGAAGAAGACAGACAGACAGCACACAATTTTACATAACTCTTAACACTGAAGCAAACAGTCAAAGAAAAGTCCAGTGCCCGCACACAACAGAGGGAATAAAACACACAATACAAAAGGACTGACACTCACACAGAGACCTTTTGCAGCACAGGAAAGATCAATATGAAGCATGCTGGAAAGGCAGGTGCCAGATCTTCTGGCAGGGGTGGGAGAGGGGGTAGGGGGGAGCTAGAGCTGCAAGCCCCCCAGCCCCAAACACAGACACATTCTCTTCCCAAGCAGCCATGACATTAGTGCTGCCAGTGCAAGGAGGTGGGAGCAGTGTATGCACCTGACCTCCCTGTATCTGCACCACCTCCGCTCAGTCCAGAAGTAGATACCAGCAGTGGAATCACTGTCTCCTCCACCCCAATTTCATCTCTCAGCATGAGCCTCCCACTGCCAGAGGAGGAGCTGGAGCTGGAACGAGGGAGTGCGCTGGCTCAAGTAATTCTGGGGACTAAGGGGGAATCAGAGTTTGTGCTCCACACCCCTCAAATTTCCCCTAGACCCAGGTCTCCTCCAGAAAGCAGCACCTCAGAGGAGGCTGAGGTTGTGGAGGCAAGTGGCTCAGCTGAGGCAGCTCCTCCTGCTATTGAGCCTCAGCCTGCTGAGGAGTGGGATAAGGCAGGATCCTCAGCCTCAACCCAGAAGCGAGGGAGTAGTGAAGTGTGAGAGCATTTTGAGCTGGCAGGTGATCCCAGGTTTGCCATCTGCTGGCTCTGCTGAAGGCACATGAGCTGTGGCAAGGATGTGAGACACTTTTCCACCATGGCAATGCTGCTGCATCTGAGGAGGCAGCACCCCCTTGCCCTTCTTCCTGCTCAGCCTAGCACCAGTGTGAGTGTGCAGAAAGGGAAGTCCCCCACTCGCTCCAAAGCCCCGTTCCCCGCAAAGCAGAGGCAGGCCACCCTGGACCAGTGGGGGAAAGGTAGACAGCAAGGGCAAGCATGTTCCCAAGGCGAGTTAGGTCACCAAGAGCACTGTGGAGATGCTTGCTCCGGATAGCCAGCCCTTCTCCCTAGTTGAGCAGCCAGGGTTCAGGCAGTTCGTAGCACTTATGGCCCCATTTTACAAAGTGCCCACATGCACCACCTTTAGCCAGGCACTGGTGCCCTCCCTGTATGAGGCATGCAGGGAGTACTTGAGGGAGGAGCTGCACAAGGCAGGACCACAGGTAGCTTTGCACTTCACCTCTGACATCTGGAGCAGCCAGGGTGGCACCCATGCCTACCTCTCCCTCACAGGGCACTGGTGTGATCAGTCAGGTCCTCGGTGGGCTCTATTGCAAGCCGAGGTGCTGGATGAGTCCCACATGGCAAAGAAGATCACTGGGGCCATAAACTGCATGGTGCAGGGGTGGCTCATTGGACAGGCCGAGCTCACCCGCAGGTTCATGGTCACCAACAATGGGACCAAAATAGTGAAGGCTGTCCGTGATGCCAACTGTTTTGGCATCCGCTGTGTGGCAAACAGGCTGCGCCTAATAGTGAGGGATGCCTTGGAGGGGGACAGGGCTGTTGGTGACGGTACCACCACCACTACTGCTACAAGCCAGCTGATTTCAAAATGCAGGAATGTGGAGGACTACTTCCACCACAGCATCAAGAGGGGCAAGATGCTGCGGGAGAAACAGGCAGAGCTGAGCATCCCACAGCACAAAATCACACAGGATGTGGAGACTTGGTGGAACTCCACATATCTGATGCTCGAAAGGTTGGTGGAGCAACAGAAGGCCATCCATGAGATGGCCTTGCTTGGGGGGATTGGGATTAGTGGCCTCCTGAACAGAGCTGAGTGGGGTACTATCTCCCAGATCATGGTAGTCCTCACGCCCTTCATCCAGACCACCGAGACCCTTAGCACTGGCGATGCTGTCCTCTGCCAGGTGATCCACCTAGTGAGGGAACCGGAGAACCAAATGGAGAAGTTCCAGGGGATCAATGTTCCTGGCTGGGGCAGACCGCTGTCACCAGACATGCAGGCACTGGTGAGGCGGCTGAAGGAGGGCATCAGGAGACGGCTGGATCCCTTGCGGTCCAGTACAGTCCACATAATGGCGGGCATGTGTGACCCGAGGGTGAAGAGGAGCATGTGTACTGGCAGCCCCAAAACCTTTGATCACTGGATGCAGGTGCTGGTCAACAAAGTCAGGGAGGCCAAAGTGCAGAGGCGAGGGGATGTGGAAGAGAGGGATCCACTTTCCTGTGCCAGCATTGCCGGCACCAGCACCAGCACCAGCACCAGCCAGTCTCCTCCACACCAGCCACTGCCAATGTGGCCCATGAGCATGGCCTCAATGCTGGGGTCCAAACGCACCAGACCCCAGCCTTGGGCAGGTAATGCCGAGGCTTCGGTGGCTCCCTATTTCACTGAGGATGTGGAGCCACTGGACTGCGATCCCTTGGCCTACAGGACAAACCAGACCAACCGGCCGCCAGATGTGGCAGGATCTGGCAACAGTTGCCCAGCAACACCTGTCCTGTCCACTGACCAGTGTTCCCAGCGAGAGGGTGTTCAGCATTGCTAGGGATGTTGTGACACCCCACCGCACCTGCTTGGATCCTGCTTTGGTGGAGCAGCTGGTGTTCCTAAAGACGAGCCTCCCACTGCTGGGGTTCCCCAAGCACCACCTGCAGACGGACTGAATGTCACCCCCCTCACTCCATCTGCACCAATTTCCTTCTTTGAGCTTTTTAAAAGCTGAGTAATGCCCCGCTCTCAGCTAGAGGGGGCACTAACTGCATCACCAGCCAGCAGGGGAAGAACATGTCCCTGCTGAGCTCATTCCCTTGCCAGGATGAACTTGGAGGTATGGGATTGAGGCTATGGGGAAGGAGGAGGCCCCAGGTCATGAACATGACCACTAAAACTGCACCCTGCCAGGGAACGGAGGCCTGGTGGGACTGCTGGCAGAACGGCAGCCCTGTAAATGCCACGACCAAGGATCCCCTGGTGAAAGGTGGGTAGGAGGCACCGTAACTTCCAGCTAACGCACGCACACACAAAGTTCTGGCTGGGGAACACCCAGACCTGTCACGTCTTTGACAGGCCTGACGCTTGCTGGTTGCAGTGCAGTTGTGAGGCTCCTGGTGAGCTCAGCTTAGCTGCCTGGCTTCATGCTCTCACCACAGGCTACCACCCCTGCAAGGCTCACCCAAATCAGAGACAAAACAACAAAGTTATAGATATTTCATTGATCCTCCATTATACCCTATGGCCAGATCTCCGAGGTAGCTCCAAAGCTTCAGAGCACCTTCGGCCAGATCGAAGCGGCAAACTGATCCGGAGGTCCGGATCGCATCACTGACATCTGAAGTGGACAAATCCGAAGCCGGATCGAATACCTGCCTACTCGCAAAGGCCTGCTGCTGAGTGGTCTATACCACAGTGGTCATGAGGCACGGGAGGAGTTGTGGGAGCAACGAACCGGGTGTCCTTGCTTCCGTGCCACCATGAGTTGAAAATGATGCCATCAAATCGCTTACTACCAGAGATTTCACAAAATAGACACATGAGGAAAGGAGAGCCGTGGACAAGCTTGCTGCCTTCAGAGATATTTGGACACAATTTGTGGAGCAGCTCAGAAAGTGGTATATTCCGGGAATACACCTGATGGTTGATGAGCAGCTCATTGCATTCAGGGGTCACTGTCCCTTCAGGCAGTTTATGCCCAGCAAGCCTGTCAAATATGGCTTGAAAAGTTGGTGGTACTGTGGTGCAGCAACATCATTTCCCCTGTCTGGGGGGAATCTACCTGGACAAGCAACCGGAAGCTCCACGCCAAGGTAATCTTGGTACCCAGGTCACTGATAAACTGGTTCATCCCTGGTACAAGATCAGAAGGAATTTTGTGGGTGGCAATTTCTTCACAAGTACTGACCTGGCAGAAAGACTGCTACAGCAGGACTTGACCTATGTGAGTATGTTTTGGAAAAACAAAGCCGATATCCCAAATGAAATGCAAGGAAATCAAAGAAGATAAACTTTTTCATCCATTTTTGCTTTTGATGGGGAACTTGCCCTAGTTTCCTATGTTCCAAAGAAGTCCAAAGTTGTGCTGTTGCTGTCAAGCATGCACCATGACCTGTCAGTGTGTGGAGAGCAAAGAAAGCCAGACATCATCCTTGACTACAATAAAAACAAGAGTGGGGTGGCTAAACTTGACCGCTTAGTCCGTATGACCGCCTGCAGGCAGTAAATCAACAGGTGGCCAATGATACTATTTTTCAATATGCTGGATGTGGCTGCCATTGCCAGCCTTATCATTTGGCTAGACCACAATGCAAGCTGGAAGCAAACATCACCTTTAAAAAGATGGCCCTTTTTTTTGCAGGAGCTTGCAGAACAGTTGATCGACAGACAAATAAAACGAAGAATGATGGATACATGTAATCTGTCTAAGTCTGTCAAGTCTGGTATGACTGCCCTAAATTACAGATTGCCACAACACACCCCACTAGGACCTTCTGCAAGCATAAGTGCGTGAGGGGACGTTGTGCTTTTTGTCCAAGGACAGATGACCACAAAACCTGGAAACTATCCAAAGATTGTAAGTGATTTGCTTGTGTGCACCACCGTACATCACTGCTGCTTTGTGAGGAATGCAATATTTAGTTAAAACAGTTAGGAAATATTTTTGGAAGTAATTGTTTGAAAACAGTGTGAATAGCAGACTTACCAAATTGTTCATTCATGTTTTGAAACTCTAAAAAAAAGTTTAAATTTTGTTCATAGTTCTAGTTAAATAATATTTGGGGTTCAAATCATCATAAATACTCTTTCAAACAATCTGTATGTTTAATTAATAGTTTTTGGTACATTTATACTGTTCTCACTGGTTCCATTTTGTTCATGCAGGTGGGGCAACAAGTTATCCCATGAGACCAACAATGTCAAATTGCAGGGTAACAATTTACCCCATGAGAACAACAACGGTTATAGTTTCATGAGAATGAATAAGGGTTAAAATGTTATGAACAGCCTTTCTGAGCTATCCAAGCCCCAGCATCTCCTCCTCTCACCTCAGTTATACAGATTAAATCCCCTGCCAACACCCAAGGCCTTCCACTTACCACACAAATTGGCAGTTTCCTAAAGAGCTAGCACCTGGCCTTTCTCCTCAGAGGGATGTACACATTAAGAACTTTTCCTTCTGTTTCACCCTCCTCCACTGTTATGTGCAAGAGTCTGCCACTAATCACCCCCTCCACTCTCACCATTTTCACCTGAGGGATTCTGATTAACATTGCCACCCCCTGCCATCCTATTCCCATGAGTACCCGACCACCAGGAGGGCCCCCACCTCCAACTTCTCGCAAACTGCCATGGTCCAGATTACCTGGCAGCCCCACTTGCAAATGCAAGATATCTGCATTCACCCGGGCCAGGAAGGGTTCCACCCTATCTCACTGCTTCCTACTAAAAAACACTTCTCACTGTCAATGTTAAAACCACCACTAAAAATGCAATAAGATATCCCTTCTTATACATCTGCATTGCAACTGATGTTTGAGCTATTCTCCTCCTACCTCAAGCAGGCTCCTATTGCCTCCTCAAAATGCTTGATTTCCTGCTTATCTAAAAACTCCTCTGCTGCTTTACTGCTCTGCTTCTCCAAGATCTCTGCAACCCACTGTGGGGTGGTAACTGATGACATCTCTGGTAGGGCTGTGCAAAACGGCACCGTTACATTTCGACTTGAGTTTCGAGGGTTCCATGGAACAGCATTTTGTTTCGAATTTCATTTCAATTCAAAATAGGTGTTCCATTTTGCTTCATCAAAACAGTGAGGCTGTTTTGACACTGTTTCTATGTTTCACCCATTAGCTATAATGGGGAAGCTCGAAATAGCCTCTCTCATCTGACAGGCCCCAATGTGCCTGCCAGATGAGGGAGGGGAGCTGGTGCTGCTGCCTGGGACTGGGGAAGGGAACTGAGCCCGATTGCCCAGTTCCTCTCCCCAGTGCTAGGTCAGGATGGGGAAATGAACTCAGCCCAGCTGGGCTGACTTCCCATCCCCAGCCTGATCTAGTGCTTGGGAAGGGAACTGAGCAATCAGGCTCAATTCCCTTCCCAAGTCCCAGGCAGCAGCACCAGCAGCACTGATCATTCGGCTGGGGTTGGGAACTCAGCCCAGCTGGGCTGACTTCCCATCCCCACCCCAATTGTAGGGCTGGGGAGGGTAAGTGAGCAAACAGGCTCAGTTCCTTTCCCCAGCCCAATCACAGCGCTTGGGAGGGAAACTGAGCCTGGGCGCAGTTTCCTTCCCCTGCTCTGTGATCGGCTTCCCCCAGCCCAGCAGCGGGAGACAGGAAAAGCCAGGGCTGCGCTCCCGGCTGCTGCTGGGAGTGCAGCCCTGGTTCTCCCCTGTCTCCCAACACCTCGCTGCTGACTTCAAAACTCATTTTGTTTCGAGACTGTTTTGAAGCCCTTTGTTTTGATTCAATTTCACTGTTTCGAGGTCGCATCAAAACAGTGTTGAATCAAAACTGCTGCCAAAATTTCACACAGTCCTAATCTCTGGTAGCAGAGAGAAATCTGGCTCCTCCCCAGATCCCCCTTCCCTGCTCCTGTCTCCACTTATCATGGGCTGCTTCTTTTTTT
>NW_005842441.1:1187791-1190143 GCF_000455745.1 Alligator sinensis | reverse complement strand
CCCTACACATTTCCCTCATTCTTCCTTCTCCTCCTCCATCTCTCCAACTTCCTTTGCTTCCCCCTCATGCTTTTGCTCGCCCTCCTTTCTGGTTTCAATTCCATCTTTTCCCCCTACATCTTCTATGTCTGCCTCCCCCCCACCCAGGTGTTCGATATCTTGAGCTACCTATTTTATGTTATCCTCAAGGTTATCTCCATTTCCACCCGCCTTGTGGGCGGGCCTACACCACTTCTGCCTCTTCTTCCTTTTTCTCTTTCCTTAGTTCCTCTTCTTTCCTTTATTCACAAAGGACTTGGGGCAAGTCTGAAATCTGTGGTCCTCTTCCCCACACAAATTATGCTTCCTTTTACCCTGGCATGCCCCTGCCAGGTGCCCCTTCTCCTCACACTTCAAACAAAACTTTTGAGGGCAGTGGAGTTCCCAGGCAGCTTGCCTCCCTAGAGCTGCTGCACACTTTGGTTTGCCCAAAGTAAATCATGTATCTGTGATGTATACCTAATGTGATCACCAGGAGAAAATGCCGGCACTGGGTGTTGACTGCGTGACTGCCTCAGATGGGACTAAGTGGGGAGACTGAGCTCTCTGCAGCCAATCAGGAAAGCAGTTGGGGGCAAAACTTGTTGGGGCAAAACTTGTCAGTCATAGACCCAAGGCAGGTGTGGCTGCCTAGGCAATAGTCCAGGCTGGGCTGCCTGCTAGGGTCCCTGACAGAGATGTATATTTAACTATAATGACTACAGGACTACCAAGCAATATCTTTTGACTATTTTTATCAAGTTCTTTGCATTTTTAAACTTTATATACAATCTAGCAAATTAGTGCACATTCAAATAAAGTTGTGTTTGGTTTTGCTTTGATCTTAAACTGAATAACATATCACTGGGCCCCAGCATATGAGTAAATCCTCTAGTTTTTCTGTAACTGAAGAAGTATGTGTGTTGTATTATGGCATAGTACACCGCACCATCTAGACCCCCCATTTCAGAATCTTAGATCCATTCATGCCCTGAACTAATCCTAGCACTAGCTGTAGATCTGGCCCCTTCACTAACTTTAGCTCTATCCCCAGATAGAGACAAAGCTTACACTTAACCTAAACCCCAACCTTATTTCCAGCATAACGCTACCCCAGGTGAATGAGCAGATCAATCTACTGCAGTCAATAGAGCTCTGTCAATTTACACTGGTGAGGGGTCTGGTATGAGGTGGATAAGCAGATGTCTAGGAGGAGATAGCAGCCAATCCAGATTCCAGCAGAGAGGCAGCAGTTTAGGGGCTAAAAACTGTTTGTGCAGACCCCTGTGGAGGTGTCTCCCACAATGTGTACCTACATGATATGAGGTTTGGTGAACTGTAGCCTCCTCCATTAAGGAGAGTGGTGAGAGAATCAATTCTCTGGGTACCCTTGCAGCTAGGAGTTGTGCTGGGTTACAGGAATTCTGGCTTATGGCCAAAAAAGTTCTTCCCTGTTCTCCCTCTCCTGGGCCCCTCTGGCCACACTGGCCTTTAGAAATAGCCTGCTCAGCACTCGGTGTCTCCACTACAGTGCTGACCCTGCATGCTGTAAACAAGAGACAGCCAGGAAGGGTAATGATTGCGAGTCCTGAAGTTTAAAAGATATCTTTATGGGCACATTTAGGGGATGGAAGAAGCAGTTCAACTCAGGGGAAGGGCCAGAGAGCCACAAGTCAGTAGAAAGGGATGCAAGAGGGAAAGAAATAGATCAAATTGCAAAACAATTCTGCTGCATGCATAGAAATGTAAGGAGTATGGGGAACAAGCAAGATGAGCTAGAATTCACAATCTGTGAAGAAAACTATCTAATTTGTATCATGCAGACTCAGTGGAACAACTCTTATGACTGAAACATCAACACTGAACATTTTGGAATGACAGCCCTGGGAGAGAAAATTATGGTGATACCATATACGTCAAAAATATACAAACATTTAGGGTTGTGTGAAGCTTCTGTCCCTGATTCGATTTGGCGGAAGTCTGGCCCGATTTGATGGCTGAATCTCTGAATCTGAATTGAATCAGGGGACCCTTTAATCTCTCCTAATAGAATTGGAACCCTCCAAATTGATTCAGAGAGATTTGGAAAGATTCAGTGATTTGGACATAGACACAGCTTTGAATGTTTTTTCTACATATCTCTAGGTAGCAGGCAGTTTGTGAGTGCTGCGATGCTGGGGTGCATGCAGTATCCCACAGAAGCACAGGGGGCTCCCCAGAACACTCGGCAGCAGACCTGGAAGTGGACCAGAAACACTTCCAGTTCATAGTTTCATAGTTTCATAGTTTGTAGGGTCGGAAGGGACCTGAGCAGATCATCAAGTCCGACCCCCT
>NW_005842441.1:1186806-1187489 GCF_000455745.1 Alligator sinensis | reverse complement strand
CGGGGCAGCAGGCATTTGGGGCTACACCCTATGTAGAAGAGACAGGACAGAGAGGAAAGGGGGCGGGGGTTGCGCTCTATGTCAAAGAACACCTCACATCATCAAGGATTAGCTTTGGGTTAGAGGAGGGTTTGGCAAAGACACTATGGGTCAAACTACAGGGGGGGCATGGTGAAACGGACCTTATGGTGGGTGTCTACTAAAGACCACCCAACCAGGGGGAAGAGCTGGACCAGGACTTCTCCCGTCAGTTTATGGAGGTGCTTAAGTGAAGGGATGTTATTGTCATGGGCAACCTAAACTACCCAGACATTTGCTGGGAGGAGCAGACAGCCAGGTCTGACCTCTTGTGTAGGTTCCTGGCTGTATTACAGGACCTTCACCTTATCCAGGAAATGCACAGCCCCACTAGGGTAATGCCTTGCTGGACCTGGTCCTGGCCATGGGGGATGACCTGGGTACTGGAGGTCCTTGACCACCTGGGCAATAGCGATCATCACCTGCTGGATTTCACTATCCAATGCAGGGCGTCAAGGGCCCACACCAAGGCTAAAGCCCTTGACTTCAGAAGGCCAACTTCAATGAGCTTAGGAGACTAGAGGAGATGGGAGTCCACGAGGGATGGTTGTACCTTAAGGATAACAGGCCCAAAGGATAACAGTCCCTGAGAGAAGCAAGGGGGG
>NW_005842441.1:1175177-1185288 GCF_000455745.1 Alligator sinensis | reverse complement strand
GAAGGACTAGACATTTTTAAATCTGCAGGTCCAGATGCCCTCCACCCAAGGGTGTTGAGGGAGCTGGCAGGGGTCATCACGGAGCCCTTGGCCCAGCTATATGAGCATTCATGGTCATCTGGCCAGGTGCCGGGGGATTGGAAACTGGCTAATGTGGTCCCAATTTTCAAGAAAGGGAGGAAGGAGGACCCAAGTAACTATAGGCCTGTAAGCCTCACCTCGGTGCTCAGGAAGATCTTGGAGCGAATCATCAAGGAGCACATCTGTGGGAGGCCTGCAGAGGAGAACATGCACAAGAGCAATCAGCATGGGTTCATCAAAGGCAGGTCCTGCCAGACCAACCTGATTGCCTTTTATGACCAAGTAACTAAATCCTTGGATGATGGTGTCACCTTGGATGGTGTCATGTAGTCTTTCTAGACTTTAAGAAGGCCTTTGACACTGTCTCTCACCCCATCCTCTTCAATAAATTAAGTGACTGTGGCACTGATGCCTACACAGTTGGATGGGTAAAAAATTGGCTGATGGGGCACACCCAGAGAGGTGATACTCCCCCTCTATGCAACTTTGGTCAGACCGCAGTTGGAGTACTGGGTCCAGTACTGGGCGACGCACTTCAAAAGGGATGTGGCCAGCCTGAAGAGGGTTCAAAGGAGGGCCACCCGCTTGGTGAGAGGGCAGCAGAACAGGCCCTACAAGGAGAGACTGAGGGACCTGAACCTGTTCAGCCTCAGCAAGAGGAGGCTGAGGGGGGACCTGGTGGCTGCCTATAAACTCATCACGGGAGATCAACAGCAAATAGGTAGAGCTCTTTTCTCCCCAGCACCACCTGGGGTGACAAGGAACAATGGTAATAAGCTGATGGAGAATAGGTTTAGGTTAGAGATCAGAAGGCAATATTTTATGGTTAGGGTGGCCAAAATCTGGAATCAACTTCCCAGGGAAGTGGTCCTCACCCCTACCTTGCGCAAATTCAAGAGGAGGTTGGACGATCACCTGTCTGGGGTCTTGTGAACCCAGCATTCATTCCTGCCAGCAGGGGGTCAGGCTAAATGATCTATTCAGGTCCCTCCTGACCTTAGCTACTATGAAACTATGACAGTGAAGTAGTGCCTCCTGATGTTTAGTCTGAATCTACTCTCTGCCAGCTTGTGGCCATTATTTCTTGTCACTCCTGGGAGTGCTCGGGGGAACAGGGACTCCCCCAGTGCCTGCTGGTCCCCTCTGACCAGTTTGTAAATGGCCACTAGATCCCCCCTCAGCATTCTCTTGTGGAGGCTGAACAGGTTCAGGTCCCTTAGCCTCTCCTCATAGGGCCTGCCTTGCTGACCCCTGACCATGCGGGTGGCCCTCCAGAAGGGAGTTCCCCAGCCTGTAGGTATGCTGCTGGCTCTTCCTCCCCAGGTGCAACACCTTGTACTTGTCAGTGTTGAAACCCATCCTGTTCTCATTGCCCATCCCTGTAACCTGTCTAGGTCTGATTGCAGCCGATTCCTCCCTGCTAGTGTGCCCACTTCTCCCCACAACTTAATGTTGTCTGCGAATTTGAACAGGGTGCTTTTTACACCCTCATCCAAGTCTCTGATGAAGATGTTGAACAGTGCAGGCCCAAGGACCAAGCCCTGCGGAACCCCACTGCCCACATCCCTTCAGGTCAAATAAGACCCATCCACCACCATCTCTGAGTGTGGCCCTCCAGCCAGTTAGTAACCCATTTGACTGTCTAGGTGTTGACACCACAGACCCCTAGTTTTTTAATGAGAGTTGGGTGAGAGACAGTGTCAAAGGCCTTCCTGAAGTCCAGAAAGACTACGTCCACTGCTACCCCTGCATTCAAGAATTTTGTAACCTGGTCATAGACAGCCACCAGGTTGGTCTGACAGGACCTGCCTCTAATGAATCCATGTTGGTTGCCCCTAAGCATAATCTCCCCTGCTGGACCCTCATGCGCCAGGATAATTCTCTCAAAAAGCTTACCCAGGATCGAGGTAAGACTAACTGGCCTATAGTTTCCTGGGTCCTCCTTCCTCCCTTTTTTGAAAATGGGAACCACATTGGCCCTTTTTCAGTCCTTTGGCACCACACCAGAGCACTATGAGTGCTTGTAAAGCAGTTCACTTCTGGGTCCACCAGCTTAGCAACTGGTGCCTCCTGGGGCTGGGGGGTGGGCCCTGGTGCACTCCCAGCCAGCCTGAAAGTGGACTGGAAGTACTTCTAGTCCACTTCCGGGTTCACCGCCAAGCAAGTGGAGGGCACCACCCCGCACTCTTGTGGGATGCTCCATGAACCCCATCATCGCAGCAATCACGAGCTGTACCTCCTACCTCAAGATAGGTAGAAAAAACTTTTAAAGCTGTATCTATATCCAAATAGCTGATTCTCCGAATGAGCATCGAATCTTCAGATTCAGATTAGGCCGAATCGAATCAGGGACAGTGATCTGAATCAACAAATCAAATCACTGTCCCTAATTCAGCCTAATCCAAATCGAATAGGACCTGTTTTGCACACCCCTACACACATTCTATACACATAGTGATAGAATGGTGGGGACTTATAAACTGCCAAGTTAGGAAGAACAGGCGCATGAGGCACTGTTCAAGATGACAAAATGATCCAAAAATTGTGAGATGGTGCTGGTGGGGGACTTCAGTTTTCTGAATCTCTTCTGGTAGAACACTCCAGGCAAACACAAAATATTGAGCAAGTTCCTAACTTGTTCCTAACTGGAGACCAACTTCCTGTTCGAGAAAGTTGAGGATATGACTAAGGATTCATTTGTCTTGTATCTTGTGCAAGCCACTCAGTAAGAATTGGTGGAGGTTGTGAAGGTGATGGGAAATTGGGAGGAAATGATCACAGTGTGATAGAATTTACTGTCCTGAGACTGGGAAAGAATGCAGAACTAAGGGTCTTAGTCAGCAGAAATAAGGGTGTGGATTTCAAAAAGTTGCATTTCAACCAACATAAGGAGGTAGTAGGCATGGTGCCACAGGAGGATAGACTAAAGGATAAAAGGGCCCAGGAGGGCTAGAAGCTTCTAAAGGACACAATATTGGAAACCCAACAAGAAGCTCTTCCAATGCAAGGGAAGCACAAGAAGAACAGCAAGAGACTAATGTGGCTGCACCAAGAGCTTCTAGGCTGTCTCAAAATCAAAAGCATATAGGTAACGGAAGAATGGGCAGGTCACCATGGAAACGTGCCAGGAAAGGGCAAAGAATTTTGCAAGGATAAAATTAGGAAGGCAAAGGTAAAAAATGGCCCACACCTGGTGAGGCAAGTTAAAGACAACAAGAAGAGGTCTATAAATATTAGGCCTGTGCCAGTCGGCAGCAATCCGATCCAACTTCGGATCCGGCCACTTCAGATGGCCGCAATCCGATCCGGAGCTCCGGACAGGGTTCCCACTTCGATCCGGCCAAAGCAGCTCCAAAGCTTTGGAGCCGCCTCAGAGATCCTGCCATAGGGTATAATGGGGAATCAATGAAACATCTATAACTTTGGAGTTTTTTCATCCAATTTAAATGAAACTTGAAAGGGTTGCAGCCTCTGCTGAGAACATGAAACCTGCCAAGTTTCAAGAAGATCGGTGCAGGGGTTTGGGGAGAACTGTACCCCAAATTCTTGAAAGCCAAACTCATGTCATGGCTGTGTCTTACACCACAGGGGGGTCAAAACTGCAGGGCGGGTAGCTCTTACTGAGGCCACGAAGCCTGCCAAGTTTCAAGAAGATCGGTGCAGGGGTTTGGGTGGAGCTGCACTCTAAGCTGTGGACAAGCAAAACTCGTAACGTGGGTGACACTGCGTGTGTTAAGGTGCAGCGGGGTGACAGCTGCAGGGATGGTGGCCCCTGCTGTGACGCCTGCCAGCTGTGGAGGAGATCGGTGCAGGGAGGTTCTGGGGCCCTGCCCCCCGATCTGCTGACGGACAAAACTCGTGCCAAGACTGTCTGTCTTGGGGCAGTTGATTGTCTGCATTGATTCTTTCCTCTCCTTAGCCTGGTTTTGTAGGTGCTAATTGATGCTGGTTAAGTCGTTATGTAGTAGCTAGGTCCTGGGTATTGAGCAGGTCCCTGAGTCCCTGGTCTTTGAGTGAATCATGATGGATTGATTGGTAACTGGTAACACAGCAGCTTAGCAGCCAGGCCTGCAGCAGTGTCAACCCTCCCCGCCCCAAGACAGACAGTCAGTCCCACAGGCACCCATGGCACGAGTTTTGCTTGTCCACAGCTTGAGAGGCAGTTCTCTTCAAACCCCTGCGCCGATCTTCTTGAAGCTTGGCAGGCTTTGTGGCCTCAGCAAGAGCTACCATCCCTGCAGTTTTGACGCCACGGTGTTGTAACATGTAGACGTGGCAGGCGTTTTGCTTTCAACATTTGGCGTACAGTTGCCCCCAAATCCCTGCCCTGATCTTCTTGAAACTTGGCAGGCTTTGTGGCCTCAGCAGAGGCTAACACCTCTGCAGCTTTCACCCCGCTATGTTGTAATGCCTAGACGTGACATGGGTTTTGCTTTCAAGAACTTGGGGTACTGTTCCCCCCCAAATCCACGCACCAATCGTATTGAAACTTGGCAGACTTTATGCTCTCTGCAGACTCTACCACTCCTGAAAATCTCATCCAAATCGTATGAAAAATAACAAAGGTATAGATATTTTATTGTTTCCCCATTATACCCTATGGCCGGATCTCTGAGGCGGCTCTGAAGCGCTTCGGGAAGCCAAACGAGGCAGCGCTTTGACCCGGACGCGCTGCTTCGGACCCTGAAGCCTCCGAAGCTTCTCCAGATCCGAAACTCTGTCCGAACCCTCTCACAGCCCTAATAAATATGTCTGCCAGAAAGGAAAGACCCTGGAGACTCTGGGTCCCGGGTGAGCTCTTAACAGAAGATGAAAAGAAGGGGGAGCTGCTCAACTGCTACTTTGCCTCAGGGTGAAGTTACCAATTCCAGTCCCATACTTCATCTGGGGCATGTTAAGCAGTGTTAAACATAGAATGTGAGCAGTCACACATTCACGTTAATACCATTTCTTTCTGCACAACTTTGACTGACTTGCCCTGAAGAGCAGGGGTGTGGCTAGGGGCGAGGATGCTTAGACTCTAGCCCTGCTATTCTGGGGGCAGGAGAGGGAGGGCTGGGAGTCGTGCGTCCTGGGTAGCTGGAGGATTGCAAATTACTTATTTTATCTCCATGGAGCAGACTGAAGTTACCCTAACACAAACTGGAATCAAGTAGCACAGCCCAGAGTTAACCCTTGCTTGCACTAGCATAACTTTGAGACACTCAGAGGGCACTTAGTATGAATAAAGGAGCTTTAAATGTGCACGCTTGCATTTTAAGTGCCCTTAGTATGTTCTAAGTATAACGTGCAACTTCACCCGTAGTCTTCACAAAACCCCCAAACTACAATCAGGCAGCTAATGAGGATTATTGGGATAGGGAAGGGGACAATCTGAGTCTTGGGGACCCTAATCAGGCAGCCCAGCCTGGGTTAATTGCTTAAGCAGCCACACTTAAGACCTTAAGTCTCTGACAAGCTCTGCCCTGGCTAATTAACTGTTGAGCTTCCTGATTGCTTGCTGGGAGTGTCTCCTACTCCCTTAGCCCCAGCTGTGGCAATGGACATGCAGGCCAGTCAACAGTCCTAACTGTGGTCTGCTCTGGCAAGCCTCCTGGTTCCTGTGCTCTGTGGCTTCCCTGGTTCCTGATCCTAGTTTGGCACTGTTCTTGAACTTCAGCTTGTGGGTTAGCCCTTGGACTTTGTAACTCTGCATCTGATTCCTTGGCCTGTCTTTTGGACTCTGCCCCTACATTTCCCTCTGGACCTGATAATCTGTCTTCCCAAACTCTGACCCAGCCCCTGGCCCCTGCCTTTCCTCAGTGGCTTAACTATTAGGCAAGACTGCCTTTGACCTTGTCCCTAACACTGAGGGATGCAATAATGAAACAGACTATGATATTATCAAACTTTTGGTTGGTTTGAATGACTTCAGGTCTGCAGGGCCTGATGAACTTCATCCCAGAATACTGAAGGAACTGTCAAAGGGGACCTAGGAGCCCTTGGCAATAATATTTATCAAGTCATTGGGCACAGGGAGGTGCGAGAGAACGGGGAAAGCCGACATTGTGCTCATCTTTAAAAAAGGAAAAATGGAGGTCATGTGGAATTACAGACCCATGAGTCTGACCTCAATACCTGGGAAGCAACTGGAGTATATCTTAAGGAAGTCCATCTGCAAGCATCTGGAGGTGGCTTTTGACAAAGTCCCATATGGTGTTCTCACACACAAAATGGAGAAATGTGAGCAAGACAAAACAGAAGCTTTGGGTGTTGGCTGCAGGCAGGGCTGAGGATTTTGACCGGAGTGTGCTGATATTCCTACTGGAACTAAAACCCAGAGGGCTCCTGGATAAAGTGTCTTGCCTGTCTGCTCAGTCAGACCAATCACCACATTTGGGATCAGGAAGAAATTTTACCTGTGGTCAGTTTGGCACAGGCTTGTGGAGGTTTTCACCTTCCTCTGTATGTACTTGGGAGCATAGCATCTTGAGTGTATTTTAACAACCCTTGCAGCAGCAGTGTCCTTGTCCCCCTGCTTCACCTGTGGCACTCCTGAGTATTCTTGATGTTTTGAGGCCATGTATCTTGTAGTTGTGTGCAGTTTTAGGAATAGGTTAGACAAGCATTTGTATGGGATGGTTTGCATAGGCATGATCTTGTCTTCAGCAGAGCATTGGAGTAGATGACCTTCTAAGGTCCCTTCCAGCCTCACTTTTCTATGATTCTAACCCGGGACACAGCCGCAGGGTGAAGAGGAACCTTTTGGCTTTCTCTTCTTTCAGCCCTAGGAAAGTAACTCGCATTGAAAATCCAGTAGCCAGCCCTAATCAAGCATCACCTGAAAGCCTGTGCTTTCAGCACAGCAGCTGGTAAAGTGCTCTCTGCAATAGATCTGGGAACGTGCTGGGTAGGAGCATTAGAACAAACACCTTCTCACAACATGCCTTCTATCCCTGGCAGCCACATGCCTTGCACATATACAAAACTGGCACAAGCAGGGTTTAAATTACATTTGGAGACTATTTCATTGAACCAATGCAGACCTTGTGGCTATGCCTAGAGCAGGATGGAAGGTGTAATGTGAGAGCCTGTCACCCAGCTTGGCCCTTTGCACACCTCCCGCAGCAAGTGTAACTAATGATCCAGATATGTATGCCACTGCCTTGTGGCCTCTAGCCAGGACAAAGTGACTGTAACATTGCAAAACACCACATGTCCCAAAATGGTGAGTCAGGCTACCAGGTCCATGAGATTAGCCGAAACATCAAATAAGTACTTGCCAGCCTCTGTGTTCAACATGAGGTGCATGAGTGGAGAGGGGTCTCATTTTCAAGCAGGGCCTGGATTTCCACTTTCTTCAGCAATGGAAGCTGAGATTTTCATACTGTCCCATGACTCTGGGAGCTGGCGATTTAAAACCCAAAACAATATTCCGAGACCCACAATCAGTGGCGACACTTAGGGGGTGTACGAGGGTGCGCATGCACCCCCCGAGAGCACTGGTGCACCCCCTGATTGGCCGCGCTCACTGCTTAGGCGATGGGCGGGGGGGCAGGTGGGAGCGCTGTTACCCACCCTGCAAGTGCAGGCTCTTTTGTAACAGCCCCTGCAATCCGGCCCATAGAGTCACCCCAGTCCATTGCCTGCGGCAGAAGCAGCTGTTATAGTGGTTTCCAGAAAGTCCCGGACACCTCTTTGTTTATCATGAAGAAAAAAGCTGAGGCACAAGATTCAGTTCTCTTTTTACAGAGTTGTCTTCTCTTCCGCAGTGCTTTGCCACAGAGCAGGGCATAGGGGGTGGTTCCGAACAAGACACTAACATTCCCATCATGTACCCTGCACCCTGAGTCTCTTCCCTGCCTCTTCTCCAGCCCTCTCAGCCTGTGACTGTGACAGCAAGCCCACTGCTGGACTGGAGGTCCCTGACCAGTCAGAGAAAGACCTCCAGGAGCTCCATGGGGCTTCCCGGGTGTCTCCTGTTCATGGCTGGACAGTGCAACTACAGAAGCGTGGCTGCCAGTGCTGGAACTAGGATCACAAGGATCCCCATTCTCCTGGCATGGTTGTGGGGTGAGTGGCCTTTTCCCTTTGGTTTCTGTGCCATAGCTAGCAGATAACCTCCAGCACTGTTCATCCCATGGGATGTCACACACAGGGTATCTGTGTCTTGGGATTCAGGATTTGATTCTGCTTCTGGCTTTGGGAAGAGAGAGGGGACTAGGGATCAGAACAGGGGCTGACAATCAGGACTCCCGAGTTTCATTCCTCGTTCGTATTTCCAAGATTCAGTCTGTTAATGTTGGTAAGGAGCCTGTGTTGTGCATGCAAATATTGATCAAATGACATGTTGATGCCATTAATGGATGAATGGAAAAGTGTATTCAAAGTCAAGAAGTGATGTGCATGTATGATTAATGAAGTCAGCTGGACCAAAAAGCTCAGGAACTTGAATGTGGAGAAAGCTTGAAACTCCTTTATGTCAAGGGTGGAAAAAATAAACCTGTACCTCAAACAAGGAAGGGGAAAGGGGTCCAAGCCAGACTAGATGAATAATGACCACAAAAAGGGATATAAGCGGTAAGAAGAGAGCCTACAAGAAATGCAAACCTATGTCCTGGTGGTCAGGACACGAAGGGATATGATGAAAATTAAAACCATTACCAAAAGAGGGTTTAGCCATATAAATGGAAAGAGAGGAAGGAAAAAGAAGTGGGCAGAGAATGTGGGAGAGATTAAAGGTAATCTAGGCATAGCCCGTATGAATTCCTGTACACCAGCATTTCCCAAGCAGAGGGGTGCATCCCCATGCAGGGGGTGGGGGCAGGTGGAAGGCTGAAAGGTTTCTAGGAAGGGTGCAGCGATCAGAAGCAGGGGGACTTGGCAGTAAGGGAAGTGGTGGTGGCGGTGGAAAATTATCAACAATTGGTGACCGGGGAAATGAATGAAGTAGCATGAGAGTGACTGACAACTAGGATGGGGGGTGAACCCCAAAAGTTTGGGAAGTGCTGCTGTGTTTGGTAAAGAGCTGTTATCACAGCACAAGCCTTATCAAGATGCTACACTTCCCCAGCTGTGTAACTACAGGTTTTCACACACATACATGTAACCCGGGAACACCCAAGGGTGTGCCCATCCTCAATTGGAAGGGATAGATGAGGCAAGCGACCGTGCTGAGAGAGGCATACCTGTGATTTGAGCTCGGGTCCCTGTTTACCCTATAGAGTTAACTCCACACCAAAGCTCTTAACTATTTATAGTTTATGAAAGTATAATATATGTAGCAGCATTAAAATTGACCCATCTGAAGGAATAGGAAGGTCTGCCCTGTGGAGGGACAGCATGCGAAGAAACAGAGTTTGTCCTAGTAGGGACACTGTTTGCCCCAAGGGTGAGTGAAGCTGTTTTGGAGGTAGCCCTCTTGGAAGTGGGAGGGGTGATGTAACCCCAGCAGGGTTTGAATGAGAAACCTTAGGAAAAGGCCCGGAAGAGTCCTGGCCTGGGATTGGCTGAGAGCCTTGGTTAAAAGAGGGGAGCAGTTTTCCCAATGGGGAGAACAAAGGAGAGAGAGGGGGTGGGAGACAGGCTGGAGACCAGGGAAAGGATCTCCCCATGGCTGTCTCCCCCGAGAGCCCCTGGCAGAGCCCTGCAGACGTAGCAGCGAGGCTGCAACGAGAGTGCTGCACTTTCCCTTCGCCACCGAGCCCTGCGGGGCAGGACAAGAGAGGAGCTGCCTGTGAGGAGACTCCGAACCTGGGAAGACCCTCCTGCAAGCCCCTGTGTGGCTGGGTGAGCACAGCAGGGGAGGGGGACACAGGACCAGGGGGAGACTGCCCTGTTGTTTTCCCTTGTTAGTGAGAAGGCACTGGGGAGGGGCAGGCTCAGGTGCTGGAGGGATCCCTGGGCTAGAGGAGCAGGGACTGTTCCAGCCACCAGAACCCCTGGGCCAGGTTGGGCCCAGGGCGGTGGTGTGCTGTGAGCTGGGTAGGGTGCTATGAGGCTGTGCTGGGCAGGCGAAACTGTTACAACCTGCAGCCCACACAACGCTTAC
>NW_005842441.1:1134560-1175167 GCF_000455745.1 Alligator sinensis | reverse complement strand
AGGGGTCTGGGAAGGAATCAGCTTTCTTGCATGGGCGGCAGGAGAGGAGCCACTGCCTGCTGCACTGAAACCTCATGCCAGGGACGCCAGCACCAGGGAGTGCCCACAGAGCCTGTGCAGGGGCAGAGACACAGTCCTGTGCCAGGCGCACACCCAGCCAAGGGTCCTCAGTACACAGTGTACGAGTTATAGACTGCGTGACTAAGTTCTTGATGGTTTATTAGTTGCAGTATCAATGTATTTCTCTATTGGTTCCTTATTTATCATGGGTAATGTGTATACCTTCCCCTAGTGTAATGTGTGTCCAAGAAGCATTAACCCTTAAGCTACCATCACCAGGTCATGCGGTGTAACATTTGTTTTATTGTATTGGTTATATGTTACCTTGTAAATAATTAAATCCTGTAAATAGTTTTATAAAGGTCTGCAAGGCTGATTGTAAGGGGAAGCTTTCCGCTCAGGGACCCTGCAGCAGCTACTCAGTTTGCTGGGCAGGGACACTGGCTACCGAATACCCCAGGATCCCACTCTTCAGGTGAAGGCATGGGTAGTGTCATGCCCAGGGTTACATATGCATACTATTCTTATCCAATATAAACAGGGAAGGATTTCAGTAAGTAGCAGCCAACAAATAAAGGAAAACTTTCGGTAAGTATTCCCAATACTTGGGAATCACTCAACAACACTAAAGGTACACAGATAAATATTTACAATATGGTCATCTAGGAACCACCTCCTGGGACTGGTTGTCCCAATGGCCAACCCACCTCGGGGATGGCCTGCTCAACCCTGCGCCCTACAGAGGCCTGCTGCAACTGGTGAGTCCTCAGGATGCCCATGCAAGGAGGAAGGGTGGATACCCAGATGGGTGAACCAGGTAAGTTAGGGTCAACAGGTAGTTTACAGGGAACCCAGAGGAACCATTGGCAGAATACAACCAGGTAGAAAAAAAAAGAGGGGGCAGGGAGGGAAGAAGGTGTGAGCAGACATCACACCAATGAGAAGCCAATTGTACAATCCCATCACATATTGTACAACATATCCAAAATTATGATAACAGTCTTACAAAATATAATGCGCAGCTTTACATGGTATAAGGCACGTCTACCCATGGATTCCAGTTAGCAAGGGGTGCCTCGTCTCCTATGGGTCTAGCTAGGAGGGCACTTTTCACCCAGGGCTTCCCTCTGGGGAGTTGGGGGGAGAGGGCGTATTTCAGGAATGACTTCCCTGCTTGATCCGATTCCGCTAGCGACTCACAGTCCTCTCCAAGGAGCCATCAGCCGGGCCTCAGGGTCCTCTACTCAGTCAGAGTCCCCCTGGTGCCATCTGCCTCATGCCAAGATCTCCCCTCCTGGCCCTGTGCCCCGCTTTTACACTGAGGGTTCTTCCAGTTCTCAGGGGGAGGAGTCCAGCAGATGCTGGCTGTGTTTACCCAGGCTTACACCTGGGCCTTCCCTTTCCCAGGCCCTGCTCTAGGCTCTGGGGCTCTTTTAGTTCCTTGGCCAGGCCACACTGCAGGGCTCCAGCTATCTGGCCTATGCCGGGGCTAACCCAAGCAGCCTTGAGCTGCTCCTAGAACTGGCTTTCCGTGTGCTGGTCTATACACTGGGTGAGACCTGAGCAGACTTGAGCTGCTCCCAGGTCCGGCTCACCGTGTGCCAGGCTGCACACCAGGTGGGCCCCAAGAAGTCTCAAGCTGGTTTCAGGGCCGGCTCTCCATCCAGGCCCCTGCTGGGGATGCAGGCTAAAGCCGCCTTGACGCAGCTCCCAGAGTCTTGGTCCTGTGCGCCGATCTGCATACAACTGGGCAAAGAAGGGATCCTGATGGAGGCCCTCTTTTGGCTCTTCCCTCTCCAACAGTCCCTCGCCACATCCCCCATGCAGCTTATGCCGCTCCTTTTATACCCTCAGGGGGCGCCATCCCCTGAAGTCCAGCAGACCTGCAGCTTGCAGGTCCGAACTCAATCCGGGGGCTTCTCGCCCCCTCCCTTCAGGAAAGGGGTGGTGCCGGCTCCTCCCAGCTCTTCCCTGATTGGTGCATGGGCTCCACCAATCGGAATCGAGAATTCTTGAGCCCGGGACATGCTGGGGCTGGGGCTGGGGCTCGAGCAGGTAAGTCCACAACACACACAGCTGGCAAACCTATATCCCTGTGACTTGTCAGCATAGCTTTCTAATCACCAGGCCCTGGGGGAAGCATTACCAGAACCAGGAAAGGGACATATGTACAGCCAGGAGAAAGGTAACAAGCTAGAGGGTGTGTGGCTCAGTGAGATGGCTGACCCTTGATCGTAACAGCACAGAAAACTCTTGTAACAGGGAACCCTTGGCCTGTTACTTGAAAGTGGTGTGGCTTCTTTAAGGGCAAGGTTTTTGTAGCACAGGCAGAAGCAACCAGCAGAACGGGAATTAAGGAACAGCCCTGTGGCCAAGTCAGCTGACAGGGGAGTCACATGACCAGGAAGGGGCAGGGCTTTAGTAGTATATAAACCAGGGTCAGAGGCAGAGCAAGGAGTTAGACCTGGGAAGTAGCCGGGCGAAGAGACTTTGTTGTGAGATGGTTGCTACTGATGACTGCCTGGCACATGATTGCCTTGAGCCGTGCCAGGAGCCAGGCTCAAGGCACTGACAGGAGCCAGGGAATCCCTGAGCCTGAGAAGGAGCATAGAGCCAGCCCAGAGATGGGCAGAGCGTGGGGCCAGGGGACCCAGAGCCTGAGCAGAGCACAGATAAAGGCCCCAGGGGGCAAGATAAGGGGCTGGAACCCAGAAGCCAGGTTGGTTGTTCTGTTTTGTTTTGTTGCCTTTCTCTGTAGCAGGAGCTGTGGTCCTCTTCCTTGGATCTCTTTTTGAATAGTCACATCTTGCAGTGGCAGAACATTGAGAGTGACCTTGTCCCACTGCCTTGCCTGTGGAAAGTTAGGGTGTTTTTGATGTTTCCAGCATAGTGCCTGGTGTGAGAGGGTTGTTGATGAAGTTTTTAATAAAAGATTAAGTTGGTTGAGGCATAGATGATCCTGTAAGGCTTCTGCACTGCAGCTGGAGAACTAGATCAGCAACACTCAACCCCCTAAGCAGGGCCTGCTAAGCTTCAGCCTGTGGATTGGTTCTAAGACTGCTTTTAAGGAGCTCTTGCAGCATCTAGCCCTTGCTCCAGTGTCCCTGCCTGTGTATCCAGTCCCTGAACTTCAGGATCCTGGCTTGACCTTGGCTTGCTTCCTGACATCCAGTTCTGATAACCCCTCTGGCTCAGTGTATGAACCTCAGTGTGACCTTGGCTTGCCTTATGACTACAAAAAAGCTGATAAAGTCCCTGGCTCTAACCACTAGACCTAAAGCTTCTGTGGATCCTGACAGATCCTGCCTCAGGCAGAGGGTTGATGGACCAGGTGGCCTCCTGAAGTCCTTTCCAGCCCTACTTTCATATGATTGTCTCATACTGGGCTTGGTGGTGCATGACTGAAAAATGTCATGCACAGAATATGGACAGATGTTCATTTGAAGCATTTCGCATTTGAATCACTTCAATATCTTGCAGAAATACCACTTTTTCCTTCTGAGTTCTTCATAGTGGTCCTGAGCTCCATCCTGTGATGGAGCTCAGCAGCAAGTGTGTTGGAGAGGAGACATCCGAGCACGTCTTTGGATCCCAGTTTCTAGAGGTTCCTGAGGATAGCTGAACATGAAGGAGAGTGCCGTTTGGCTGTCCAGCCCAACACCCTTATGCTGGGAGCCCACTCCTACTACAGGCCTGATCATTTTCACTTGGGGAGGGGTTGTCAGTCACACTGCTGCTCTGGGGATCCTGGAATTAACACCTACAGTCTCCTCACCCTGCAGTCTGTGCTCAAGTAGTCTTGGGGGCAGTGTCCTTGCTGTTCTGCTTGAAGTGAGAGTCCTGGTATACCTAGGCATGCCTCTGTATCCTCTTCCAGCTCATATGACAACTGACCTGCAGTGGCATGGAAATGCAAACACTTTGACTAAAGCCCAGGAAAGCTGTCTGTGTGAGATGTTCTACCTTCTCTGTTCTGCTGACTTCTATCTGTTTATGGATGCCACTGGATAGGACTCCCTGGAGGATGGCCTTTTGTGGGACCACTTGCACATAGTGTACTGGCACTTCTGGTCCAGGGAGATGAGCAGCAAGTGGTGGAAGCACACAATCCTGGACACCTGGGTGACAGACCTTTCAAATGAGTCAGGCCATGTTCAAAGAGATCGTGCCACACTGGCCCTGCCCCTTATGCAGCAAGTTCTTTCACCATGGAGAAGCATGTGGCTATCACCATCTGGAAGGTGGCAGTCCCTCATGAGCTGGGATCCAGGTTTTCCAATTCCCATGGCAAAACAGAGAAAACTACACATTTCCTGCTTTTATTGGAGAAAATGCAGATTTTCCCTTTTAGCAGAGAAATCTGGACTCTGCTTTTGCAAAGAGCTCTTGCAGGCCGGCAGATTTCCAGCCTGCAAGAGCTGATTGCAAAAAGGGCAGAAAACCCCCAACCCTGCCGAGAGGGGGAAGGGTGGGGCCTGAGCCTCTGAGTCGGCCAAGGTTGGGCTCAGGCTAGCTTTTTGTCCTTCACCCCTGGAGCCTGGAGGTATGTGAGACTTGGGGGTTGTGGGACAGGGCTGGGGAAGTTGGCTGGGGGCTGAGGGAGCAGGGGGTGCTGCCAGCCTCAGACGGCACACCGCAGCCAGGAGCAGGGCCAGGGGATGAGGGCAGGGGTGCAGGACTGGGGGGGGGTGAGGGTTCCCAGGAGCAGGGTAGGGTTGCCCCTCTGCAGGCCACACACATGCTGTCCAGCCTGACGGGGGTGGGGTTCGCACATGGAGGCTGCTGCTACCATGCCACGTGCTGCCTTCCAGTGGCTGGCCCCACAGCTTTGTTGGCAAGTGACGTGGGAAGCAGTATGATGGTGCCCACCATGTGCAGGCCGCACACATGTCACCCGGCTGGCTGGCTGGGAGGAGAGGGGGTTCACATGCAACTGATCGCATAGCAGCAGCCAGTGTGGTGGCAGCATGGCCGCCACGTGCACGCCCACTCCCCCTGTCTGCAGGTCTGGCTCCTTAAACAAGCAGCAGTGGTGGCACGGGATGGTGGTGGGGATGGCTGCATGCCACCCAGCTGGCTAGGTAGCGTGGGGGGGTTTCCACATGGTGGTCACCACCACCTTACACCACCGCTGCCACTTGTCTGCAGAGCCAGTCCTACAGACGGGGGGCGGTCACATGCGGCATGGCTCCACAGGCAAGCAGCAGTAGTGGTGGCCGCTGCCTGTGAGCCCCTCCCCCAGCCCCCCGACAGCCACCATCCCTTGTCACCACTGCAGAGCCATGGCCACGGAGCCTTGAAGCCAGCCGCGTGCAAGATCCCCAACCTCTCCATGGCAGGCACCACCACACCGTGCCCCATGTCACTTGTCCACGAAGCCCACCCCTCACAGCCAGCACACAGCCACCACCATCCTGCACTACCACAGGGCCGTGCAGCCAGTCACGGAGCATTAACAGCAATGCAGTGGCAGCCGCTGCATGTAAGCCCCCCATGGCTGGGCAGCACGTATGTGGCCCACACATGGCAGCTGCCACCGCACCACCGCTGCTGTACCCTGCGCTGATTGCCCACAAAACCATGTGGGTGACCATAGGATGGTAGCATGGGGTGCAGTGGCAGAGTTGGGGTGGCGGCCTCCATGTGCAAACCCCCCAGCAGGTCAGCTGGCGTGTGTGCAGCCTCCAGAGTGGCACACCTGCCCTCACCCCTGGCCCTGCTCCTGGGAGTGGGCACAGGGCCATGCTCCCCGGCTTCTTGATCTGCCCCACCAGCACCTTCCCTTTCCCCCGCAGCTGATGGTTTAGTTTTTAAACTAAACAGTGAAAAGCACACAGGTCAGGTTAATGCAACTCCAAAAGAGGACATCATTTAGATTATGTGATGGCTTGAAAAGAATAGAAGGGGAGTAAGAAGTGTAACTGTAGATAATATTGAGGATAAGTTAGAACATCTAGAGTCCCAATCAAATAGTATGAGCAGTAACAGGCAGCTGAGGAAGGACAAAATGTATAAGTGCTTCTACATAAATACTAGAAGCCTAAAAGCAATCAGGACTCATAGTAGAGGTTATATCTTTTATTAGACCAACAAGGTTTTTGCAAAACAAGAATTCTTTAATTGCAAGCTTTCAGGCACAAATACCCTTCATCAGGCATTGGAGAAAAGATTGTAGAAGTTCTCCTGGGTAGAACTAAAAGAAGCCTAAAAAATTAGATGGGTGAACTAGAATGGCTGCCTCAAAATAGTGACTTTGACATAATAGGCATCTCAGAGACCTGGTAAAAAGATGCTAATCAATGGGATGCTACTATACCAGGCTACAAATGCTATACAAATGACAGAGTAGGACATGCAGGAGGAGGAGTGGCATTGTATGGTAAGTATAGCATAGACAGTAACAGCATAAAAATTTTATCTGTCCGGAAAAGTACTACAGAATCCCCGTGGGTAGAAATTCCATACTTGAATGAAGAAAATAGCACAAGGATTGTACAATCAAGCACTTGATCAGGAAGGTGAAGGTGATTACAAAATGGTCAGGGAGATTAGAGAAGCTGCTAAAATGGGACAAGCAATAATAGTGGGAGACTTCAACGCTCCTCATGTAGCCTGAGTGAACACTGCATCAGGGCAAGATGTGGAGACCAAATTTCTGGGTGTAATAAATGACTGCTTTCTAGAACAAGCAGTCACCTTGGAACTCACAAGAGGCGAAGCAATTCTAAATCAAATCTGTCTTTTTATTAAGTTAAAAAAGAAAGAAGAGAGAGGGGGCTGTTAACATGGAATGAGAAATTTAGAAGGAATCAGGTAGATTATAATGAGCCATAAATCAATTGACTCTGTCACTGCTGCCTGAATAGAAATGCTGCTGCCACTGCCAGGCAGTTGTTTGTAAACTCAGAGTCAAACTCAGAAATCAAAGGTGGGTAAACATGTACCACTGCACCCCTGCCCCCTGAATCTGCTCCTGCACTCAGTACTCTAGGAGGAGGAAAGGTGTGCCCAAATGAAGAAAACAGGAAACACAAACTTGGGCAGGTCGAACGTAAAAGCAAAATAGGGCAAGACAAAAAGGGAATTTGAGAAGTGTCTAGCAAAAGATGCTAACGTCAGTCATACAAACTTTTAAAAATACATCAGAAGCAGGAAGCCAGCAAGAGAACTGGTGAAATCCATGCTGGACATCTGTTTTGATTCCTGCTACTTAGCATGTATCAGAGGAGTCTGCTGGAGCATGCAAATTAGTACACTGCAGCAGTGTCTGCATCTCAGGGGTGCAGTGGTACATTTTTACCTACCTTTGCTTTTTGAGTTTGACTCTGAGTTTAAAAACAACTGCCTGGCAGTGGCAGCAGCATTTCTATTCAGGCAGCAGTGACAGTCAATTGATTTATGGCTCATTATAATCTACCTGATTCCTTCTAAACTTCTCGTTCCATGTTAACAGCCCCCTCTCTTCTTTCAACTAATCAAGCTAGCCTTTCTTCTGCAATTCTTCTATCTGTTAGCTGCTCCAGGTAATGTAGCTCTTATTTCACAGCTTTTCAGATTGTTTTTTAACTGTGGCTAAAAAGATTAATTTAGGTGTGCAAACAACTTCTAGTGAAGCATTGGAAGCACTGTCAAGATGCTCAAGAAGGCTAGATTTTATAAGTCTGAAAAAGCAAGAGATATCCATTCAATTCCAATGACCACGGGACTAATGAAACAGCATATTTTGATTGCTTTTGCCTGGTTTGTGTTGGTTTTTTTATGCATAATATATTATATAGCAAATTAATGTACAGTTCAATACATTTATATTTGCTTTTGTTCTGATCTTAAACAGAAGAATATAGTGGGTCTGGGCCAGTGGCTTATTATTAAAGCTAGTTTCTTTTTTAGCTTAATAAAAAGACAGATTTGGTTTAGAATTGCTTCACCTCTTGTGAGTTCCAAGATGACTGCTTGTTCTAGAAAGCAGTCATTTATTACACCCAGAAATTTGGTCTCCACATCTTGCCCTGATGCCGTGTTCACCCAGGCTACATGAGGAGCGTTGAAGTCTCCCACTATTATTTCTTGTCCCATTTTAGCCCCTACACTTCCAAATGGCAGCAGGATGTTTTAACTAAAGCTCGTCTAGCAAGCATTAGTTCAAGCATCCCTGCCACCATTTTGAAGCACAGGGCGCTGAATAAACATGATGCTGAGGGCGCTTTAACTAGAGTGACTCTCAGAGCAGCTCTGATTAAAGTGCCTCCTTCTTCCATCTCAAAGCATGTGTAAAGACACCCTAGTTGACCATGGCGTAAAGGTACAGTCAGGGATGATAAAGCAATAGCAGAGAAGCATAATGAATTCTTTGAATTGTTTTGTAGCGCAACAGATACTGGGGAAATTCCCATGCTGGATCAATCCTTCCTAACAGATAGGTCTGAAGAACTGGACCACATTGAAGTGACAACAGAAGAAATTTTAGAACAAATTGCTAAATCACATATTAATAAGGGTGGATGGCATTCACCTGAGAGTTCTGAAGGAATTCGAAGGTGAAATTGCCGAATTGATGGCAATAGCATGTAATCTGTATTTTGTTATAACCTATGTTATAGCATGTTACAAATGGCCTCTGTGCCAGAGGACTGATGGGTTGTCACCCATCTTCAAAAAGGGTCTTCAGAGGTCATCCTGGAAAGTACAGAGCTGTGAATCTCACTTCTATCCCTGGCAAGTTGATAGAACCCTTTTGAACCATCTCCTTCCACTTGCGGAAGACCTCCTCCCAGAATGTCAGCATGGGCTTAGCACACCAAGAAGCACAACTGACATGATCTTTGCAGCTTGCCAGTTGCAGGAAAAATGCCAAGAATAATATAAACCTCACTACATGGCCTTGTTTGACTTCATGAAAGCCTTTGACTGTCAACCGAGAAATGCTGTGGAAGATCGTTCTGAAGCACGGATGCCCACTGAAATTTGTTACCATTCTTTGCCTGCTCCATGACTATATGCAAGCAGTGGGTCTCAGTAACGGATCTATCATGGGTCCCTTTGAAGTTAAGGTGGGAGTTACGCAGGCTGCGTCATCGCTCCAACACTCTTTTCAATATTCCTTACCACAATGCTACATCTAACCGCCAACAAGCTTCCAGTCGGAGTGGAGCTAAACTACCAAATGGACAGTAAGCTGTTTACTCTCAGCCAACTCTGAGCCAAAAACAAAACTATCCCGACCTCAGTCATTGAGCACCAGTACGCTGATGATGTCATAGCATATGCTCACTCAGAAGCAGACCTTCAGGCAATCATTGGTGTCTTTACTAAGAGATACAAGAAAATGGGACTGACTTTTAATATTCAGAAGACTAAGTTCCTGTATCAACAAGCTCTTAATTAAAGTCCCCAGCTCCAGTAACTCAGATTTACGGTGAGACTCCGGGGAATCCTAAGTACTTCCTGTACCATGGCAGCTTTCTTTCGCAGAAGGCTGATATCACCAAAGCATTCCAACATCGCCTCAAATGTGCATGTGTAGCCTTCGGATGCCTGAGGAAACAGATGTTTGAAGCTTGCGACATCAGATCCCAAACCGAACTCATGGTTTATCAAGCAATTCTGATCCCTACCTTACTGTACCAAGCAGAGATGTGGACAGTGTACACAAGACACCTCAAGTTGCTGGAGGAGTACCAGCAATGATGCATGTGGAAGCTCCTTCAAATCCAGTGGGAAGGTAGAAGCACCTACGTTAGTGTCCTCTTGCAAGCAAGCACCACAAGCATCGACTTTGCTGAGCTGGCCACATCATCTGACTGTCTGACTCCAGACTCCTGAAGCAAGTTTTATTCTCCCACCTCAGTCAAGGTGTACACTCAAGATGAGGGCAGAGAAAGTGCTTTAAAGATGTCCTCAAGGCCAACTTGAAAAAATGGACCATTAACATCAACTCATGGGAGACTTTTGCCCAGGAGTGCCCCAAATGGAGGAAGAGTCTCCTGCAAGGATCTCAGTACTTTGAAACCTTACAACAACAACAACAGGAGATGAAAAGCAGGACTGGGAGGAGCAGTGTGTAGTGGACCAAATCAAGAATCTGAAGCCACCCAACGCGCATGGAATCACGTGCCTGAGTTGCAACAGAGTCTGTTGATCCCAGATCAGCTCATCAGTCATCTTCGGACCTGCAACTGTGAGGGATTATCGAAGAAGGTAGAATCTATAATAAAGAATAGAACCAACAACCACATGGACAAATGTGATCTGCTGAGGAGGAGTCGGCATGGTTTTTGTAAAGGGATATCCTGTGTCGCCAATCTGCTGAAGTTCTTGAGGGTGTTAACAGGATGTGGAAAAGGGGGATCTAGTAGACATAATGCATCTGGACTTTCAAGAAGCTTTTAACAAGGTGCCTCACCAAAAGATTTTAAAGAAAGTGTGTGCCACAGGATTGGAGGGCAGGTTCTTTCATGGATTGAGAGATGGTCAAAAGACAGGAAGCAAAGGGTAGGACTAAGTGGATGGAGGTCAAAAGTGGGATTCCACAGGGATCTGTGCTAGGCCCAATTTTGTTCAACATTTTCATCAATGATCTGGAAACTGGGGTGCACAGTGACATCTCCCAATTTTACAGATGGCACCAAATTGTTCCAGGTGATCAAATTTCAAATTCATGGAGTGGAGGTGTGCATATGTCCGAGCTGAGTGGGCAAAACAATGTCATGAACTTCAGTGTCAACAAATGCCAAGTAATGCACATGTGGGGGGGGGGGGGGGGAATAATCTCAACTGTACACCAGAATGCCAGATTTTGAACTAACTGTTATGACTCAGGAATGGGACCTTGGAGTCACTGTAGATCGTTCTTTAAAAACATCATCCTGATGTACAGCAGGGATCAAAAAAGCCAATACAATATTGACCATAATTAAGAAGGCAATTGGAAAGAAAACAGACAATATCTCATGCCTTTATGTAAATCTATGGTGCACTCACATCTTGAATACTGTGTACAGTTCCACATCTCAGAAGGGATCTATTAGAACTGGAAAAGGTACAGAGAAGGGCAGCCAAAATGATCAGGGACATGAAGCAGTTGCCATGCCAGGAGGGACTAAAAAGTTTAGGGGTCTTTAATTTGGAAAGAAAAATGCTGAATGGGGATATTTCACAGACATTAGGACTGGAAGGGACCTCAGAAGATCATCGAGTCCAGCCCCCTACCCCAGGGGCAGGAAGTCAGCTGGGGTCATAGGATCCCAGCAAGATAAGCATCCAAATTTCTCTTGAAGGTGTTCAATGTAGGTGCTTTAATCACCTCCGAGGGCAGGCTATTCCAGACCTTGGGGGCTCGGACAGTAAAGAAATTCTTCCTTATGTCCAGCCTGAAACGGTCTTGCACTAGTTTATGACTGTTCGACCTCGTCATCCCTTGGGGTGCTCTGGTGAACAAACGTTCCCCCAGATCCTGGTGAACGCCCCTGATAAACTTATAGGTGGCCATCAGATGGCCCTTGTGCCTGCGGTTTTCCAGGATAAAGAGCCCCATAGCTCTCACCCTGTCGTCGTAAGTTCTGCTTTCCTGACCTCTGATCATGCGCATGGCTCTTCTCTGGACTCTCTCAAGTTTCTCCACATCCTTTTTGAATTGTGGAGCCCAAACCTGGATGCAGTACTCCAGCTGCGGCCTCACCAAGGCTGAGTACAAGGGGAGAATGATGTCCCGGGATTTACTTGAGAAGCATCTATGGATGCAAGCCAGCGTTTTGCTCACTTTACTAGCCACAGCATCACCTTGAAGGCTCATGTTCATCTTGTGGTCAATCATGATATGATAGGTCTATAAAAGCATGAAGGGTATGGACAAAGTGAACAGGGAACTGTTATTCACCAAGTCCTACAATACTAGAACGAGGGAGCAGCCGCTGAAATTAGTAGGAGACAGGTTTAAGACTAACAAGATATAACTGGGCCAAGGGACCCCGCTACTGTAAAGGGAAACATGCAACAGGCAAGGCCTGCCGTCAGATGCAGGCACCTGGGGAAGGGGTAGCTTCAGGAGAATAAGCAGCCGGGGAAGCTGATGATGGAGGCTACAGCGCTGTAAGGTAGCTACTTGGGAGCCAGCTGCAAGGCAACAGGCCAATAGAACAGAGTTGCAGACAGGTAGGAGTGCAAAATGCAGCAGATGAGGACAGGCTGCTCATTAAGCTGAGAAGATGCATCTGGGATGATCAGAGGAGTGCATGACTAGAAGAGGTGGAGCTCAGGGGATAGAAACCTGGGTTGCTGAAGCAGAGCAGTCAGCCTGGCCCTGACTCCTGAAGGAAAGGAGCTCCTGCTAATATGAGCTGCTATCAGAGGGAAGGTGGAGACCTAGGGAAGTACACAGGAGGCCGGGGGAGAGCTAGCGAATAGGGGAAAGGGTTCGCAACAGTGTAGAGACCCAAAGCGAGGTTTGAATTTAAGTCAGAAAGTGGTGGGTCTGTGCTGGTGTTTGTGTTTGTGTCTGTGTTAGTTTAACTGGGGGCTTGGGTTGTGGTTCCAGGGGTGGATGTAGGCCACAGAGTACCTGAGGAGCACTCTGTACACAGAGCCCTGCAGGTGCTAGGGGCCCGCTGGGCTGATGGCATGCTGAGTCATGGGTGGCCAGCTTGGGGGCCACTCGGGGAACAAGGTGCTCTCTTGGGTCAGGGGGAGGGAGTGGAGTCCAGGATCAGGCCAGGTCAGGAGCCCATGAGATCAGTCCAGGAAGCCTGAGGGTCAGCAAGGTCAGGAAGGCAGGAGATCAAGTAGAGAGCAGGTAGAGGTGCAAGCTGCAAGGAACCCAGACTGTCTTGGGTAGGAGTTGAGTCCTACCTTGCCCAGACGCTTCCTTTTCTGGGTCAGAGGTTTATATGGGAAGGAGGGACAGGTCAGCTGACCCTGGCAGAGTGGGAAGATGGCTAGACCCAAGTGTAGGTTTCTGGCCAGCCTGCTCAGCCTCAACAGTCAGCTCTTCATGTCAGGTGTTCATTAAAGTGTTGGGCCTGGCCAGCCCTGCGGGAAGCAAGCACAATATTTGGGACTGCCCACTGGCGGCGCATAGGGGGTGCATGTGGGTGCACATGCACCCCCCGAAGTTGGCGGTGCAACCCCTGAAACAAGCGCTGCCAGCGGCGCCTGTGGGCAGTTGCCACTCGCCACCTCCCCCACTGCCGACACCGCTGTGGCCGCCTGTGGGGGCTCCCCATTCACCGCCGCCGCACCCCTGCCCCTGCTGCCGCCTGCAGGCAGTTTCCATGCCCCCGCAGCCTCCAGGGGCATGCATCATTCATGGGGCTGCCACACTCCAACCAGGAAGTGCTAGATCTTGGCCTTGCTCAACCAAGACATCACAGTCCAGATTGGTAAAACACCTGGCCCAGGTTGGCCTTGTTAGATCAGTGGCTTGGGGCTGTCACACCATGGCTAGAGAGGACTGGCCCAGTCAGTCCTTGAGGGGACCAGTGAGTGATGTTGTCCCAGTCTAGGTTGCGGGACAAATACATAGTCAGGCCTGAAACAAGTAGGGTGTGAGGATCTGTCATATTCCAGATAGGAAAGCACCAGGCCAGGATGTCTGGGGCTGTCATACTCTCTTGGGGAAAGCAGCTAGGGGGTGCATTGGCGTACAAAGACTTTAAGGGCCGTGGAAAGGACATTGGAAGTTGCTTTCTGGTGATCCTCAAGGGGTTATATTCAAAGATAGGAAGACTCTATGGGGCAAAAGGGGGCCTGGCTGAGGCTAATATTGGTTGTTTGCTGAGCTTTAGCTCTTACTAATGGTACTGGAGTGAGTGCTGTGGGTTAGGCCACTGGGGTAAACCACACTTCTACACAGTCCATGGAGCTGCGGTGATTTATTGTTTTTTATCCCAACAGAGACTCTGGTCAAGTTTTTCCTCTCTCCCATTTGATAGAAACAGTTGCTTATAGTGCCATCTGTTCCCAGTCAGTGTCTCTGAGTTTAGCTATGAGTGACTGAGAGCACGATCAAACCCCAGCCCCATATTAGATGGTGTGTAAGTCTTGACTTACTTAGGAATTTCCTAATTTGTTCCTGGATTTGACCCTCCAGAGTAAACTGTTATTCTCTAGGACCTACAACGATAGAAGCAAGGTGAAAGCAGCTGTCCTGGAAAGTTTGGAGCTGTGTTACTAGTTGTAGTGCAAGCCTCTTAAGGTCCCTGCCATGCCCAGTCTTGACCCAGTCATGGAGACAGAGGCTTAAACTATGTCTCTTTCTTTTTCAGCTTCCCTGACAGGATTCCTGGTGGCAGGTGAGTGAGTGGGGCATGAAACAACTTAATTCAGGAGTTTGGCTGTCTCACCGGTTTGTATTGAAGGAGATCCAGAGATAACATAATGTAGGCCAGTAGGTTAAATGCAGAACTTGGAGCTACAAGGTCTGAATTCAAACTTTTGCTCCATTGATGAATCTTCTTGTGGTGTTATCTGGTTAGTTCCTCTCTCTGTGCTTTCATGCTCCTTACCACCAAATTGGAAAGAGTAGCAGAAGTATTTATGAAGCTTAATTACTACATGTTTGAGACTCCGGAAAGGAAGGGGCTATGTTTATCTAAGGCATTAATAGGGTTACTCTGGGTGCATCTACATGTGCATTAATACACAGTAGTTACTGCATGTTAAGTTTAGTACCTGTAGCTTTTTAAAGCACACCTTCCCCCCAAGCATGTGTATAATTCAAGCTTGGGGGGGAAGGGGTGCTTTAATTAGAGTGGCTCTGAGAGCCGCTTTAATTAAAGTGCCCAGTGTGTCTTGTGCATCAGCATCCCCACACTTAAAAATGGTGGCTGGGGTGCTTTATCTAAAGCTCATTTGACAAGCTTTAGATAAAGCACCCCCACTGCCATTTTAAAGTGTGGGGACACTGATAATGAGACACAGGAGGCTGCTGGTGTGCGGCAATTGCCATGCTCCAGCAGATTTGATTAATCAAGTCTGCTCCTTCATGCTGGAACTTCAGCGCATCAGAGCAGCCTCCCTGCTCACGTATAGGCACCCTGTAATAACAGGTGGTAACTCAGTGCGCTGTAACTGGCACCACTAAGCAGTAGAGCCAGTGCACACTCTTTTAGTGATGCTAATGCACAGTAGACGATTTCTGCTGTGCATTAGCATGAGTTTGGCAATGACACGCTAATGCTCAATAGAATTTGTCTACTGCATGTTTAGCGTTTCTTGTAAAAACATCCTCTGTGTGCCAAAGCAAGGCACCTTTGCTGCCAGGTCCCTGCATAAAATCCCAGATCACAAAGTCTCTTCAAGGTTAATTCCTGTCCTGCAAAATGGGGTGACATTTTGTTTTTTGGCATCTCCTGAGAGAGTCAGCTCATGAGGTGTTAAGGTCCAACAAGACTTGCCTGTGGGGCCAGTGTGCACATCAGCAGTTTCTAATTCCTGAATAACTCCCCCAGGCCCTAAACCCATGACTGCATTGACACTAGTTGAACAGAAAGAAAGACAGTTAACTGGAGTCAGTCCAGCTAGGCAGTCAGTGACTGTACTGCCTGGAGGAGATCTGGCCTGTTAAGTGTTTTGCAGAAGCTATTCCGAGGAGCTGTGAAACAAAATGTCATTAGGGGAGCTGGCAAAAAGCAGAACCTTCTACCCCAGAAACACTTTCTCTAGTTGGGCCTTCTATTTCCAGGGAGTTACACTTCTGGTATAGTGTTGCACATAAAGGACTCTGACTCTGAACATTAGCTGAGATACCACACAGGCATCGCATGCCAATTTTTTGCACCCACTAGTCCCTACTGCATGAACTGTAGGAGCAGTTGTACTACTAGTGTGTTTTAGCTGCTATGGAATGTGCTGGAGGAAGATGCATCCACATCTTCAGGTACCATTCCAAACAGATGGCTCTGCGATGATAGAGTAGGACAAATGGTTTGGTGATAGCACTTGGACCAATGATGTCACTGCTCTAGCCGAGGGCCATGATGTATGGGACACTTGGTACATGTTAAATGTATTTAAAACACAAGCACCTGCATGTTCAAGCAGGAAAACATGAGATTAGTGCGTGCGAATCTTAGCAAGCCTTTGACTTCTCAAGCGAGGAGTGTCTCCAGATGGTATTAAGTAACACATGCTGAGCTAATACGACCTGCTCCATGGAGATAATATGAGCAATTTGTGATCCTCCAGCATCCCAGGATGCACTGCTCCCAGTCCCTCCACTCCCACTCCAAGGGCTGTTCCACTTGTCTGAACTCTGCTGTTCAGGGGATAGTACCAACCCCAAGACAACACTCCCATCTGCCCCTGAGGGTGTGACCCCAGCCCACATGGCATTACCCTTTGAAAGCTACATGGTTCATTGAGGCCTGCCACCTCTGCTTGAGCGCTCCAGTGCAAACAGTGATCACCTAGCTTCATGAACTGGACCAAACCAGAGAAAGTCTTCCTCAGATCCCTGGACGTGGGTCTTGAACTGGACCTTATTGCAACCTGGGGCAAGGAGAGAACCATTGCCACCACCAGCAAAGGCACCTGACAACACCTGGCAGTTTTTGAGTGCATTGTTGCCCAGGTGGTAACTAAGATTAAGTGCCTCAACCTGCAGTATGCTTGGGGCAGGGATGCCAACAAGGTCTGGGGTGCTGCAAGGTCTGTGGCCCCCTAGCTCAAGGAGCTATCAAAGATCCTTGAGGAGAATCAGGTCATTGTTCCCTGTCACACTGTGCAGTGCACAGCCACAGGCCTTATGTGTCATACTGATGACAATGAAAACAATGGTAGAGTCACCTCACCGCTGCTTGCTACTAAAATGGCCATGGCCCTAACCTTGGCCGTGACTCAGACTGAGACGCACACAAGATGAGGACAACTTGGACGAGATTCTCGTCGAGCAGGTGAACATGGACAAGCCAGTATCAGCTGCTGGTAAGTTTCAGCAACACTGGGGGAAGAGTGGGGTGGGCTCAGGGCTTGGGAGCAACTCGGAGCTCGTTCTGAGGGGGGCATGGTGAAGTGCCTATGTGTTGGGAGGGGGGGCACTTAGTGCATATTGGTCTCTGCCCCTCTGCCCCTGTGATTCACCAGAAAGGAGGGGACATTGTGTTATGTACAATGCAGAGCCTTGGGGGTGACTCAGGGCTCACTCTGGGGTGCTGAAGGGCTTGGTGAATTACCTAGGTCCAGGGGGGATCCTAGGAGGTGTGCTTGAGCCCCTTCCAGGCTGGGCTTGCTACAGGCACAATCTATGTTGCAATCAGCAGATTGCCCTGTAGCAAGCTCAGCCTGGAAGGGGCTCAAGCACACCTCTTTGTGGTGGGCTGACCCTGTGTCCTCCGCAAACTCTAGGGTTTTCTCCCTCTCTCACTTGCTGTGTGTTGCTGGAATTTAAATGTTGCAGAAGGCCGCTTGTAAATCCTCTGAGTAGGAAAAGTGGATCTGGCTTCCTGAGACACTAGTGAAATTCTTAGCTTAGTTCATTTGCCCAACCCAGTCTCTGTTCCTCTTTCTCTCTCTGGCTATCTTGGCCTCTGTGTGTTCTGTACCTCAGGCCCCTGACAGAGCTTGAAGTAAAGGTGTGATGGGATCTGATGTGGGACCCCAACAACCGGGCTTCTGCCTGGCCACATGTGCATGGGAGGAGGTGCAATTGTGGGATCCCACATCAGATCCTATTGAGTCAGATTTCTGGTGCCAGTGGAGCCTGATCCTGGGCTCCCATTGGCTCCCAGCCAGGGGGATGCACCAGGTTCTCCTGCAGCTGGGAGTCCCATCAGCTGACTGGTGTTTCCAGCCATGGGGGTGCACCATGCACTCCCAGAGCTGGGAGCTCAGGTCAGATGACTGTACTTCCCAACCAGGGGAGCCATGCACTGCCCCCGCTAGGAACTCTGATCAGCTTTAGGGGCTCCCAGCCCCTGGGGCGCACAGGAGTGCTGAAGGGCTCCTGTATGCTCCAAAGGCTAAGCACTGGCCACACATTCAATTAAAGGTGACTGGTTCCTATTGCACAAGTCATTACACATAGTTTATGTAATAACTTTGTGGCATTTTCCTTCTTCTATCGTGCCATTATTTGATTGAACATGGCCATGTTACTGCTTAAGATGTGATTAACTAGTTAATCACATCTTAAGTATAATGTCTGTCAGGAGCTCCAGACAGATAAAAGGACAGATTGCCACAGATGAGGGAAGACTCCTCAGAAGACGCATCTGGGATGGTCAGAGGAGTGCATGAATGGAAGAGGTGGAGCTCAGGGGATATAAACTAAGGATCCTGGCCCTGCCTCCTGAAGGAAAGGAGCTCCTTCTAACATGAGCAGCCACAGACCAGTCCTCTGATCATGAACAGAAAAGCCAGCAAAGCCCCATCGACTAAAAATGCCTACAACCCTAATCTAGGTGTGGTAGTAAATGGAAATGCCAGCAAGCTGCTGCCAAGTAAACATGTTTAAACTTCCCATTTGGGTCCTTATTCTGGTGCAAAGACATTGTTCCAAACCACTGGCCCCCTCCCAGCCTTTAAGATACATGCCTCAGCCTGCAGCTTCTCCCTTGCAGCCTGCTAGCTGAAGATCTTGTCCTCCCAGAGGTCTCAGCCCCTTTCCCGTTACGGTCTTGGGCCCCAGAGTTTATATCCCTGGCTTCCACCCCTTCCAGTCAGGTACCATCCTGAGCAGCTAGGCGAGTGCTTCCTTGGCTCCCTGAGCAGCCTGCTTTCATTTGTTGCCACTTGCCTGGCTGAGCTACATTAGCTTCCCTGCTACTTGCCCAGAGTTCTGCCCTACTGTCCTACTGCCATGCAGCTAGCTCACCTGGAGTAACTAGCAACCCCGTAGTCCCTATGTTTAGTTCCTCCTTGCTGCTTTTCCCCCTGTACCTCCCGTTACTCTACTCTCTGTACCTGGGAGCAAGCCTGACCCTGCTGCCCCTTTCCCTTAAAATAACAGGAACTCTTGTTCCCCATTACAGCCCCTCACCCCTGGGATTCACCAGAATGGAAGGGCATTGTGTTCTGCACAATGCAGAAGACAGGCCAACTGGTGGCAAACCCATGCTTGAACCACGGCAATTGTGATATGCCAATGGCCCAGTTAAGGCTTAATGACCTAGTTAATGTGCTCAATGGCTGGGCCAGTAAGAGTTAATTCTAGTTAAGGCATGCAAAGCTGTCATAGGAAACTGGATCCTCCTGCCCCACCCCAGACACTGCCTAGCAGTGGCAGCTCACAGACCATGCCCCACCCCCTCAGACCACCCCCTCTCCTGCCCATCCCCCTGTCCACATGTCTGGTGTGCACTGGAGAACTTTGGTGGGTTTGGGTGGGGCGTGGGGTTACCTCCACTCTGCTCAGTCGCTACCAGTTAATGCCAGTTGAGTTCCTTGTGCCAGTAGTTAGGGACAGGCTCAGCAGAACTTCCCACCTGGGCTTGGTAGAGTTCCCATCCACACAACCGTGGTTCTACTTCCTGGCCCAGCTGCTCAGGACAGAAGCACACAAAGGCTTTTATTTCTGTGCATCTGAGCATAAGCAGAGAGGTGGCTGAGGGGTAAAGCCTAGAGCTGTGCGAAGCTTCGGATACTAATTCAATTTGGAGGAGATTCAGCCCGATTTGGCAGCCGAATCTCCGAATCTCAATCGAATCAGGAGACCAATAAAAAGATCCAAATTGATTCAAAGCTCTCCAAATCGATTCAGAAAAGATTCAGAGGGCTTCGGAGATTTGGGCAGTCCTCACCCACTGCCGAAGGGAGATGGACCCGGACTCCGTGCCGGTAAGTAAGGGGCGGCGGGTGCTGGAGGAGAGGAGAGTGGACGCTGGGGGGACCCCTGCCCGGCCCCATCCCCTGCCTGTTCCCCCAGCCCACCAAGCCCCCCCAGGCCCCTGCCCACTCTCCCAGCCGCATCAATGGCTGCCCAACCCGGCTCCAGCCTCCCAGCTCTTTAAAATAAAAGCTCTGCACTCACCAACTCCTGCCAGGGAGGGGGGCGATCCCTACTGCCCCCTACTGCCCTGCACTGCATGGGGGGCTCTGCCATGAGCCGCCATTTCCCACCCACTCTCTCAGCCCCCCCGCCTCCCATGGTTGCCCCACCCAGCCCCAGTTCTTTAAAAATAAAGAAGTTTAAAAGCCCCACACTCGCCAGCTGCTGCAGCAGTCATCGGGGCTTCTGGGGGCTCATGGCAGAGCCCTCCATGCAGCACAGGACAGTGGGGGGCAGCAGGGATTGCCCCCCTTCCTGGCAGCAAGCAGTGAGTGCCGGGCTTTTTTCATTTTTTTTAAAGAGCTGGGATTGTGGGGCCAGGCAGGGCAGCCATTGATGGGGCTGGGAAAGCAGGCAGGGAATGGGGCCTGTTCAATTCAAAGATTTGGCTGAATCGATTTGAGACAGTGATTCGAATCACCGAATCAAATCACTGTCCACCAAATTGACTGAATCCGAAACCAAAGCAAATACTAGCTGCTTCGCACAGGTCCAGTAAAGCCCCAAGAGGGGGAGAGATGTAGAAGAGAGACGCTGAAGGCCATGCTGCTCTGTGTCCCTGCTCCCAACCAGCAATAATCCCATAACGCTCTTCTGTGAGGCCAGGCATGGATTGTTGTAGGCCTCACAGAGAAACATGGGAATGGTGTCATTGTTCAGGTCCTGGCACCGTAGCAGCCATTTTGGGTGGCAGCAAGAGCTGTCATCTTTACTGCTACTCGCAGCGCACGGTGACTGTAGATTTAGAGTATTCTGGCATGGCACAGGTTGGGGCATCATTCTTCAGGGAAGAGCTGGCGAGGGAAAATCATAGAATCCTAGAGAAGTAGGGCTGAAAGGGACCTCCAGAGGTCATCTAGTGTATAACCCCATGCCTGAGGCAGGTTCATCCCTATCCAAACCATCCCAAGGGCGAAGCAGTCCTAGTTGAGGATGTGATTGACTGTTGCTTTCACTGCTAGGAGGTGTGACAGAACTATGAAGCTATAACACAGGTGCAGGAAGGTTTCTGGAGCCCCATGTATGTTCCATGAAATCTCCACTTTTCCCAGGGACCCATCACATGTGGCTCTTCCCTTCCAGGATTCCAGAACAGGTGCTGGCATGAGAGTTTTCAGAAGGAGCAGGGCATATCTTATGGGGTTGCCACCTGCAAGATCAAATGCCTCCTCCCTGCACTGCCAGGACACACTTGCCAGGGAGATATTGGCCATAGAAGCAGTGTCCTGAGACAGGGGCAGATAGAAAAGTTGTGACTGAAGGGAGAGGGAGTGCCTTCCTACCCTAATGGGAACCTCCACGGAGGGAAGGGGCAGGGGGAACTGAGAGAGTGCTCACCATCCTGTGGTCCTGTTTTGTCTGCCCGTGGAGAGTTAGTGTGCTATGAAAGCAAGGAAGGTACTCAGGCACTAGTTCCAGGAACTGGTAGCCCTGAGTTGCAAAAGTCTTGAACTTTGTAACAGTTACACGTTTGCTTTGGTGTCAACCCACTGTTGCCTGTGCATCTACAGGGGATGTCTGGGAATCCAGAGCAGACACATTATCTGCTAACTGGCAACACGCTCAAGGCCCATTGCACTGTGTTTGTTTCTCAGAGTTACCTTTGCCCTCTGAAAGCTTGTGAGGCTCCAGCACTCTGGGGCACTCATGCTCAGAGGCTGGCCTTTAGCCAAAATTGTTGGTGGGACCAGCAATATCAGAGATGCTGGAGTATCCTGTGCATGCTGAGCCAACACTCCTGACAGGTGGCTTGCTGGCCTGTGAGTGCCAGCAGGACTGGCTGGAGGACCTGTCAAAAACTCTTTAGGACATTTTTGCAATTCAGGACCCTCAGTTCTTGGAACCCGTGAGGGGCTCAGAGGTCCTCCAGGCCCTCTAGTCTGTCACAGGGTCACACAAATCCTTCCTGGAGATGGTGGCTGTTGCTGGAGAGAAGTATATCCATGTCATGATTGTGAGTCAGCAGCCACCTGCAGCAACTTACCACCACCCCCCACACACACCTGACTAGAGGCAATGGCCCCAGCCTTTGCCTCTGAAATGAGCCCTGTACGGTTTATGTAATCCAAGGCATGAGAGGGAGGCATAGAATTGGTATGTGGGTCCCATCAGTGATCCTCATGCAGTTTGGAGAGCCCATCATCTGTTCAAACCCAGCAAAGATCTCCTGCAGTTCCCTGAGCTGGATGAACCAAGGCCCCAGCTCCTCCAATATGGAGTCACACACTTAGTGCATGTCTTCATTGCTGTTATTTGACATGAGATGGATTGGTTGCTGATGGAAGGGAGGAATGGACCATGGGATATCCTAAAGTTCCACCACCACTGCTAGTCATTCCAGGTTGTGAGCAAGAAGTGCTCCCACCAGCCATTATTTTGTGCTTCCTGCAAGCAGGCCAGCATGATGCCCAGGGCGTCATCACGATCCTCAAAGTAGTGCCTTGCCTGGGACAGGACCTCTTGTCACTGAAGCAAGGGATTCCTGTGCAACAGGGCAAGGATTTCCTCGGTTCCACCACTTGCTATATGCAGGAAGCTGATGGAGAGCTGATCCATGCTGGACCAGCCAGTCAAGGAGGGAATGGAGACTGGAATTCATGGGCTCACCTCAGCAAGAAGGTCAACCTTGACCTGCACCTGGCTGTTTTCAGCAGCTGTCAGAAATATGGGCAAAAGTCTGGCATGCTGGGAGGCCTGCTCAGCAGCCCTCTAGCAGGGGAATGCGAGCTGTGCATGTAGGGTTCCCCATAAGCATCACATCCCATTAACATTCCACAGATTTAACATGTACCAAGTGTAGTGCCATAAGGCTGTGTTAGTGCTTGCTGGCCTGAAGCACTATTCCTGGGCATCATGCGGACATGCAAGATCCATCTTTCTCTTATGCAGAAGAGCAAATCTCTGCCCAGTCCTACACGAAAGGGAAATTTGGCCTCCGTAGTCTCCTGGAGGGCAGGGTGCAGGCCAGAAACTAGGAGGAGGCTTTGAGGACAGAAGCTGAAGTTGCATTTTAAAGGTGGGATAATTAGTTTTGCATTAATCCTTTGTTCGTGCTCATTGCTCAAGAGAGAGACAAAGTGTCTGTCAGCTGTTCCCAACCAATAAGGCCAGGGAACAGAATAGGGCGCCTCTCTGAAACCTCGGGATCAGGTGCTGGCCCTGAGTGCAAAGCCCCTGGTTGGTGATTCTGGATTTTCCGTGGGATAATTAACTGCCCCTGCGGATACTGCTAGATGTAACAAGTATAGCCATATGAAATGATGGTGACATATTAGCTTATGATAGAACTGTAACAGCTACATGCTCCTCTAGAAATAGGGATGCAGCAAAACCTTAGTCATTCAGGATTAAAGTTACAGTGATCTAGCGCACTTGTCCTGCTAGAGGAGCGTGCGTGCAGAAGCAACAGTGAGTTTCTAACTGCTGATACGTGCTACAATTAAATAATTACAATGACATTGCTCGTAAGCACCAACTTCCCTTGTGTCTTTAAAGAGGTTTCAAGTTGCATCTCCCAATTGCCACAGAGAGATTTTACATTTCATTGCCCTTGGACAAATTTCAGGTAATCTTGAGCTGCGGCTGGTGAATGGCCCTGATCGCTGCACTGGCCGGCTGGAGGTGCTTCATGACAACATCTGGGGCACTGTGTGTGATGATGGCTGGGATTTAGCTGAAGCCCAAGTCGTGTGCAAAGAGCTGCACTGTGGCATGGCACTATCAGCCTCTGGTGGGGCTCGGTATGGACGTGGTTCCGACCCCATCTGGCTGGATGAGGTGAACTGCACTGGGACAGAAGCTGCCCTCTTTAAATGCAAGGCCAGTCCTTGGGGAAAGAATAACTGTAATCATGGAGAAGATGCTGGTGTGGTGTGCTCAGGTAGTCCCTATTCATGTCATATCCTATATAGCACTAGCAGGGGTTGGGCTATCAGGAGGTATCTTGTTGATTCTACAAAAGTCACGCTTCCCTCAAGTCACCACTAGCCCCACTGTGTCAACACAGAGCCAGACGGCAGAACATTGCAGGGAGGAAGCAAGGTTATTCAGTAGCAGCTTTCTCTGCTCAGCCATTGCTGTCCCCAAATCGGGACAGTATGATGCTAGAAAAGCTGCGTGGGCCCCAGGTTGTGTGGAGCAGAAAGAGCAGTCTGAGATGAGCGAGTGCTTCTGATTCTCATGACTCCCTACAGCACAATGGGTACAGTGGAACAACAGATCTCAGTACCTGATTTTGTGGCAAATGAGGCCTGCATCTTCTTACAGAGGCTAGGCACTTGGGCGTACCTTGTCTGCTGCCACACTCTGAACACCAAATTGTTTCAGGTGATTTGCAATTTCTGTAATGAGCTGTTAAACCTCTAATATTTCCCCTGTAGGTTTGACAAGGTTCGACATCCTCCCGCACTTCTTGTCATAAACAGCTAGAACATCATTCCCTATCTTGTTTCTCAGCTACCTTTTCTCACCACAAAGGTGGCTGCACGTCTTTGGGCATAAGCAAGTTCCTGCCAGGCATTTGCTGATTATAAAAGCCGTTTAGACTCATCAGCGGGAAGGGCTACATTCTCCTGTGTTACAAGTGAAGAGTTGTACAGGAATTTCCTTAAGCATGTATCCCCTTGGGGTGTCCACAGGTTTGCCTCTTTCAAATGTGACTGAGCTTCGACTGGTGAATGGCCCCAGTCCCTGCGCTGGGAGAGTTGAGGTGCTTCATGACGAGCAGTGGGGAACTGTGTGCAATCGCAGCTGGGATTTAAGTGATGCTGAAGTTGTGTGTAGAGAACTCGGCTGTGGGAAAGTGTTATCAATCCCAGCTGGGTCCCAGTATGGAGAAGGATCAGACCATATTTGGCTAGATAGTGTTAACTGCACTGGAGGAGAAGCTGCCCTATCTGAATGCGGGTCCAAGCGTTGGGGAGACAATAGCTGTAGTCATGGAGAAGATGCCAGCGTGGCGTGCTCAGGTAACTCATTCATATTTCATTCTCTATGGTGTTGGATCGGCACTGTCTTCCTTAGGCTTCAGCAAAACCTTGGCTCAGCGTGGTCTCTGCTTCTGCCAAGCTTTCCTCCCCCCTTCACCTTGCCCTTCTCCTTAGCTTAGAAAGGTCTCAGTTTCTAACCAGGTTTCCCCCTTCCCTCTCTCTTTATGGAAAATGATCAGGCTTAACTGGCCTGCAAAAAAATATAATAAGCAAGGAGCTTCACGGCCCTTGCAGATCATCCCTGGCCAATGATAAATCAAGTGAATCACCTTCCAGGAAGGCAGCAAGGTTTGACAGCAAGAAGGGGACAGCTCATTGATGCACATATCAAAGTAGTAAAATAGGTATGGGCTTCATACCTATGCATGCATACTTGCATAGGATTCTGTGATGATTTGGTTTGCTCCCTGAGACCTGGTGAAGGGCAATTTGTGCCCAAAAGCTTGTCTAATTTCTCTCCCAACTATACAGTTGATCCAATAAAAGGTATCACAAGGGAACCCTTGTCTCTTGTAGTTTTCTTATGTGATCATTAAAATCAGAGAGCCAATCAAGACCACCTACCAGAAGTAAGAGTTGGGGGTGGATTGAAAGATACTCCCTCACTTATATAGGCACTAACAAAGACTGCAAATGCTACTGACACTTCCTCATCTCAGGCAAATGTGGACTACATACTAAAGATAATGCCCAAAACGGCTCTAACATCCTTCAACTATGTATTAATGTGGTTACCAGGCATGGGGCCTGGTCTCTCTCATAACCATACCATCTTGTGCAAAAACTTGTAATTATTTTACCCCAGGCAAATGCAGACCACATGCTTCACAAAACCACTGAGGCTGCCCTAACATCCTGTAACTATGTACTATTGTGGTTACCATGCCTGGGATCCAGCTTCTCCCAGAACTCCAACATAACATGTAAAGATTTTAATTTTAACATTTTCTTAATAATTAATGATGAGATGCACAGGAATCTGAGTATTTATATCCTTGAGCGTTTATATGATTATACTTTACAGAGCCAACCGAGATTCAGCTGGTGAATGGCCCGAGTCGCTGTGCTGGAAGAGTTGAAGTGCATCATAATCATCAGTGGGGAACTGTGTGTGATCATAACTGGGACTTGAATGATGCTGAAGTTGTGTGCAGGCAGCTGGGCTGTGGGACGGCAGAGTTTGCCCCAAAGGCAGCTTACTTTGGGCAATCATCCAATCCCATCTGGCTGGATGGGGTGAACTGCATGGGAACAGAGGCTGCTCTCTCTGAATGCAGCATCAAGCTTTGGGGAAACCATAGCTGCTACGATGGAGAAGAGGCCGGTGTTGTATGTTCAGGTAATCCTCGTCCATGCCAAATGGCACATGACACCTGTAGGCGCTGTTCTACATTTGAGCAGGTTCTCAGATTGTTAGTGAAAAATGCTAAGACACATGGTGTAGCAGGCAACTTACAGGAAGAGTTCTTGATTTGCTGCTTACTAAGTGGAAAGAAATGGTTGAGAGTGTGTAGGTGGAAGGCAACCTGGGTAACAGTGACCAGGAAAAGGCAGAGTACATGATCTTAAGCAAAGGAAGAAAGGGGAACAGCAGAATAAAAACATTAGGCTTCAGAGATGGAGACTTTACAAACTCAGAGAACAGGTAAGCAGAATCTCTTGGGAAATGAGGTTAAGGGAAAAGGGAATCCAGAAGAACAAGATATTCCTTAAAGTTGCATTTCCCAACTGGTGTGGCGTGGCATTTTGGGCTGGAGCCACACACAGATAGACAGGGAGCATGGCTCCAGCCAGGCAGGGGGCATGGATTCAGCCCAAAATATCATCCAGCTGGCTGCACGCCCTCCCATCCCTGTCGGTGTCAGGCTGGCCACGCACCAACCCCCACCCCCGCTCCACGTCCCGTGTGCTGCAGTGCTTTTTTATTTCAGTAAGGGTGCCATGGGGCAAAAAAGGGTTGGGAAATGCTGCCTTAAAGCAACAGTATTATGGGCAGAGGAGGATGCTATCATAATGAGAAGGAAGGATAGGAAACATAGCAAGAGATGGTCTTGAGTAAGCTGTGAGCTCTTCATTGACTTAAATTTTAAGAAGGAATCTGAGAGCATATCCAACTATGCAGCCATGTGTAGTTTGTGGCATGGCAAACCTCTTTGCTGTGCCACAAACCACATGCCCAGGACATTAGAAAGGGCTACATTTGCTACCGGGAAATCCCAGCAGCAAAAAAACAGTGCAAAGAAAAAAACCAAAACGGTGCAGCACATGCAACAGGAGCGCGTGCCAGCAGGCATGGGAGCTTGGTCTTCCCAGGAGATGCTCTGGCTGCTGGCCAGAACATCTCCACTCCTTTAGCTGTGTCCCTGCTCCTCCAGCATGCCAGTAGCTGGGAGAAGCGGGAAAAGGGCAGCTTGCTAGAAGTGGGGTCATTTGCCTCATGCCAAAGTGCATGTGCAGGGGTGTGCACAGGGGCAAAAAGTAGCTACAAAGATTTGTACTGCTACTGTTTTTGCTGCTGCAAGTGCACACCCCTGCATGTGGGGATGTACCCTTAAAGTGGAAACTAGGCTATATTGCTAAGGCTGGGTATAAGAATATAGCATGGGCATGTAGGGAGGAAACCAGTAAGGCCAAGGCACAAATTGAGAGAAATCCTGCAAGGGTTGTAAAAAGCAGCAAAAGCCTTGGGCACTGAATAAGAGAGAGACTGAGAGAAGTGTAGGTACCTTATTGAAGGGGGAGATGCTAATAATGGACAATACGGAGAAAGCTAAACAATGTAAAGGACTTCAGCATTCACAAAAAAGGCCTCCATCAGATGATGAGCACAATTATCATCAAGGAAGCGATGAGTGTGGTGTCCCAGCCTATAATAGAGGTTACGTACACAGACTTGATGTTTCCAAATCAGCAGGGCGTCCTAGGGTAGGGGTGTGAAACTCCCATTATGTCCTGGGCCAGATCCAGACTGCAGGGCTCCTCACAGGCCAGATCTAGCACAGAGCACAGGGCAGCTGTGGTGGTGCCAGTGCTTGTGGTGGAGTGGTGGGGACGGTGATGGCTGCTATGGGGACAGCATGGCTAGTGACAGCCGCAGAGGGCTAGTGGGATGGTAGCAACTATGGCAGGGTTGGTGGTGGGAGCAGTAGGACAAGCAACCACAACCACCTGCCATCAAGGCCCATATCCATCGGGGTCTGGAGGCCATGGATTTTGTGGCAGGCCCCTTCCACCACTAGCCATGCTTCCAACTTCCCCAGACAGCCAGTAGCCAGATGAAGTGGTTGTGTGGGCTGGATCCAGCCCACAGGCCATGTTTGACAACCCTTCTCTAGAGTATTCAGGGAATTAGCAGAAGCAATTATTGAGCCATTAGCTGTTATACTGGAAAATCCATTGAGAGCTATCAGAATCCTGGCAAAGGGTAAATCTAGTTCCCATCTTTAAAGAGGGACGACCCAGGGAATTACAACCCAGTCAGTTTAATTTTGGTTCCTGAAAATATACTGAAGCATATACTTAAGCAATCATTTTAGAAGCATCTTGAGGATATCAAGGTGAAAAGGACCAGGCAACAATGTGTTTTCAAGGGCTAATCATACCTAACCACTCTGGTTCCCCTCTATGACAATGAGCTGGGTCTTGAGATTGGGGGATGGGCAGGGGAGAGAGGATCGATGTAACTTGTCCACATAAGTAGACTGAGGAAAAATGGATTATATGTTGTTACTGTAGGGAGGGTACATAACTTACTGTATAATTGTGCTCAAAGATAATTATCTTTGTCAGCTTTAGTTCAGTGTCTAACTGAGACTGTGTATCAAGGTGGACTCCCAGGAAATCTGTCTTGAGTCTGGTACTGTTCAGTATATTCATTAATGATTTGGAGTATGGAACTGAGTACTCATCTAGTAAATTTGTGGCTGATACCAAGGTGGATGGGGTAGCAGGTAAGACAAGAATTCAAAATGGTCTTGATACATAGAAAAATTGTCTGAAGTGTAAAGCAAATGAAATTAAATCAGGAGAAGTTCAAAATTCTACTCTTAGGCAGGAATGAGGGAATGCATAAAACAAGGGTGACTATGCTGTAGTATTGGAGAAAAGACCCTGGCGGTTGTAATGATCTGCAAGCTGAATATGAGTCAACAGGGTAATTTTGCTTGTTTCTCTGGCTCCTGCTCACTCAGAGTTGAGCAAGAGCAGTATATGCTCACAGAGGGTCTTCCTTTTCAAACCTGGTTGTGCTGCAACTGGTTGGAGCAGCAGAGCAGTATTAAATATGTATACAGTGAGTGTCTTCCAGGTTTGGCAGCTTTGGTTTTTGGAAGCCTCCCTCCTGCCCTGGGGGTTTCTAGCTACAAGTTTCAGTGGAGGTCTGCTCTCTCTCCATTGCTCTCCCTACATTGGCTCTGAGCATAAGGAACAATCTCCATGATAACCAGCTGGTATGCAGGCTGTTAGATGAAGAAATCCCTGGTAACACAGATTTCTTTCTTTCTTTTTTTTTTTCAAAAATACATTTCTAGACAGACAGTAGATAAACAATACAGCCTTTCCTGTCTTTGAGCACGTACACCAGCCCATGGAGCTGCAGGGTTTAGCTTCTGCTTGTGCCCCTGCCAGTGCCTATGTTGCAGCTGGGCAGGAAGAAGCTGCATCACAGCAGGAAGCTGGAAACTGTTCCCTGTACTGGTGTCCCTGTCTCTTCTCCTCACTCCCTGCCTCCTCACTTCCCCTCCTCCCACCACTCCCTGGCTGTGGTGCAAGCACAGCTTTGAGCCAGAGCAGGACTGCGCTGAGGCTGGGCTGGATAATAGAGGGGCAGGAGTGGGGAGAAGGGCAGAGCAGTGTGGAAGCAACTTTCAGTTCCATGGCCCAGATCAGCTCCTCTGTGGGGCTGAGCTCTCCCCACAGCTGAGGAGCAAGGGGCTGAGAAGCAGCAGTGCCACAGGTGCTGCAGGTCTTTGAGAGGTGCAGGAAAAGCACCCCGCTCTGTGCCCTCCTCCCCACTGCCCCTGTGCTGCCAAAGCCAACAGACCTGCACCAGACCGGAGCCAGGTTGTTCTGGTTGGCAGCTTGGAAAAAGGTTGCTGGCCACTGCGTGTTCATGACCATGTATTTTGCTTGTATCTTTCCCTGTTTCAGAGCCACCTCCACTCCGGCTGGTGAATGGCTCGAGCCGCTGTGCTGGCAGAGTGGAAGTGCTCCATGACCAGCAGTGGGGAAGCGTGTGCGACAATGGCTGGGATACAGAGGACGCCACAGTGGTGTGCAGGCAGCTGGGCTGTGGGACGGTGGTATCAGCCCCAGGCTCGGCTTGGTTTGGGCGGGGACATGACCCCATCTGGCTGGAAAACGTGAATTGTACAGGAATGGAGGCTGCCCTGCCTGAATGCAGAGCTAAGCCCTGGGGAGACCATGACTGTCACCACGGAGAGGATGCTGGAGTTGTGTGCCTAGGTAACCCTCATCCACATCGCATCCTGCATAGGGGAATGTGGGGCTATGCAGCGAAGGTGTGCCTGAGTCAGAAGCGGCGATGTTCTACCTTGTCTCAGTGTCCTGACAGTAGTGAGAGTCTGTGCTGCACAGGATGGGAGACTAGTCCAGCATGGGGCTGCGTCCACACAGTCAATCATTTCCTGTAACAAAATGCTTGTTCCAGGGGGTAGCCGCAATGCCCCTTGGTGGGTGCTCAGCCGTAGCTTGGTCCGCCCTTCTCCCCTTTGCTTGCCTTGGTGTTCCAGTCCTGAGTGAAGGGAGGCTATCCCAGGGCTTTCCATGCCTGGTCTCACCCACTGAGTTGTGTACTAATTATGTGTCTTGGGATACCCGTATATGCTTGTCAGGACTCAGCCTTTCTGGCTTTGACCCCCTTGTCTCTTGACTAGATCCTGTAGCCAGTGCCCACTGCACCAGACCTGGCTTCTGGGTCCCAGCCCTCCACAGGTCTTGTCTGCCCTGCTCTGGGCTCCGGGCTCCCTGGCCTCACACTCTGCCCTGCTTTGGGTTTGCTGCTCCCTCAGAATGCCCTGAGCCTGCCCCTAGCAGGGCTTAAGATGAGTATGTACCCCTAGGGCACTGATGGGACCTCCAAAGACCACCTCTCACAGTCCCAAACCCAAGCCACCAGTATGGAACTTTAAAAAGGACACCCCCCCAGTCCTCGCCTTTTGGCTTAGGCAAACAAACCCTCAGGACAGCCCTCCCTAGGTGGTCCCGATGCAGCTCAGCAGTCTATCCAGCACTCCCTTGTAGCTTTCCTGGCTGGGGGTTCCTTGCTCGCAGCTTGCAGGACTAGAAGGGCCTGCTCCAACTCAGGGTTGGTGTTTACATGGCCCTTCTCCATGAGGGTCACCTGCCTCTTACAGCTGCCACAGGTGGTTTCTGATTTGGTTGGGTGGGGCAGCCACATAGAGGCCCCTTGCTTGCATAGAGGGACTTGGGGTGTTTCTATGCAAGCCCCCAGCCCCTGATGTTGCTGTTGCTGCCGGCTCTGTAGCAAGTGTTTAAGTCTTTTCATTATTTAATTCTGTACTTGGGGCCTTGTCTGGCCAGCAGGCCACGGGGATTTCTCATCTTCCTCTGTAATGAGGCAAGGGCCCCGTTAGACTCCCCCATAAACCGTGCAGAGCCACCAGAAGGCCCTCAGCCTGGGATGACCCTTTGGCAGCAGAGTGCACTGTGTATGGGGCAGAGGTTCTGAGGAAGCGAGAGGTGCTGCTCTGTTGAGACCCACCCATCCCTTAGACTTACAATGGGTAACTGTACAGTGAGCAAGCCACTGGGCAACCTTGATATCCAGCCAAGCCTAGACCTCTTTGTGGGGCCTGGAAACCCATAGTCACTTGGCTTAGTGATAAGCCCTCAGCCTGGTCATTCCAGATGACTCACAGCCTTCAATGCATTCAGTGTGGAGAAGTTGTTAATTTGGGCCCTCTACTAATATCTGTGCCTGTCACATTGTACATGGGTCTAGGTGGCATTTTGCTCTGCCGTATTACTAGTGATGAGATGCAGTGGAGTTTCTCTAAGAGCATGCCTCTACTTGTGCTGATTGTATTTTTCTGCATTTCAGGGCCAACGGATCTCCGTCTTGTGGGTGGCTATAGTCGCTGCTCTGGGAGAGTTGAAGTGCTTCATAATCAGCAGTGGGGAACTGTTTGTAATAACATGTGGGATTTAATGGATGCTGAAGTCGTGTGCAGGCAGGTAGGATGTGGGACACCACTAGCAGCTCGCTTCGGAGAGCCCGTTGAAAAAGAACCTGGCCCTGTGTGGCTGGATGAAGTTAAGTGCACGGGGACAGAAGCTGCCCTCTCTGGCTGCAGTGCCAAGCACTGGGGAGTCGACTACTGTCACTATGAACATGCTGGTGTGTTGTGCTCAGGTAATCCATACTCATGTGGTATTCTAGGATCTGTGCTGTGGGGAGCAATGTTATTGGTCCTGTAGGAGGCTCTCTTCCTAGCGAGTCCATGCTGACCCCAGTGACCAAGAGAACCAGAAGGCCTGTGCTGTATGGAAGTGTGTAGAGTCTGGTGTTGGTTATATTCCTTCTCCATTCAAATATCGGTGGTGTGGCCTGATGTTAAGAGGTTCTATGCTGCAGGGGGTGCAGTGAGTGGGAGAAGAGGGAGAAGATCTCTCCTTTCTGCCAGCTTGGATCATAAGTGGCGAGTGAAGAAAATGGGGGTCTCTGTACTGTAGGCACTGGTTTGGGATCCGCACAGGGGAATCATGGGGGGCATTCGAGGTCACTGTGCTGCACGGAGTGAAATAAGTAACACAGTAGAAGGGACTCAACTCAATCAGTCCCTGGTGACCCCAGCACCCTGCTATGTTCCTAGAGGACGCTGCGCGTGTGGATCTGGGCCTGTGGAGCAGAAAGAATACTTTTTCCATCTTAGTCCCTACTGAGCCTCCTGTCCCATTGCATCCCAGTTCAGTCCTAGAAATTCATAGTTCCCTGTACAATATTTAGAATTGGGCTGAACCTGAAAATGTTAATAGGGACTAGAAACCCCAGGGAACTTGCTTAAGAATGGGGCTCTTGAAGCTGGCATTTGGATACATTTTTGTCAGGCCTTGCATCTTTTAACAGTTTAACCATGGACTAGATACCAGCCTCGAGTGCTGAGGTCATCATTCGCCTTGTCACATTCCACATGTCAGCAGCTTCATCAGTGGGAAGTACTTCATTTCCATATCACCAGGGATAAGAAGCACAGGAACCTCTCTGAACATCCGTCTCATTGATGGTTTGTATCTTGCCCTGTCTCAGAGCCTACTGAGGTCCGGCTGGTGGACGGCCCCAGTCGCTGTGCTGGCAGAGTGGAGGTGCTTCATAAGGAGCGGTGGGGAAGCGTGTGTGATGATGGCTGGGACTTTCAGGATGCCAAAGTGGTGTGCCGGCAGCTGGGCTGTGGGATGCCTTTATCAGCCCCAGGCAAGGCTCACTATAGACAAGGCCGTGAACCCACTTGGTTGGATGATGTGAACTGCACTGGGACAGAAAATACCCTCTATGACTGCAAGGCCAGGCCGTGGGGTGAGAATAACTGTAACCACAGAGAAGACGCCAGTGTGATTTGCTCAGGTACTCCTCCTTTATGTCACATCCTGCATGATGCTAAGGGGAGCTGTGCTGCATGGCAATGGCAGTGATTGTGTAGGGAGCTGCCAATTCCATTGAACAGTGGTGTTTCTCCTGATGATGTATGTGGGGGGAAGAGTGAGTGGAAACTGTCTTTTGAGTCAGTGCAAACCCCCTGGCCATTCCACTGTATTGCAAAGAGCAATGCACTCAAAGGATGGATGTGGGAGAAGTGGATGGAGGCATACTTCCCTCCTGCTGAGTTCAAATCACAGTGTCCAGACTCATGCTGAGGCCTGTGTTCCAGCAGCAGTGGAGTGTGGGGCTCAGTAGGGGCTGTCTTCTCCTTGGCCTTGGGGGTGATGTGGGTGCATGAGCTGGATTACTCACAAGGGGGCATCCTCCCTTTTACTGACTAGTGATCCCAAAGTTGCAGAGTTGTGCTAGAGATCGCTGTGTATGTGGTCTTGGGGGAAGTTGTGGCGTGTAATCAGGTGGAGATTCCAGTGGCGGAAACCATTCCCTGCAAGCACTTGAAAAATTTTCTCCATTTCAGACTGAACTTGCCCAGCCCTGTGCTGAGTAGCTCTTTCTTCCATCTTTTTCCTTCTACTTCCCCACAGTCTCTTCCCCTGCACCCTCCACTTCCCTGCCCTCCCCTTTACTTCCGTTCTCTTTCCATTAAGCCAATCCTGTTTCCAACAGCAAACACCTGCTTCCCACCACCCCACAAAAGTCCATGTCCTTAGCCTGATGTTTCCCACCATTCAGTTGCTCACTTAGTTCATCTCTGCTATCCTACCTCCATTCTCTACCCTCTTATCTGGCATTGGTTCCATCCAGAGAAATTGAAGCACCCCTGGTTTCTACTACATCCGATATAGGTTGTCTTATGGGTTAGACAAAGATTTGCTTGAGATGGTTTGGATAGGGATGATCCTGCCTCAGGCAGCGGGTTAGACTAGAAGTCTCTTCTAGCCCTACTTATTTATGAATCTATGATTCTGTGATATACAGGATTTTTGGAGCATTTATCTTCTTGAGCTATGTGTATTTTCTCCATTTCAGATCCAATGGAAGTTCGGCTGGTGAATGGTTCCAGTTTCTGCAATGGGAGAGTTGAAGTGCTCCATGCCCAGCAGTGGGGAACCATGTGTGCTCATGGCTGGGACATCCATGATGCTGAAGTTGTGTGCCGGCAGCTGGGCTGTGGCAGACCTTTATCAGCCCCTGCTGTAGCAGAGTTTGGACAAGGATCTGGCCGTACCTGGGTGGAAGATGCTAACTGCTTGGGAATCGAAAGCACCCTCTCTGAATGCAGGGTTAAACTTGTGGGAAAGAGCAGCTGTGACCATGGAGAAGATGCCAGTGTGGTGTGCTCAGGTAAGACTTCATTTGGGACACATTTCTCATGCAGCTAATGGGGACTGTGCTGCCCCAAGAAATGTTGGTCCTGTAGGGGGCATTCTTCCTAACAACTCTAGTCACCGGTGGTAGAGCCACGAGGGGTGTGCTGTATGAAGGTGTGTGTGAGGGTTGACAGCAGTGCTCTTCTCTCTCCATCCATGCAAACCTCAGGGGTGCAGCCTGACAAAGGGGCTTCTGTGTTGCAGAGGGTATCCTGTGTGGCGTCCATGGGAACCACTTCCCAGCTGAGCCCTCCAGGATCACAGGCAATAGGAAGAGATACAGGTCTCTGTGCTGCAGGGACTAATCTGGGGCACTGACCTGAGGAGCTTTCACTTATGAGTCTTCAGCGACCCCATATCTCAGTGTGGTGCTATGTGTCTGTGATTCATGCAGCAAGATGCAATTGCAACTCGGTAGATAGTTTTCTCTGAAAATCACTGATGAAAGCCAGTGCTCCAGTGGGTTGCTGGATTGGGCATGTTGTACTGCAAGCAACCAGGTGGGTGGCTCAGTAGGGGGTACTCACCCAAGTCAGCTATTGTTAACCCTGCGACCTACAGGGGTTCCACAGGGTTCTGCGTGAATGGAGCCAGGTGTGCAAAGGCAGGGAAAGTTGCTTTCCCAGATCGGTCAGCTCTGGTCTCCTGGCCCCATGCATCCTAGTAGAAGCCCTATCCCACCACCTGGTTTTGGCATCAGCTGAATCCTAGCTCTGCTGCTGGAGACTAGAAACCTGGGAACATTTTGTCAAGATATGGGCACTTAGACCATCTGGTCTCAGTACTTTTAAGACTCAAACGATGAGCCCTGAGACTTCAACCTTACAACCATGGAAAAAATGCTAATGTTGATGTGCCAGTAATGAGTATCCCTATCACATGGCACAAGGTCTGTCTATGGGAGGTGCTTTCTTCCCTAGCGTCACTGGTGATCAGATGCCCAGGAGATCTGTGACTATTTATTCTTGTTGGTGTATGTGTCCTTTCCTATTCCAGATCCAACTCCAATTCGGCTGGTGAATGGCCATCATCGCTGCGCTGGAAGAGTAGAGGTGCTTCATGATCAGCAGTGGGGAACCATATGTGATGATGGCTGGGGCTTGCTAAATGCCAGGGTTGTGTGCAGGCAGCTGGGCTGTGGGAGGGCATTATCAGCGCCAGGTGGGGCTTACTTTGGACAAGGATCTGACCCCATTTGGCTGGATGACGTAGACTGCTCAGGGAAAGAAACTGCCCTCTTCGAATGCACAAGAAAGCCTTGGGGAGAACAGAACTGTGACCATAGAGAAGATGCCAGCGTTGTGTGCAAAGGTAACCTTCATCCTACTCACTTCCTGCATGGCAATAGGGAACACTGTCCTGCTACCCCACATCAAGGCTCTTATAAAGGAAAGAGAGTTGATTGACTGCTGCTTTTCAAGAGTAGCCTCTAGATTGTCCATATTCATTGGATGTGAATTTCACTAGAGCAGCCTTGTTATGTCCCTGGAGATATGACATTTTGCAATGCCTTGATTGCAGTGGGTAGTCCCTGCATATCCCTCAAGGATGCCTGCAACTCTTTAAGAGTGCTCTCTCTGGTCTCACCAGCTTCAAAGGCCTATAACTGCCTTAATTCCCAAAGATCAGCAAAAAATTTCCTCTTTCAAATGTGGAACCCAGGCACCCTGAAATCCTTTCATCCTTTTCCCTTCTGCATGGTGCAGATGAATTTCCCCGCTCCTCCGGCCTCTCCTCCCCCCTCCCCCCCCGCCCCTGGCATGAGATTTGTTGCTCCTTGCATCCCTGGGGATGGCTGTCCAATGTGGAGGGAAGTCAGGAGGAAAACCCTGTCTTACCAGTGGATTGGCCTTCATCTTTGAGCTGAGCAAGAGCAACGTGTGCTCATGGAGGTTCTTACATTTCAAACATAGTCCATGTTGCAAGTGGCTAGAGCAGGATAGCAGTGTTAAACATGTACAGAGTAAGTCTTTCAGGGTTGGCAGCTTTGTTTTTGAGAAGTCCTTTCTAGGAGCATTCCTAACACCAAGCTTTAGCAGAGATGTTCTTTACCAAGCTGTAGCAGAGATCTGCTTTGTCCATTGGCTGGGGACGGGGAACAAACCCAGTAATGGGTGAGTGGCATGGAGACTGTTAGACAGAGAAATCTCTGGTAACACAGAAATGGTCCACTCCATAACATGCTTCACTGGGAACTTGATTTTTTTCCCTTCCTCTCCTGGGTAAATGTATCTGGTGTTTTTCTCAGCTGCCCTTTCCCATCCCAGAGGTGGCTGCATGCCAGTTGGGGCTGGGAATGAGCCCTTGGCAGAAAGGCATTGCCCGTGGCCCCACCAGTGAGAAGTGCTTCTCTTTTAAGTGGTCAGATTTGCAGGAATGTCTCTGAACACCTGCTCCTTTTCCTTACTCATTTTAGAATCACCTCTGCTCCGGCTGATGAATGGCTCAAGTCGCTGCTCTGGGAGATTCGAGGTGTTTCACAATGAGCAGTGGGGAACTGTCTGTGACAAAACCTGGGACTTACAGGATGCTGCAGTGGTGTGCAGAGATCTGGGCTGTGGAATGGTGGTATCAGCACCAGGCTCTGCTTACTTTGGACAAGGATCTGACCGCATCTGGCTGGATGACGTGAACTGCACGGGGACAGAAGCTGCCTTCTCTGAGTGCAGGGTCAGGCTTTGGGGAGAAAAGAATTGTCACCATGGGGAAGATGCTGGTGTGGTGTGCACAGGTAACCCTCATGGATGTCATCCTCTGTGGCATTTGGAGGTATGCCATACCAAAAGGGATGCTGGTGATCCTGGAAGCCGATCAGAGTGTGGTGACCTGGAAGGCTAGTTGTGCTGTCAAAAGTTGTAAGGTTGGCTCCAGACAGGGAGCTCCTTGTCAGAGGGAGCAGGTTGAGTTTTCAGTAGGAACTGTGCTACCCTTTGCACAGTTTCAGTCCCTGCCTATGTTGGAATAGTTTGGCTCGCCTCTGGGAATACAGAAACTCCCCATAGAAAACATAAGAGAAATACTGTCACAGGTTCTCCAGAGGAGTTTCTTGCTTGGAACCCCTAGCTTTAACTACTAGCTGAAGTGGTGTTGCCACACTCCTATCACTACCGGGTCATGTACATAGAACACTTATAATGGAACAGCTACTGCTTGGTCCAGAGCTGCACCTCTCCCTTTTGACAGCTCTCCGAGTGTACATTTTTCCATTTTTCCCTTAGTCCCCCTATGTCCTGGATCTGGGCATTTCTTTTTCAAGCCATTTTCTCACGCTGGGGCTTCTTTGATGGCTTTCCTGGGGGCAAGGGGCAGCAGAGATTCTCCAGGTACTAGGTCCTGAATCCAAAGGTATGTCTTCATATGCATATTAATCCATTGTATAGTTGATGGCCCATTCTCTAGTACCTGAAACACTTAGTACAGAGCCTCCCCTGTGCATTAACTCTTTTTTTGTGTGTGGTATACCTACATACAAGAAAGTCAGAGAAACTGAGGCAAGCAACATTACAGTGGAGAAAAAATCCACATTTAACCCAGAAGCAATCAAAACAATACCACAATCTGTCCCAACTACAAGTCTACACAGGGCAAAGAAAATGTCTTCCAAATTATAGTCATATAAGGTATGACTTTTCTGGAAACCATGTTCAGGGTATCTCGTGGGCAAAACAGCCTTCAGTGGTTCTCAACTCTTTTTGACTCAAAGTACCCCTTTTTTGGACTCAAGGCACCTCCATAATTTTTGTGAATTGAGTGGCACTCAACTTCCAAAACGAATTTATATAATACAGTGCTCATCTCCTTGCAGAGGAGCGGGGCAGCGGTGAAGGATCAGCCAGGCACGGAGCCTGAGCTTATCTGCTCATCTCCTATTCAAGGGCTGCCTTGGCACCCTGGTTGAGTATCACTGTTTTTACTGATTGGGCAATTACTAATGGGGCTAGAAACCCACAGATCACTTTGTTGAGAACTGAACCCCTACATTCCTTGCTCAGATCAAATTTAAACTTCAGGAACAAGCCCTGAGGCTTCTTGCACAGTAACCACAGCAAAGATGCTGTGTGGGACAAATCAGTAATCATTACCTATATTATGCCCTACAAGGTGCTAGGACCGTCACTGGGAGGTACCATGTTCTTCGGCGGCACTCATCGGTGATCCCTCCACAGTCGAGGATTATTGTCTTCCATGACTGTCTTATCTGTGGGCCTGAAGATGGCTGATGAGGCCTATCCAGGATCGACAGACTCTATTGCAGCTTGGACACGTGTTTCCATGTGGGGTGGGTGGCTCTGGGAGCTTAGTTTGGTTGTGGCACTCGAGTTAGATGCATAGGAGTCTGTCTGACTATTTATCCCCTGGAGGTGTTTGTATCTTTTCCTATTTCAGACCCAGTTGAGATTCGACTGGTGAACACCTCAGGTCACTGTGCTGGGACAGTCGAGGTGTTCCATGACAAGGAGTGGGGAACCGTGTGTGATGACGACTGGGATATACATGATGCCAACGTAGTGTGCAGACAGCTGGGCTGTGGGACAGCATTAGCGGCCATACGCACCTCCAATTTTGGGCATGGATCTGGCCCCATATGGCTGGATGATGTGAACTGTACTGGGACAGAAGCTGCAATCTCCAAATGCAGAGCCATATCATGGGGTGAGCATAACTGTCACCATGAAGAAGATGCTGGTGTAGTGTGCTCAGGTAACCATCATTTATGTCCCATCCTCTTGCCCCTCTAAACCCTGATTTTGTTTCTGGGCAGCATACTGACTATGTATGCTGAGGTGACTCTGAGGCACTTCTGTTACTGCTTACTATGGCACTTCTGTTACTGCTTATTCATTTGGGTGTCCATGCTGCAGAAGGGATGCTGAAAAATGGGAAGATACTGGCAAAAGAACCACACGAATAATTCAAGGGCTGGAAAGCCTGCTGTTCATAGAGAGACTAATGAAGCTGAGCGTGTGTAGCTTAACAAAAAAACAAACCCCCAAAAACTTAAGCAGTGGCATGCCTTCAAGTGGGTTAGATTTTGGATAGTGGTGAGCTCTTTAGTATGATAGAATTATGGAGAAGCATGGCTTGAAGGGCCCTCAGGAGGCCATAGTGTCATAGTGTCACAGTGCTTAGGGTCAGAAGGGATCTAAATAGATCATCAGGTCCGACCCCCTGCCCCGGGCAGGAACGGGTGGCGCGGTCATATCACCCCAGCCAAATATCTGTCCAGCCTCCTCTTGGAGATGCCCAAGGTAGGAGAGAGTACCACCTCACTTGGAGGCCATTCCAGAGCCTGGCAGCCCTAACTGTAAAGTAATGTCTCCTGATGTGCAGCCTGAACCTTCTCTCTAACAATTTGTGGCCGTTATTCCTAGTAACCCCTGGTGGTGCCCAGGGGAACAGAGCCTCCCCCAGTTCTCGTTGGCCCCCCCGGTGAGTTTGTAAACGGCCACCAGATCCCCTCTCAGCCTTCTCTTGTGGAGGCTGAACAGGTTCCGGCCCTTTAGCCTCTCCTCGCAGGGCCTGCCACCCTGCCCCTTGGCCCTGTGAGTGGCCCTTCTCTGGACCCTCTCCAT
>NW_005842441.1:1100903-1134517 GCF_000455745.1 Alligator sinensis | reverse complement strand
GGCTGCATAGGGGGGAAGGATCCCCCCCCAGGACCTGCCTGTGATGCATCTGTAGATGCACGACAAGGTGCAGTTAGCCTTACTGACTGCTTCCTCGCATTGGCAGCTCACGTTCATCCTGCAGTCAAAAATGACTCCAAAATCCCTTTCTGCCACCGTGTTGACAAGAAGGGTGTTCCCCAGCCTATAGGTGTGTTGCAGGTTCCCTCTCCCTAGATGCAGCACCTTGCACTTGTCTGCACTGAAGTCCATCTTATTCTCATCCACACACCTCTGTAACCTGTCTAGATCTAGCTGGATTCTGTCCCTCCCCTCCAGCATGCCCACTTCGCCCCACATCTTCGTGTCGTCAGCGAGTTTGGGCAGCGTGCTTTCCACACCCACATCCGTACCACTGATAAAGATGTTAAACAGTACAGGCCTCAGGACCGAGCCCTGGAGGACTCCACTGCCCACATCCCTCCAGGTCAAAAGTGACCTGTCCCCCACCACTCTCTGGGCGTGACCATCTAGCCAGTTTGCCACCCATCTGACTGTGTAGGCATCAATGCTGCAGTCACCAAGTATTTTTTAAGAGAATGTGGTGAGAAACCATGTCAAAGGCCTTCTTAAAGTCCAGGAAGACAACATCCAAACAGACACCCCTGTCCAGGGACTTTGTGACCTGGTCATAAAAAGAAACCAGGTTAGTCAGGCAGGACCTGCCCTCAATGAATCCATGTTGGTTGCCCCTGAGCATTACCTCCCCTGCTGGGCCCTTGCAGATGTGCTCCTTGATAATTTTCTCAAAGGTCTTCCTAAGGACTGAGGTAAGACTGACTGGCCTATAATTGCTGGGGTCCTCCTTTCTCCCCTTTTTGTAAATGAGGACCACATTGGTCCTTTTCCAAACCTCTGGTACCTGGCCAGTGCTTCACAAGCACTCATAGAGCTGTGCCAGGGGCCCCGCTATGACCCCCGCCAATTCCCTCAGCACCCTCAGGTGAAGAGCATCTGGACATAGTGATTTAAACATGTCCAGCCCCTCCAAAAGTTCCCTAACTAGGTCATTCCTGACCCTAGGCATGGCGATGCTTCCCCGGGTCCGTCCGCAATTCTAGTGGGAGTGCTGTCCTGGTCCCTGTTCAGGAATATGGAGGCAAAGAATTTGTTAAAGAGGTCAGCTTTTTCGTTTGCCGCAATCACCAGATCGCCAAGCCTATCCTGTAGGGGCCTCATGTTACCTGGTGCCTTCTTCTTACTTCCTATGTATTTGAAAAAGGACTTTTTATTATCCTTAATTCTGGTTGCTGGCCCTAGCTCCATCTCAGCCTTGGCCTTCCTAACAGCTTCCCTGCAGTCCTGAGCAATGGAGGTGTAATCCTCCTTGGTGATAGCCCCTTGCTTCCACTGTTTGTACACCTCCTTTTTGCCATCAGGCATCCCTGGATGCCTTTGCCGAGCCATGGGGGCTTCTTAGCACTCCTCCCCCACTTGATGCACATTGGGAGCGACTCCCTTTGACCTCGGAGGATCGTCTCCTTGAGGAACAACCACCCATCTCGGACTCCCATCTCAATGAAGCTCCGAGACCCCCATGCCTCTCCTACTACCCTTCTTAGCTTACAGAAGTCGGCCCTCCTGAAGTTGAGGGCCTCTGCCTTGCTGCTTTCTTTCACTACCCTGCGCTGGATAGTAAATTCCAGCAGGTGATGATCACTGTTGCCGAGGTGATCGAGTACCCGCAAACCCCTCACCAGGTCGTCGCCTGTGGCAAGGACCAAGTCCAGCAAGGCATTTCCCCTGGTGGGACTATGCACCTCCTAGGTCAGGTGGAGGTTCTGTATCCTGGCTAGGAACCTACGTGAGCGGTCAGACCTGGCTGACTGGTCCTCGCAGCAGATGTCTGGGTAGTTTAGGTCACCCAGGACAACCACATCCCTTGACTTTACAGCCTCCGTGAGCTGACCTGAGAATTCCAGGTCCAGCTCGTCCCCCTGGTGAGGCGGTCTGTAGTAGACGCCTACAATCAAGTCCTTTCCCCATGCCCCCCTTGCATTCTTACCCATAACGCCTCATTTTGCCCCTCCTCTGACCCCATCCTGATCATTGAGGACATGTATTGCTCTTTGACTTATAGTGCTACACCCCCCACTCCCTCTTTTCCCTGATCTGGCTCACCTGTACAGCCTGTATCCCTTGAAGTCCACTGCCCAGTCATGGGTAGAATCCCACCAGGTTTCCGTGAACCCCACTAGGTCTGGGTTTTTGCTAGCTAGTAGGAGGGCAAGTTCCTCCTCTTTATTCCCCATGCTGTGAGCATTTGTGTAGAGACATTTGAGCCTCCTCTAGGTGTCCGTGCTGCCCCCTTGTTCCTAAGTCTTCCCTGCCCCTGTCACTTACCTGGGTACTACCTGTGTGTGCCATCTGGCTTGACGGCAAAGTGTCCTCGTGTTCTTCTGTGTCCCCGTACACTGGTGAACCTAGTTTAAAGCTTGCCATATGAGATCAGCCAGCCTGGAAGAAGAAACACGCTTACCTTTTGGGGAGAGATGAAGCCCATCCTGCCCGAGCATGTCCTCTGTGCGGAAATGTGGGTCATGGTCCAAGAGCCCAAGGCCTGCTTGGTAACACCAGCTCTGGAGCTGCCGGTTGACCTCGCCGATGCATGTCTCATGGCGCCGTCTGCGTCTGCTCACTGGAAGGATAGAAGAAAAAAAACATCTGTGCCCTTGTCTTCTTGAGCTTTGCCCCTAGAGCCTTGTAGTCTCTCATGATGTGGTCTGGGTTGCCCCTGGCCGCGTCATTCATTCCCACATGGATGACGACCATGGGGTAATGATCAGAGGGTCAGATGAGGTCTGGGATCATCTCCGTGACATCCTGAATCCGAGCTCCAGGCAGGCAACAAACCCCATGTGCCATGGGGTCAGAGCGACAGATGGGTCCCTCCATTCCTCTCAGGATGGAATCGCCGATGATGAGGACCCGGCGTCTCTTCCTCTTGGTGTTCTGGTAGCTCCTGGCCTGTGCCGTGCTTGGAGTGGCATCGGTTCCCTTGGAGGCATCCTCTCCTAATCTAATCCAACAGCCTTCTCAAGTCAGGATCATTCCTGACTAAGCTATCCTAGCTAAGTGTTTGACTAACCTGTCCTTAAAAACTTTATGAACAGCCCTCATGCAAAACTACTAGATATCAGGCCTGAAACAGCAAATACTGCACTTACTTAAATATAAGATAACCCTAATTATAAGATGACTTCCCAATAATTAGATTCTATGTATGGAAAATTTATCATTTTTTAAAATAGTTTTCCAGGTATAGAACCTGAACCTTGGAGGTTTGCCTTGAATTTGTCCCTCTCCTACTGCTACAGCAAGCAAAATAAAATAAATCTAGGGGCTCAGGTAGCCCCTTTGCACTCTGCTGCTCCTCCTGCAGCCCTTTCCCCTTCTCTCTACCGACAGAACCTGCTCTCCCTGAGAGCGAAGTGAGGAGCAAGTTTGAAAAGAACAACCTTGAAATTAAATATAGCTGTAGGAATGTGCATATAATACTATAGCACATTAGGGTCCCGGGAAGGCTGTGACACCCCCTAGTGGCTCCACAGCCATGCTCTGCTCTGCCCCTAGGGTGTCCACCACACCTTGCTCACCATACCTCAATGTAATAATAGGATTAAAAGGGAGGCTGATCACGGGCTTTCGCATGAGCCCCAGTCTAGCTGAACCCCCACAGGGGTTCCCTGTCACCCTACTGGTCTCTGATATGCCCACAGGGTCAGCAGGCCCTTTTGGCCCCAGGCCCCTTGCTAGGCTGCACTGTTCTCAGGCCCCTCGCTGGGCCTCTCTTGACTATGCCACTGTGGGACACCTACAACTTTAAGAGCTAATTACATGGCTTCATTACTCCCCTACACCACACCCCAAGCCTTGCAGGAATCATATGCAACAGGCAGAGAGAAGGAGCAACTGAGGGATTCTGAGTGAACTTTTTGGGAACCGGTTTTGTGATGTTTGCCAGGCATTTAAGGCTGGTGAAGAAGCAGGAATCATTGGAACAGGGGTGCTGAGGGGAATGCACTTAATAGGCACTACTTCTATATCTTATTTGGATATGTTGCATTAATCTATCCTTGTGATAGGTCCCCATCGGCATCTTTGCCTAATATGCGTCAGGTGTTTTAAGTCATGTTCAGTGTTGACTGCATTTGATCAACTTCATAGTTGGCTCCCATTACTGAGCACCTGCTGTTTTTGGTAATAGTTTAGTGAGAGCCAGTGTATTTATTGAGGTTTCCTTGTTTGCAAAAGTAAGATGGCGGGCTTTTCCCCCTGTACTGCTTGGAGAAAAAAACCTTTTCTTGTATTTGAGTGAATATGGTATACCCTTCAGCTTCCAGAGGAATGAGGGCACTGTCAGTGCCCTTGCCACTACAAGGACAGGAAGCATTTCTTAAAATACACTAAGGGTATGTCTACACATCACTCTACATCACTGTAGTGATGGGCTACAGCAACGTAGCGATCACAGAAGTCTACACGTGACCGGCAGCTACTTTGCTGTAGTGCCGCACTCTCCCATTTTAGCGTGCCGCTACAGCGAATACCAGCTAAAACTAACTGTGCACTACATGTACGGTGCAGTAACAATGTCACCATAAGGTGACTTGTAGACAGAATTAAAGTGCAAATTATAAATAGTAATAGTAGTTAACTACTAGAGGTGTCCATGCAGAACTGTGAGAGATTCTCCTTTTTTTTCAAGTCCTTGTGCTGTCAAAACCTTGTCAAACCCATGTATTGTATACTTTTAAAAGATCTGCTTTAAGCAAGGCTGAAGTAGATAGCTGGGTACAAAAAATACATGGCTGGTGTTATGTGGGAGGTTGGACTGAGGGCTCACAATGGACCCCTTTAAGCTTAACATCTCTGAATCTTGTATCATTCCCATTTCAGAGCTGGCAGAGCTCCGTCTGGTGAACGGTTCCCATCGCTGTGCGGGCAGGGTCGAGGTGCTTCATGACCAGCAGTGGGGAACAGTGTGTGATGACAGCTGGGACTTGCATGATGCTGGAGTGGTATGCAGGCAGCTGCGTTGTGGGACGGTGTTATCAGCCCCTGGGGGAGCTCACTTTGGACGTGGACATGACCCCATCTGGCTGGATGAAGTGGCTTGCACAGGAACAGAAGCTGTTCTCTCTGAATGTAGAGCTAAGCCCTTGGGAGATCATAATTGTCAGCATGGCGAAGATGCAAGTGTTGTGTGCTTGGGTAATTCCCCTTCATTTCACCTGCTAGATGGTGTTAGGGGTTGTTTTATGGTACATACTAGGACAAGAGTTTTACTAGGGGATGCATTCCCCTTGAAGTCACTGCTGGACCCAAAATCCCAGCCTTGTGCTAGGTCACCCTATGTTGTAGGGGAGGAGTTGTGGGGTGCAGCAGGGGCTGATTTCCTCTTGTAGCTAATCTCAATGCTGGAAAATTGCCCTAGAGGACACTGTGACAAAGGAACTTGTGTGGGGCAGCAAGCGACTCTCTCCCATTTGGGTTGAGTCTGATGCCCCTGCCTCACTACAATGCAATGGGGTGCTGTGCAGCCTCAGATCCTTCTGCCTGCAGCTGTTCACAGGCACTAGCAGCCCAGGCTCCCTTTGTCCAGTTTTGGGCTCTTAAAGTTCTTTGGGGTGGTGCCAGACAATGATAGTTAGCTCCTGAAGTCAAAACTTTATTTGTAAGACACCAGTGTTGAGCTTGCTCACAATCTTTGTCCATGTCTGATTTTACATAGCATTAGTTTCTTTACCAGGAGCTTTTCCATCCCCCAGAGTCCCTAGCATTCAGAGGTACAGGAATCTCATGGAGTATTTATCCTCTGCTGGTGCCTCTATCTTTCTCCACTCCAGAGCTGCCTGTGGTCCGGCTGGTGAATGGCTCAAGTGACTGTGCTGGGAGAGTCGAGGTGTTTCACGGCAGCCTGTGGGGAACTGTGTGCGATGATGGCTGGGACTTAAATGATGCTGATGTGGTGTGCAGGGAGCTCGGCTGCAGGACAGCAGTCTTAGCCCCAGGCTATGCTCACTTTGGGGAAGGTTCTGGCGTGATCTGGCTAGATCATCTGAACTGCACAGGAAAAGAAACTTCCCTCTCTGAGTGTGGGTCCAAACCTTGGGGAGAACATTTCTGTTACCATAGGGAAGATGCCAGTGTGGTGTGCTCAGGTAACTCTCAACCATGTTACATCCTGGACGGTGCTGGGGGGCACTGTGCTGCTCGGAGGAACGTGAATGACCCTGTAGTGGTTGCACTTTTGCTCTGGGTATGGAAAAGCATACACTTGCAGTGGCTTGAGGGACCCCCACAGCAGCTGTAACAATTGTTTGCATGAATCTGTGGCAGTACAAATGGCTTAAATTGACACATTTGACCCTTGATGAAGCAGGGTTATACTGGTTTTGCCACACTCTTATCACTATAGGGTCTTACACGCATATAATTACAGTGCAACTCCTGCTGCAGAGTCTAGAGGAGAAGCTCCCTCCTGCACAGTATCCACAGAGAAGATGCCCATGTTGAACAAATCAGCGATCATTATCCATATCGTGCCCTTCAAGATGTTAGATTCCCACACTGAGAATTGCTGTGTTCCTCAGTGCACAGAAATCTGCCTGATCTTTTATCTCCTTGGGTGGTGTTTGTGTCTCTCCTCATTTCAGGCCCTCTTGAGCTTCGACTAGTGAATGGCTCAAATCGTTGCGCTGGGAGAGTCGAGGTGCTCCATAACCAGAAGTGGGGAACTGTGTGTGGTGATGACGACTGGGACTTGCTGGATGCTGGAGTAGTGTGCAGGCAGCTGGGATGTGGAACTCCTTTATCGGCCCCTCGGGGTTCTCATTTTGGACATGGATATGACCCCATCTGGCTAGATGAAGTGAGCTGCATAGGGACAGAAGCAGCCCTCACTGATTGCAAGTTTAAACCTTGGGGAGACCATAATTGTCACCATGGAAAAGCTGCCAGTGTGGTGTGCTCAGGTAACCCTTATTTACACCCTATCCTCTTGCCCCACAAAACACTGACATTGCTTCAAGACATATTTACAGTTTGGGTTGATAGCTACACTGACATCATATGCTGAGGTGTCTTTGCAGTTGCTGGAAGATCTGTATTAAGCCAGGCTGAAGTTGTTGGCTGGGTACAAGAACTTCTGGGTGCGGTTGTACAGCAGGTGTTATGTGGGAGGTTGGACTCAAGGCTTATGATGGACCCCTTTCGCTTAAGATTTCTGAATCTTGTATCATTCCCATTTCAGAGCCAGCAGAGCTCCGGCTGGTGAACGGTTCCCATCGCTGTGCTGGCAGGGTTGAAGTGCTTTATGACCAGCAGTGGGGAACAGTGTGTGATGACAGCTGGGACTTGCAGGATGCTGGAGTGGTGTGCAGGCAGCTAGGCTGTGGGACAGTGTTATTGGCCCCTGGGGATGCTCACTTTGGACGTGGACATGACCCCATCTGGCTGGCTGAGGTGAACTGCACGGGGACAGAAGCTGCCCTCTCTGAATGCAGGGCTACACCTTGGAGATATCATAATTGTCAGCATGGAAAAGATGCCAGTGTTGTGTGCTCAGGTAATTCCCCTTCATGCCACTTGCTGGATGGCTGCATTCCCCTTGCAGTCACTCTCACAACCTTGCCCATGTCAAACTTTACACAGCATATGCTTCATTAGCAGGGGCTACTACTTCCTTTGCAGTCCCTAAAGATCAGAAGTACAGGAATCTCTCTGAGCATTTATTTCCTGGGGGCTGTTTGTCTCTCCCCATTCTAGAGCTGTCTGGGCGAGAGCTGAGGTGCTTCATGGAAACCTGTGGGGAATTGTGTGCAAGAGGGTGTTTTCTCTCTTGTAGTCAGTGATCACCTTCTGATCAACTGTGTTGCTAGTAACATATGTAGAGGATGTATCTGTCCCTGTAACTCACAGCATGAAACTTGGCTGTATTTGGGGCTGAATTTTATTTCACGTTAGATATCAAAATAATACATACATGGATATGTAATAGCAGGTTTTGGCATGCACAGTTTGCAGTTCACATCTGGTTCCAAGTGTCCACACAGCTGTAACCCTTCTGCAAGGTGCAGGGTGGCCATAGCAAGGGACAAGTTCAATTTAGGGGTTTTGCACAAATTCATTATCTTAGCTCGAGTCCCCGCCCAGGAACCTGAGAAAATACATTCTGATCCAGTGCGAACAAACTTCCCCATTTGCCAGCAATATTGAACTATGACAGGGTTAATTGAAGGGGAATGGAACAGGGACAAAGAAATAAACTTGAGAGCACTTTAACCAACTATCAACAATTAATCACAGTCAATATGTTCACAGCTCCCTCTTAGTTCTGTGCAGGATGAACTTGGTAGCCATTAAAGACAGTATAGGTGGTAGTCCAAGCTTTCCCCTTCCTCACCACTGCTGGGGATACTGTTCTATCATGCACGTTGCTCCTTGCTGCTGCTAGGTGGCATGCTCTGCTGCTGCTGTTGTTGCTTCTTGCTGCTCTCTTGTTGCACACCATCACTGGGAGCCCCTGCTTTACTTACTGTTGCTGCTCACTGTCACTTGGTGGGGGCGGGGCAGTTGCTGCTGTGCTGCTGCTCACTGCCACCAATGGAGTTGCTGCACAAGTGGGTAGCAGGTCCCAGCTTGAACCTACTAGAGCAGGGCTGTCAAACTCACCTGGCTCTGCAAGCCAGATGAATGGTATGGAGCCTGTCCATGGACTGGATTAGGTCCATGGACTTCCCCACCTCCACCCTCTTCTTGCCTCCCCGTGGTAGGACCCAAACTGCACATGGTGCCTGCCTCAGACAGCCTGGGATCCACGCTACATGTTTTCCCGCCCCCACAACCCAGCCCTGTCCAGGGCTGTGCCACATACAGCACACACCCCAGAATGACTGGTGGAAGTGGGGAACACTGCATGCGATGGAAACTCTGGACTGGACTGGACGGAGTGGGTGTGTAACACAGGTCCCAGTATGTATGCTGCACGCAGCGCCTGCTCTGGCCACTCCAAGACCCAACCTACATGCAATGCCTACTACTCCAGCTGGTCTGAGGGGGTGACAAGCTATATGCGGTGCAGATCCTAGACTGGCTGGAGCAGGTGACTTTGGTCACAGAGAGGGTGCTGCATGTAGCACAGATTCCAGAGCAGGCGGAGCATTCAGGGCCCTGCACACCAGTGCCAGTATGGCAGCATGTGGGTCAACTCAGACCCAGGGGCTGGATAAAAAGCTGAACCTTTGGGACCACTGCACTAGAAAGATTTCTACAACAGCTAGTCTCTCTTCAAAGCTGTATGAGCAAGTGCAATAGCAATAGCACCCACCTGGGAAGATTCTTACCCGAGGCTCCCCTCCACCTCCTTTGGGACTTCTGAGCTGAGAGTCCCTCTACTTTAGACCATCACAGAAGTCATGGTAAGCCTTGGCTCCTCAGAACCCATAGAGATATGCAGATAAGCATTAAGCACCACACATAGAGGTTGTCACACAGAAAACAGACATAATAGTAGGGTGGCACACCCCCTAAGCATGCTCCACAGGGCTGCACTGCGGATTGATATATGTGGCACCATATCCTTGCTCAGGTATCCATATAAGGCCAGGTAAATCCTGGCCATGACTCATGGGGAGAAAAACAAGGGTCGTCCTCCCATGTTTTAGCTGCCAGTGATAGCCTCAGGATTAGGGTACTCACTAGGGGAGCAGGAGACCTAGGTTCTATGCCACCTCTCACCTAGAGAGGGTGATGCTGGGTTTCTGTTATAGACCACCAAACTAGGAGGATGAGGAGAAGCAGTTGGGATAAGTCTATGGAGAGAAAGAGGCATTCTGGCTCCCTGGTTGGGGAGTTATGTTTGCAGTCCCCTGGTTGCAGTGCAGAGCAGAGGGTGTTTGGTTATCCCATGCTCCTGCTGGGACTAAAACACCCCAGAACTTTCTGGCTAGAGGGTTTTGCTTTTCCCTTAGGATCAGACAATCACCGTATCACCTAGCCGGGGTCGTTTGACCCCAGCATTCTTTCCTGCCCATGGCAGGGGGTCGGACTTGATGATCTGCTCAGGTCCCTTCCAACCCTACCAATTATGAAACTATATTTGAGAACAAAAAGGATTTTTACTCCATGGTCAGATGGATGGACTGTGGGGTTTTTGCCTTCCTCTGTAGTGGGGTACATGAAATGGTCCTGTTCCTTGAGTGTATCTACCAACTACCTCCTCTCTTTGCACTGACAGAATTGATGGTTTGTATCATGATCGGGCCCCTGAAGCACTCTACAGCCATGTCCTGACAGAAGAGCACAGCTGCAGAGCACTTTAGAAGTGCCCGATCATGTAACCATCTGAATCCTCAATACATGAGGGTTCAGGTATAGGTGCTCCAAAGCAAAGCACCTTCGTTAACTTGTGTCAGCAGCAGGGCTGGGTTGATGTAACCCAGCCCTGTCTCTGGTGCTGTCTTCAGAATGGGAAGGGGAGAAGGGAGCCCAGGAAGTTCTATCTGGGGTTTGCCCAGCCTGCACTGTGGGGGTGGGGCAGGCGGATTGGAGTTCCCCCCACCCCCAAGCTGGGCATGTCTACACATGTAATTAATGTCCCTGGATTTTCTGTGCAGAAAATTCAAGCGCATTAAACTGGGGCCCTGCACACCTCTGAACAAGCGCCTGTTGGGAACAAATTTGCTCCTGACAGGAGCAGTTCATTCAACGGCTGCTCCTTCCCTACTCTGCACCCCTGCAGCAGCCAGGGGGATCCCCAGGCTCTGCTGGGTACCAGCCCCAGACTGGCAGGGGGCACAGGGGCTGGTTCGAATCTCCACCAGGCAGGGGAGGGCTGTCCTAACAGCCAAGCAACTACCTTCCAGACACCTGCAGACTGGGACCTGTCCTGTTCTCCACATAGCTGGAAGAGCTGTCCTGGCTGTCAGGTCCTGATCTCCACGTGGCTGGGAGACAGCGTCCCACTGAACCAGGCAACGCTCCCTGCCCGCTATGGCCCCCTGCTACCTAGGCTGCCTAGAACCAATTTGCTCCTAGTCAACATCTATACGTGCACTTCAGCACATTAGTTTAATGCACCAATTTCTATTACTTGTATCTACAGGTACTAGAAGACAGTGCATTAGACTAATCAACTGCACAGTAATTACTGTGCAGGTATAGACGGTGACACTTTACTGCACATTCGATTAGTCTAATGCGCAGTAAAGCATCTCGTGTAGCCATACCCGCTGAGACATTTGCTGCAGAGCTAATTATGCAACTCCACAGTAAATGTCTTGTGTAGACATGCCCCAGAATAAAAATATCTTGGGACTGGCATGTATACACATCACTTTTCTAATCAGATTTTAGTGAGTGGCAAAATGCAGTGCTGCTTTTCTGCTATTGATTCAACAATGCTATCTCAGGATGACTGTGTATGTATACTTTGCAGTAGCCTGGGATAAACTGTTACTGCCTTTTATCTGGGAAACATTTTTTAGGATTTATCCTAAGATAAAGGACCTGAATGTCCATACACTTGAAGTTTGTTTGGAGATAAAATCATTTATCCTGGGATAAATGTGACATTTGCTTGCAGCCTATGACCCCATGATTCTGTGGGCATAGCCTGTGTTCCTTGTTCCCAGATACAAGACTTTGCACCCATATGAAAATATATATTATACTTTCTTTGAACAGATGTAGCCTACCAAGCAGATCATTCTGTGTCTGCCCTGCCTTTATCATAATTTATCATTCTGTAAATTGTACATTTTATAAGCAGTGATTTCACGTTTTCATGATTTCACTGATGAAACGGTGTTGTAGTTTCAGGCCTAATACTCATTCCCCTGGAACCCTACTAAAAACATATCCCTTGAATGATGAATTCTCACTGACTTTGGAGATCTGTTCATTAACTAGTTTTTTGGCTAGTGCTCATTTTTTAAATCAAAATATTGCATGGTATTGAGTCCACCCCCATATAAAATGTAAGTGTTGGTCTATAGCATGTTAAGCAGCTATTTTTATTGATCAAATCTTTGAACATAAAAGGTAATAACATTTGTGTGAAAAGACCAGTTTTCCCTAAAAACATGTTGATAAGCATTAAGTATATGCCTGTCTTTTAGTTCTTTATTGATTTCAGTCTTTACAAAAATGTACATCAGTGGGCCAGAGATCAGGCTATTCAGAACTATTGTTTGCAATTTATCTGTGATCACTGATTTAAAAAAAAATACTCCTCGAAAGTGCATGTTTATATTCTTAGTACCAAAAGATTTGAGAAGATGGCTCTTGTCTTTTCTTCATCACTTCCATATCTGGGTGCAACAACCAGTTGGAGTCACTTGTTGGCTCTGGATTTAGGACCCAGAGGCCTTGTTTTGACCTTTCCGTTCGATAATAGGCACATTTATTGATATACAGTGGTAACAAAAAAAGAAGCAATACAAACAATCATGCAATTCTGTCATCAGAGTCAAGGTACATCTGGTCAGGATGCAATCTTCACTCTGAGGCTCTTTCTTAGGTGTAAGATGTCACAGCATGTCAGCAGTCTGGAGGTGGGATGCCAGGGCCCACAACCCCGCTCCAGTGAGGTGGATGAAATGGGCTGGTTATATGCCCTCGGTTCATGGTAGCCTTTGGGACCCTTCCTGAGGGATGAGGACGGGTACAGGAACCCTCTCAGGGAGAAGAATGAGGAGGGACAGGGAGGGACCCTTTGTTATTCTCAGGTTTCTGCTTTTGTATTCCCCTTCCCTCCTAATGACTCCTGATGACTCTTCCTCCATGGCTGTCTCTGGTTGCTTGTCTCTGTGTGGTCACACTGTCCACGTACTATGTCGTCAACACATTCCAAGCCCATCACATGCACACCTACTAATTTGTTCTTTCTAGGCCTTCTCCTAATTTGGTCTGTATCCCCAAAACCAGGACTCAGGCCCCCCTGCTCTCAGGCCTTGTTTCCTGGTGCCACTTTTATCTCGTGTTATGTGTCAGTGTAGTACATACTCCCTCAGTTTCCAGACCAGTTGTTCATCCGTTGGCATTGTTATGTTAGACAGCCTGCCTGCTTCCAAGGCTGTGATCTCATGTGACTGTGAGGCCCAAGCTCTTTAGAAATCAATTAACCCCTGCTGCCCATCTTAAACCATTCTAATATGTATATCTATACCTATAAGCCAGAGGTTGTCAACCAGGGCTACGCATACCCCTGGGGGTACTTAGTAAGGCCCCAGGGGGTATGCAGCAGTGGTGCGGAGAAGCGAGGGAACTCTGGTTTCCGCGGTGGCACTTCCAGTTTTGCCGCCAGTGCTTCTGGTTTCGCCACTGGTTTCTGGAACCCCTCTGGTTTCTGGAAGCCCCCTCCATGTTCCTGCTCATCGACCAGCCTGGGGACTCCCTGCTTCTCAACCGCCTGCCAGGGGTACACCAACCTGCTATAAGCCAATTCCCAAAAAACAAACCTTTAAATACCATTTTTAAGGAAACATCACTGTGTTCCCCTATGCTAATTATCAGTAGGGAATTACCTACATTGTCACAGCGAGACTGAGTTTTTTGCAGGCCACTCACAGCATGCAAAACTGATTTTGTGGGTATTTTGTGGCAGCCCTGTCCTTCACCACTGACTGGCAGAGGAGGCCTTCACTCAGTCTACCTTACTACCACTTTTTATTGATTTTGTGGGAAATCGCGTCCAGTGACAGATTTCCCAGTAATCGCAGCAGTCATGGACAATGCTGGTTTTTTGCAGTTTCCATGAAATCTGTGAAACTGTGATTTAGGTAGGTCCCTACCAATCAGGTGTGCAAGAATCCCCCTGAGTATTATACTCAACAGTTATTGCCTATTGACCAGCTGTCATAGACTCTACAAAATGACTTGTGTTTGCAACTCCTAGCTTTTACATAGTCTCTCTGAGCACCTCTTGAAGCCAGCCTAGGCATAGCTTCCAGTGGGGGAAGTCCCCTGGCTTGTTTGAATCTGAGACTCGGCATCACATCACTTGATATCTCTCAGCTCCCAGTGGAGACATTACACTATTTCAGGGGAAGGAGTATTAGCAAAGGTGACCTTTAGCGAGGCAGGCAACATTTCCAAAACAAAACAGAGCTTATTGATCAAGCTGAAGAGCCTTGGGATCACAGTGGCTATGCCCAACATAAGCTGAGCCCATCCTTATACAGGGCACAGGCCTAGGCGGCTGTATCTTTTTGGGATCCATTCTGTCTCTGTGCATCCCTGGGGTCACTGTGTGCGCCCTTTTCAAGCTAGTTTCTCATGCAGGCTTTCTTTGATCCATCTATTGGACGTCATCCTTTGGAAGGTAATCATCAGTTATAGTGGCTTGCACTGAATAGCCCAGGTGCAACTTCTCCTGGTAAAGAATTCTTTCACTTACTGCTGGTCTGTTCTCTACCAACTCCAGTAGCTGCATGAAGAAACCAACAACTTATTCTTCCATGGTCAAGGGTTAAAGTTAACCCATTGCTGCCTTTTATATAATGGCACACACTCAACTTAAGGAAACTCAGCCATGCACAATATTACAATAGAAATAAACCCAAACAATACCACATTCTGTCATGCCCACCAGAACGCTACATTGCCTGCTTGCAGACAAACACCTAAAAAGGGGCAGAGGAGAGATTCTCTGGAATTTGCAGAGGGGATATTAGGGATCTTCCATTTATACTTCTATGACAAAAAGGGTCGCCATTGGTGGAGCAGTTGTTGTAATCTACAGTGTGTTTGCCTTGTTTACCTCTCTCTCTTCCCTGAAAGCAGAAGAGACTTCCAGTACATCAACTTTTTACCATGTGTAAGTGTGTAGTAGAAATGTGTGGCAGAAGTGGTATTGATATCTGGATGTTGGGGGCACCATTGCTAATCCAAGAAGAAAAGTAACAGGCTGCAAGTGGGACAAGGCAGAGGACTGACAGTTCAGGACTCTATTAGGAAAGGAACTGGGAACTCTAGAGTGAAAAATACTGTCTGGACTGTCTGGGATTACCTCTAAAGAGAACCAGGAGGAGTTCAACTTCCTTACAGATATGAGCTAAATATTGGCATGACACTTGCATGGGATGTCTCTGAAAATGCAGTCAGAGGAGAAAATGAGAGATCTGCCTGAGACACTCCTGAGAGTGGCTAACAATGCAGACAGGACTTCCTGTGTTGTCATGTTCCATCCCTGCTATTGCAGGTGCCACCTCAATTTTTTTTTAAACGTTAGCTTTTTTTTTGCTCTCACTACTATTCCAGGAGCATGGGAGGAGCCGGGGAAAAAGCTGAGCTGAAAAGCACAACCCCCGCCCCTGGCAGTCCTTGTGCTGACCAACATCAGGATCCAAGTAGTACGGTCCACTATGGGTAGTCAGATACAGGGCCACAATTTTCAGCCCAGCTCATTTCCCTGCTCCTTTCATACTCCTGAAGCTTGTGGGAAGAGGTGTGGGGAATGGTGTCTCTGGGCACTGGGATTCAAGTCCCCAAAGGAGTGGCCACAGCAGCAGAAGCCATGCTCATCGTCTGTGGTAGAGAGGGGGACAGGGAAGAGGCAGAGAACAGAAAGAGCAGGGTACAGCAGAGTTCTGCCTCCGCTGCCTTCACCTGGCACCAGCCTCTGCCCCAGTGGCCACTCTCACTCCCTGTTGCCTCCTGAAGGGAAACCTACCTCCTTCAGGGCTCTAAAGGCCCACCCTGAAACTCTCCAGTCTGTCCTGCTGAGCAACCCCTGTTAGCACTGAGCACCATGCACCACCCCCTGCTGTGCTCCCAGCACAGGGGTACCCTTCCTGCCCTACAACTTTATGAGAACCTCTTCAGGGTGATGCAGGGGCCAAGGAGGTAATCAGTGTAAGAAATTAATTAGTCTTGACATTGGGTATCACTACATTCCAGAAAGTTTTGGAGGGGGGTACCTTGCGTCTAAGAAGGTGAAAACCACTGCTCTAGGGAGCTGTGATACAGGGAGAGGGGTGGAAAATCAGGGCACTCTTCCTTGCAGAACTCAGTTCCAGTCCAGTGCTGCTTTGGGGCCTGTGCTGCAGGGAGGAGGGTGGGAATACTCTCTCTGTGAAGCTTTCTCTCTAAGCACTGGGCTCTAGCACAAGGCTTGTGGTGAGGTATAGAGCACTTCCCCCCATTCCCACTAGTGCCAGGTGTGGGTACAGAGCATACATGATGATTTAGGGAATTTTGGAGGGAGGCTGGAAGTGGCCATCCTGGTTCTTCTGGGGTGAGGGAGTTGGCCTTAGCAACAGATAGAGTAGTCCCAGAATTGGGAAGGGACTCAGTGCTGAGAGGCATGTGATGCAGTTGTGTGGGGAATGGGGGCTATCGCTGGGCATCCAGTATGTGCTGTTGCGGGTGGGGAATGGAAGGTGGGTGGAGTTGGCCCAGGGAGTGCTAGCGGGGGATAATGGAGATGGCCCTGGATGTATTGTGGGAATGATTTTGCTCGGGTGTGCTAGAACTGGTTTGGAGTGGCACTGGGAAAGGAGCATTCCTGGGCGGATTGCCTTCCCATAGCAGGCACAACTGAATTCCTCACTTCCTCTCCCCAGAACCTGTTCCTGCTAACTCCTATCTGCCACTGCTGCTGTTGGGCCTGGCCGTAGGCACTGTACTGCTCTGTGTGGCTGTCATATTCCTGAGGAGGAGGAGGAGGAGGAAGCAGCAGCAGGATGGAACTCTTGGGCACTTCCTGGGTAAGAGCCCACTGGGCCCATCTACATGTGCAATTAATGCGATTGAATATACTCCAGCTCAGTTTGAGCTGGAGTAAACTATTCATGACATCACTGTCTACATGTGCATTTATGCGCGGTAATTTACTAGGCTGCCGGATACGACTTGTATCTGTTGGGACTATGCAGCAGCACAGTAAATTAGTCTATTGCACCCCAATTGCCGTACATGCATAGACAATGATGCTTTACCACACAACAAAGAAGTCTGCTTCCCACATCTCATGTAGCTGCGCCCACTGTGTAGCCAAGTGGTATACATGGTGAGGAGGGCTGCTCTCTCCCCACCCAAAGTAGGACTGGAATACTGGCATGCCGTAGATCTGATCCATAGAGGAGTTTTGCTTTGCCAAAAGGGAAGCATTTTGCAGAAACAGGTTAGTTTTAACACAATTTTTGATAGAAAAATGTCAATGCAATTTGTGTCCAGGGGGAGTATTTTGCTCCCTCAGGTTTCTGTTTTAATTTCAGCTTCACAGTTCCTTTTTATTTCTATTTCCTTTCATTTAAACTTTCAGAGTCCACATTGACTTTAATGTTCTATTTCATTTTGAGTCCACATTTCAAAACATTGTATGTTTCTTGCACCTCCCTCCATTATGTAAGCACTCATTGCTTTAGGTGGGTGCAGTTTTCCAACCTTCATTCTTAATATGAGCTGCAGCTGTGTAAGTGGCCAGCTTCCCTCTTTAAAATGGATGTTGTAGAACTGTAAGCTCACAGGGATGCAGAGCAAATCCATTCGTTTAAGTTCACAAAGCTGTTCTCCTGTCCTGAAAGATGAAAAAAGTGAAGCTAGAAAGCGCAGTAGTTGGTCTCTTTTTGACACTGCCTGTAATATTGTGCTATCCCTAAACAATACATCTTGGCATATGCGCTAGCAGATCCCAGTGTAGGGCTGCTTGGGACCAGCATTCTTCTGTGTAACATTTAAGGTGGGAAAGAGAAAGGCCAACCCCGAAGGACTGAGCCTGTCCAGATGAAAACTGCCATGGTGCACCGTAACCCCCAGAAAGGGACAGCTATGGAATCAATTTGATTTGAGGAAGGGTCAGAAAATCCCCATTGCTAAAGTGCCTCTGTGAAGGGTGTTCAGAACCCCTCTCTCTGCCCCTCTGTAGCAAGTGCCCATCCCAAGAATGGTCATGATGCCCCCTGGTAGCTGCTCAGCCCTTGCTAACCTGGCTTCCCTTGGGGCCCTCTTCTAGTTTCTGGCCCACCACTCCTAGATGTTATTAATTTCTGATGGACAGGAGGCTGCCCCAAGGCTTCCCAAGCCTGGTCTTATTCTTAAGACCACAAATGCTTGTGGTCATTGCCTTAAGGGTTAGTTTTGTGGGCTTCATCCTCCCCAATACCCATTCCCAAGCCATGCAGGTGATGTGCTAACCTAACTCTGCCTGCTGGCAGGCCCCAGACACTGGAGCTTCCCTCAGTGCACACTCGTCCCCCCGGGCACTGGTCTGTCCCCCCGCCCCGCGGCACCAGACGTTTCCACTCAGGTCTCCCCCAAGCACCAGATGTTCATGCTTTAGTCCCTCTGGGCACTGGCCACCCCCCAGGCCCTGGACTTCGGCGCTGCTAACAACTCTCCACCCCCTGGCAGGCCCAGGCACTGGAGCTTCTCTCAAAGCACACTAGTCCCTCCTAGGCACCGGTCCCTCCCTGGTCCCCCCCAGGCACTGGACATTCTTCTCAAGTCCCTAGTCCTTCCTGGGCTCTAGCTCACTCTCTGTGTCCCAGGCCCTCTGTTGTTTTGACCCCCATGCTGTATCCCCCAATGGGCTCAGGCTGTCTCCTTCAGGACCAGTGGGGACCTCCTTACCTCCCCTTCAGTCCCTTCTACAACCACCAGATCATTCCTCAGCAGCCCTCTTGGCCATGGGGCCCCTGGTTCCTCTGCTCCCAAGCCTGTCTGTTCCAAGGCCTGGCTAGCTTCTCCTGAGTGCCAAGCCCCTGGCCCCTCTGGTCTACTCCCTAGCTGGGCTTCAGGTACCCTGGCCTCTGCTCTCTGCCATCCTTCTCCAGGCTATGGGCTCACCCACTCCTGTTCCCAGGCTTATCTCTTCAAAGGCCTCTGAGTGGCTTACCCCAGCTCAGATGTTATCAGTTGCCATGCTGCCAAGAGCTCCTCTCTTAGTGGCACTCAGGGGTAGACTGCCTGACCAGCTCAGGGCTTATATTATATGGCTCAAGCCTGGTCTGCTTTTGATCAGGTGACTGTCATCAGCCCACTCACCACCTACAGGCCTCTCTACAGGCAACCTCCTCTCTTAGTAACAGGTGCACCAAGCACCCTATCACACCCTCCCACATGAGATACTTTCATTGGGGACTGCACCTGTGAGGTGGGTGGTGAGAGTGGCCTGTGGGTTTTGTGCTGGGTAAGTAACCATATAGGAAGAGGTGGCATCTTGTGTGCAGAGTAAAGAGGATGTATAATTAAACCAGAAGGAGGGGAGGGGAAGGAGAGGGCTGCTGTGAGCTGGCTCCATGTCTCAGCACAGGATGGTACAGGCAGCTCCTCTTCAGACCAGTTCACCACTGCCAACTTTTTCTCCTAGAACAAGAAAGATGCAAGGCTCCATGCTGGAGGCATCTGGGCCCAGCATCCTGAGTGGTGCATGCTGTCTGAAATGCTGTTTGCTGTTAGTGTGTTGAGGTCAAGGAGTGGCAGGACTCTCACAGGTGGCTTAAGGCACAGAGAGAGAGGAGAAGCTTGGGATCCTCTGAAGTTTCAGGGCTTTCCCAGGTCCTGGCTTATACAGTAGGGTAGGAAGAGGGTTCTGATTGCACAAGAGAGGCCGGCTAGCTTCAGGCAAAACAAGGGTCAAGAGCACATAGGGTATTCACAGCCTCTCAGTAAAAGAGGAATGGCACTAGATTGATTTTAAATGCTTACAGGTAAGAATACTTTTCTCTTCATTTTGAGTTTTGGACTTATTCTTAAATGCAAGCAAATGTTAAGAAGGGAACTACCTTCTGGGTTCCCCGCTATGATGGTGGTGCCATGGGTGCCTCCTGTTCTGGAGATGCAGGTGCCTTTCTGTAGTGAGAAGACAATGAAAGCCGATGCAGTGGGAAGGGCCTCAGGTACAGAGCAAAGCAGCAGCCTGCTCAGGGTCCAAGGCAGCAGAGGCAGGAGTTCAAACAAGCCAAGTGTCTGTGTCCTGCTGCCCCATCCAGTGCACCTCCACCAGGAGACCAAAGCCTCTAGGGGGTTAATTGCTTTGCTAGCCAGTGAATGGACACACAGCCCTAGCTGGCAGGGAGGGGAGGTGGAATCCGTGTTTACTTAGGACCTGTGTTCCTTGGCACGTTCCTTTGATTTACAGACCATGTGGACCTGGGGGAGTTGAAGACCCGACAGGCCATAGCCCAGACCCCATTCCAGGATACAGCATGCGTGGCAAAACAAGAAGAGCTCTCTGAGGATGCTGGCAGTGACACAACATGGCTGATGAGAGAAGAAGCTGCACTGTAGAAGCTGCACTCTGATGGGGCCTAGGCAAGTCAGAGATGGGCCAGATGAAGCTTCCCTTGGAGACCAGACAGCACACATCGGTGAGACTCTTCTGACTGACCCAGACAGATGCAAGCAGCCAGTGTTTGTTGGGAATAAAACCTCCAGGATGGAGTCATGCCTGTGTTTGGTACATGCCCCTGAATCAAGAGGAGAGCGTCTGCAATGCAATGCCATCTCCCTAAATTAGGGAGAGCAGTTCCTGGATTAGCCTCTCTATAGACTGCGAAGACAAGGAGGTTGTCAGGATAAGTGATTATTTCATGCTGTTTTCACCCCTCAGTGTTTCCCTATCCTCCATGTGCCACAGCCTTCCAGCCCCCTATGTAGGGCCCCACAGTGGGGCCCTCCATGCCAACCCACAAGCTTTTCTCCACATAACTGGTTTGACTCTCCTCTGCCCTACCACAGCTTGATCTCTGGATTAGTATTTGCTCTGCATTAGTATTGTAGCAAACCCCTGCAGTGTCAGGCACAATCACAACAGCCAACAAGGTGTTTGCTCACTTCTCATATAGAGTCCTAGGAATTAGGCTCACAGGCCAACAGGCCAAATGGAAGGAACAAATACAGGTAACTAGGCATTCATTCAAAGTATAACAACGTACACTCAAAGGGCAAGTAAACAGGTAGTGGTCAGTGCTCCTGGAATACATACATTTAGCACATACAGTCCCCTCCCCCACCTCCAGAGGTTTTCCCAAGAACCAGCCTTTAGTCCAGAGTCACCCTGTGCAGGTCTCTAAGTCAGGGGTCACGTGCAGTTGGTCTGTGGTTCATCTGTGCTGTACAGAGACTTCCCTCTGGCTGCACTGTTTAGGGCTCTCTCTCTCTGCATCCAACCCCAGCACTCTGGCACATAGCCAGCTAGGAGCTGGGAGTCCATTTCCTGCTTCCCCCAAGGTCTCTGGGATTTGCAGTCCAGAATCACAGCGTCAGGACTCTGCAAAGTTGTTCCCCTTCTGTTACACATTTATATCATATTTCCAATGCATGCAATGCATTACATTACACAATGCATACTACTTTACAGTATTCTTCACATTCATATGCAAACAGGCAGATACAGGTGCTGAATAACACCAGGCATGCAGCCTGCTATTTATCTCTCTAGGGGCAACTCCCTCCTGGATGCTGGGGAGCAGGCTGCTGGCAGAACAGTTTGGAGAGGAGATGAGCAGTCCTCAGGGTTGAAAGAACCGTTTAGGGACTACTTAGAAAAGCTAGATGTGTACAAATCCATGGGGCCGGATGGGACGCACCCAAGGGGGCAGAGGGAGTTGGCTGATCCCTTGGCCATTATCTTTGAAAACTCATGGCGATCAGGAGAGGTCCTGGATGACTGGAAAGGGCAAACATAGTGCCCATGTTTAAGAAAGGGAACTACAGACCAGTCAGCCTCACCTCAGTCCCTGGAAATATCATGGAGCAGATCCTCAAGGAATGCATTTCTAAGCACTTGGAGGAGAAAAAGGTGATTAGGAATAGTCACCATCAATTCACCAGGGGCAAGTCATGGCCAAACTAGGCCTGACCAACCTGCTTGCCTTCCATGATGAGATGACTGGCTCTGTGGATGGGGGGAGACTGGTAGATTTCCCATTTCTTGCATGAGTGTTGTAGGAGCCTGGCACTAGAGTAAAAGGTGGACACCACCACCTTCTATATTTTTTGTGTGACAGTGACTGTTCCCTGCAATGTCAGTGTGCGTTAGGCAGTCTCTGTGTGCATTTACTTGATTATGCCCTGCATGGGACTTAGGCACAGGGATACCTTGGACAAAATCCCATTCCACTGAACAGGCAACCAAAGTGTAGCTTGTGACTAAATGACTCGCTTCAGGAGCTGGAAACCTGTATAAGCCCCGAGTTGGAATGACCCGGCCCCAGTGCAGAATGGGGCAGTCCAGAGGCTTTGGTGGTGCATCAAGAGCAGTGGGGCAGGGTTTGCCTGCTCCCACACTGGAGCTAGATAAGTGGGAGCTGTGCCTAGGCTGATGCCACTTCTCCCAGTCCTCAGCTCCCTGTAGGTGCAGCTTCCAGCTGATGGGAAACTGAGCCAGGGCTGGGAAGCAGGGAGCTTCATTTGCACTCAGCTTCAGCTGCTTCTCCCCTTGTCCCCACTTCCCTCCTGCTCCCTCCCTCTCCCCCGCCCTTCCACCTCTCAGCTGCAGTGCAGGCACAACGGGAAACTGCCCAGGCTCAGTCGTGTTCCCCACTACCTGGAAGCTGCACCTGGACTGCAGCCAGGGAGCAAGGAGAAGAAGCAGTGATGCAGATGCAGCTTCCAGCTACTGGCCCCAACACAGCGCCTTGTTCCCCAGCCCGGGCATGGGCAGAGGTAAAGCCTTCCGGCTCCAGTGGTTCTGCAGCCTGGATACAGCCTGTGTGTTGCCAGCCCCTGATGTCCCTGATCCACGTTTAGAGATAAACCTGTCTCGCACGGGATGCATTACAAGAATAGAGAGAGGTGCTTGAGCATGTCCTGACAGCAATCCTGTGTTACCCCAGCCCTCCCGTAGAGGCACTTGGTGACTTGCACACGCCCAGGAAACAGCTGGGAGGGAAACTGCCTGCTAGTTGTGCAGCCTGCACAAAGTTCAGCGGCACTTTTTGGCCCCCTGCTGAAAGGAGCATCCCCGAGAGAGAGAGAGAGACTCCGTCGAGAGCCCCACACATTGCCGGCCGAGCCCTGCATTTCCACGCCTTGCTGAAAGCAGCCAGGAGCTCTGCTAGGGAAGGGAGCTGGCCAGCCTCTGCCTCCCCAGGGCGGCACAGCGATGCTGGACGCGGGCTGATGACCCTGCCTTGCAAAGCGGGGCTGAAACAACTGGTGCTCGCTGATTGGTTGCATCTCACCCTGCGCCTGTTGACAGCACCCAGGCAAAGAGCATCCCTCCCCTTCCACCTGGACGTGCGGGGCCGGATTCTAGTTCACTTACTGGGGCTGGAAACGGAAGGCGGCCCTAGGCCACCCCGCTGAAACCCCTGGAAAACCAGTAACGCCAACTGCGGTTGGGTCCTTCTCCTGCAGGCCGCTTCTCGGGACTTAGCCTTCAGGCCGAGATGATGGCTTATCACTGTAGCAGGCGCCCGGCTCGCTGGGCCGCCGGCTGGGGGCAGGCGCTCCCGCTCCCACGGAGGAAGCGCGGCCAAACGCGGGCCAGGTTTGCGAGTTGACAACACGTCGCGCGCCGGGCGTGCTTCTTATTGAACCATGAGCGCGGGGGCTGAGCCCCGCTGCGAGCCAAGGGCTCTGATTGGCTGTGCCGGCATTCCAAACCAGCGGATGAGCGGGAGCAGAGGCGGGAGGGTTTGGCGTAGGTGTAGCCCGACTCGGCTCGGCCGCAGGGAGCGGGGTGAAGGCCGCTCCAGGAGTCGGTGCCAGAGCGGGGGAGAGCCTGGCTGCCCGGCCCGGCCCGGCTTTCCCAGCGGGTGCGGAGCTGCAGCTTCAGGGCGCAGGTGCCCGGGGACGCGGGGAAGGGAAGGGAAGGGAAGGGGCGGCCGCAGCCGGGGGCCGTCCGGGAGCTGGGGGCAGTCGGGGCTGCTGGAAGAAGGGACCTGCCGGGAGGGGAGAGGGCCCGGAGGAGGAAGGCTGAGGAGGCCCAAACCTCAGCGTGGCTGGGGAGACACTTAACCCGGTAGCGTTTGCAGGTCTGTCTTCAGGAGCGAGGAGAGGAAGCCATTCATCGCCGCATCACCGGCCGGCGTTTGGGGTGAGGCGAGGCTGAGGATGGCGCCCACAGGAGACCCGTGTTGCTGGGTGTTGCAGTGAGAAGGGGGGTCATTCTGAAGGGAAACTGGTTTCAGAAGGGTTTGGCCACGTGAATGTGATTAGTGAGGGGTTTGCTGTAAGGGGACCACCCACCATGTTAGAGTTGTTCACTTGCTGCTGCACTGGCAGATTGGATGCAAATGACTGGATTTATTATTCACTGTTGATAAGCTAATTCTATATATTGCCTCCTCTTGATTCATCGCTTTCGTCTTGTATATAGTTGTGTACAATAAAGAAACCCATTTGTTCATTGGGCTTGGATGTAAATTCTTGGGGGGTGAGGGTGAGGGACGCACCTCTCAACGGGACGCCTCAGCCAGAAGACCTGCCCTGGGGGTCCCAGGGCTACCGGCAGCCTGAGGATCCAGAATCCGGCATATCACCCAGCCTAGCGTGCTGGCGAGGGTTACGTTATAAAACTAGATGTGTTAACCATTTTTGAAGCACGTTAACAGGGTGGAATAGCACCTCACATAAGGGAGTGGACCAAGATATGCCTTCATCAAGGCCTTCAGGAGGCATGGGGGAGCTTTTCCTGGGAGGCCTTCATCAGCTGCATGGTATCCCATCTGTGATGGCTTCCACAATCACTATCACAGGAGCCAGAGGCATCTCCAGGGTTGATACATTAGAGATGTACCTCCAGTGGCAAAATGGCTACAACAGGTGTCTGGTACAGGCATCCTGCATAGTGTGACTGCAAGGGCACAGAGCGTTCTGGCCCAACATGGTTGATGGAGGGGTGCCAACTAGGCTATACTCAGACATTTCACTGCTGCTGTTTTATCAAGACCTTGGCAGACCTGAGATATCCACTGAGGATGAACTAGAGCAACAGGGAAGGATGTGGTCTGGGGAAAGACCCAGGTGCAGCTCACTGCCACCAGTGTGCAGACGTGGCCAGAATTTAGCTTGTCTGCATCTTAGTGGATGTAGGTCCCAGAACACTCTGTGGAGACTAAATGTACATCCAAGCGATTTGAGTCTCCAGTCCAAACCTAGAAGTACATTGATGGGTACTGCAGGCTTGCTCCTGTAGCCTCTCTCAGGCCTGCTGCAGACTGAGGAGTCAAGAGAAGACAGTAAGGATGAGCCTAGAGCAGGCTCACTGCTGAACTTCTGGTTCGGGAACATGCCTGTGGACTACATCGGTAGAACTGTTTTGGGCCCCTCCCTTAATGCCAGACCTACCACTGCAGTGGGGTAGAAGATCTCATGGAGGGCGCAGGGAGGACATCCTAGTAAGGATTGTGCATGTAGTACACTGGAGGGAGGACTGGGTAAGGGAAGGCCAGAAAACAGATGAGGACATACTCAACACAACCCCTGACGTTGGCAATTTGGTGGCAATGCACCTCTCAGAGTGAACTCCACCCCTAGTGATGGCCCCAGGGATGCCAAAGCCCCAGCCAAGTGGCTGGTTACAGCAGCAACCATGCAGACAGGCCCATGCCAGTGTCAATTGCAGCCTCAGCCCCATGCATACCAAGCCCACCTTGCCTTCAAGGAACTGAGTGATTGGGTCTGCTTATAGCACTGTTGTCTCATGGCAAATCCCATGAAGTGCCTCAGCGGTCTGCTCAGGGCAGCCTGGAGGCATCCTACACCACCCATTTTGCCTAACAAGATCAGGACAACCCTGGTCCTATTGACTTTGGGCTCCTTTTGGACCACAGGCTTCAGCCATCATACGAACTCTTTGGCTCCAGGCCACACACTCTAGACTACATCACATTCCCTGTAGATCCCAGCACCTGGAGACAGACAATGTGAGAGTTTCTGCAAATAGTCAACATCCTACATTCCCGGACCCCAAGAACAGTTCTTTAACTTCCAAAGGTCTATGCAGGACTCGCACATGTTTGTGAGTAGGTAGGTATGGCATATATGCCACGATATGATGGTGGTCAGTAACCCACTCCTTGAATTCTCTGAGCATGGTGTATGTCCCTCAGGGCCAGCCATGATGTCTGCATGCAATCATAGATGCTCCTCTTCAGGCTGTTCTTCTGAGGCAAGGTAAGGCATGGCTCCAGGATTTTGTAATGTTGGGGTGCAGCACTGAAGGAGTGGCTGCACTTCTCAGTCCTTGTCTCTTCCTTCTGATCCCCATGCCTACCGGGGCAGGCAAGCTATCGGCTGCTGCTCCTGCAGCCCTATCTAAGTCCCAAGGAAGGTAAGCATTCTGCCCTCTCTTCCCCTCCACGCTCAGAGGGATGTCCCCTGCCCCTACCTTCTCTCTCTCTCCCTTCCCCTCATTTCCTCCTATCTCCTACCTGCTGCTGCCAGGTGGTGTCCTGGGAGAGACAAGTTCCTGCCCATTGCAGCTGGCCTACGCTGGAGCTGCTAGGGCTGTACTTCCTGGGGATTGCAGAAGTGGCCTGGGGGCATGTTGAGGGGCAGTTGCCCCTTGACATGCCCCCCATCCCTGCCCCCCATCCCTGTGCCTGAGTAGTATAAGGGGGACACATCTCGTCAATCTTTAAGCCCTCCCCTTGACAGGTGCCTGGGGCAGGGCACTGTGTGTGCCTGCCACTTTAAGGGCCTGGAGCTGGCAGCCACCAGGTGTCTGATGAAGGCAGCCATTTTGGAGCCAAGGGCTGGCTATATAAACAGGGCAGTTTGGCTGCCTGGAAGCCAGGCAACAACATCACCTGGCTGGAGGGCTGCTGAGATCATCAGGAGGTAAGGGAGGAGCTGTAGGGGATGGTCAGGAGGCTCCTGGTCCTGGGCATGACCTAAAAACTGCATCCTGCTGGGAGTGGGTGGCCTGGTGGGGCTCAGTGGTGTGGGAGCCCCCAGGAAATGCCAGGCCAGTTACCACCCTGGTGAAAGGTGGGTTGGGGCACCTTAAACCCTAGCCCCCACCACTGGGTGGGTAACCCCATTTGTGTGAAGGGCCCAGAGGGCAGACCCTGGGAGAGAGTGAGGGGCTAGAGACCTGACCTGAATGAGAGAGTACCCTTGACTGGCCCATGCTGGGGCCAGGACCAGGATGGTCAAAAGGGCCAGGGGCCCACTGCAAGAGACGCCCAAGAGCTGGCGGCCTGGGGTCCCAAATGGCCTGGAGGTAGGCCAGGGCTGGTAGCCAGAGGTCCTGGGGAGGGACCACACCTGAGAGGGGAAAACAGTTTCAGGGGGCTAGGTAGCCTGAATGAAGGTGGAGAGGCTGCCTGAATGGATGGATTGTGGAGGGGTCCTGTTAGGAGGATTCTGGGGCCCAGTGTGGGGGCCAGTGATGATGTGAACATCAAGATGCCATCTGTGAGACTTGGGCTGTGGTATAGGGGAGGAAAGGAGCTGCAGAGAGCGCCCCCTGGCATCGGGGCAGCCAAATGGGCATCCTCCCACTTAATTGACATCTGTTAATTAATCAATTAACATCAAGGCATGGCAGATGAGAAGGCGGGTGGTTGGCCCAAGAATAGGTGGGTGGGCCACGGAGATTGGCCCAAGTAGGCCCCCTGTTACAGTGCCCCAACCTCTATTTTGGCACTGGAAGTCCTTTCCCTAACCCCTGGCCTCTGCCACCCTTTGCCCTAGAAGCACTCCCTTTGGAGGTGGTCATCGTCTTGATCACCATCTTAGAACCAGAAGTCCTGCCCTGTCACATGGTCCTTGACTCTGATAGCTTCACCTACATGATCCCCCAAGACCTGCCCCCTCACCTCCATGTTGGCTGCCATGTAGTTTGTAGAAGTCTCTGCCTCCTCACCTGGTCTCTGATCCTGGTAGTACTATCCACATGACTCCAAAACCCACCTCCCCTTGCTGCCTTGTTGATGGCCATAGAATAACAGAGAAGTAAGGCTGGAAGGGACCTCAGTTAGTCAAATCCCCTACCTAAAGCAGGGAAGTTCTTTTGGTCCTTACAGGGATCGACCCTGCAATCCTGGCATTATTAGCTGTTGGTAGCCATCAGCCTCTGCCATGTCACATGGTCCATGATCCCAGAAGTTCCACCCACCTGACCCCAAAGCCTGCTTCTCCTCACTGTTATGGCCCACCCTAAGGGACCCAGAAGTCTTGGCCCTCCCCCAGACCATGATACATGGGCACAACCTATCTAGTAGTGGGGGGTTGTGACCCCTCAAAACTTTCCCTGCTGCCCTTGCCTAATCAGCATGGTTTTCAGGGATGTTAGATGTCCCTGAGAGCAGCACTGAACCAATCATAGCAAGTATAGGGGTGAGACCAAGACTGGAAGCCCTGGACTGACAATTTTCCAAACCCTGTTGGGAAACCCTCAAAAGTAGATCATATGTTTTCCAAGACCAGGCTAATGCAGCCAGAAGCAAATATAGATTCTTACCAGTAAGACCCCTCTTTCCTGCTTTACTACCAAGACTTGCCATAGACCTACTGGGAAAATTCTACCATAGTGACAGTTCTAGGGAGGGGGAGATTAAGAAGAGTAGCCCGTTAGCCCAACAGTTGCCTGAGATGCCTGAATCTGGGCAGGAGATCTGTGCAAACATTCAGGAGGCCAGTGAGCCTGATGCCCAGACTCTTACAGCAGATGCTGAGGATTTGGGAGAAGAGGGCTGCACAAAGTTGCTGATACACAAGACGTGTTTCTTTTTATGGCATCCTTATATATTGTCTGAGTGTGAGACTTTTTGAAGACTGCATGAGTTGTCTTCTAGATGCACCAGAGTAAGTAAGGAAGCCATGACTGTGAACTGCTCAGATAAGAATATAAACTGGACAATTTGGGAACTCTGGGTATTTTTATACATGCTCCAGAGGTGGGGGCCAGACACTGACAGCCGCTCTAACGCATCTCCTGTATCAGCATCCCAGTGCTACAAAACGGTGGCAGGGGCATTTTAACTAAAGCTTGCCATCTTGAAGCATGGAAACACGCTGATACATGAGATGTGGATGCTGGATGTCGCATGCTGATTAGCACACTTCCAAAGACTTGATTAATTGTAATTGCAACACACTGGAGCAGCCTCACTACACGTCTGTATGCACCCTCTCTACTGTCTTGTGTATATAAAATGTTTAAATGCTATTATTGCAATAGGTTATGCCATGAATTGTCTGTGTTTTTCAGAGAAATGTTTAATTGACAGCATGGCAATTTTAGTCCGTTCATTTTGCTGAAGATGCTAATGCTCCTCTATATGGGGCAATCAATGAGGAGGCTAACCTTTGGTTGGCCTATATTGAATACTTTAATGGTGCTAGAAATTATAAAACCCTACTTGGGAGAGTGGTCTAGTTAGTGCAAACTAGTATAAGACTAGCAAAAGTAGTAAATTTTATACACATTTTGAACGGAAATAAAGACTGCTTTAAAATGCATTGTCACTGGTGCTACTTGCTGCTTGCTTAGTCTCTTGGGAAGTGAATGGGGGACCAGGGTTGTGTGTATGGGGTGTGATGAATCAATGCTGGGAGGATATGAATAGATGTGGATTCTATTGACCTAAAAACATAACAAAAGGTCTAGCTGGGGTGGTGTATTTTAACCTCTCCTGAATAATGAGTATGAACAGTGTCACCTTAAAAGGGTATGTTGGGACACATCTGAGGAATCTGTGGAAAGCGTTGGAACACGTTTGAAATCTGTGGAAAATGTTGATGCATGGCCCTCCCAACTATCAGGCCTGTTGAACACAACAGGGTAGGATATTTTCACCTAAGAGCATTTCAATGGGTGGTATGGCTGGGGTAGAATGGGTTAGACTCCATTAATACATCACGATGGTCCTAAGAGGATGAATCAAAGCCCAGGACCCACAACCCGTGTGAATCAGAACCATGAGTCTAATCACAGCATGAATTGGAGAGGGAGGCCTCACAAACATACAAATCAGATCAGACCTGGTCACCAGATCCAATCAAACTTAAAGCAAAAACCCCCAACAGGGTATAAACCCCACAGTTTGGGTAAAAAAAAAAAAAAAAATTTTCTCTGGATGGTGAATCTGCTTTAGGACAAGACCTGGTATGTCTTTATTATTTCTACTCTATACATATAGAGTAGAAATAGAGAATACTATTCAATAGAATAGAAATAATGAACACACGCACACACACGCGCGCGCGTGTGCACACCCTTTTTCTGCTTGAGTACATTGTCTTTACTTACTCTTTCTTTTGGTCTTCAATATAAGATGGTCTGTCTAATGGAAAAATGGCAAATAACAAATTTTTCACATGCAAACACTTTCTTCCTGGTGGTAAATCTGCTTTAGAATGTAGTCGGATATATATTCATTATTTCTACTACATATGTGTGTGTATATATACACACTTTTTCTGTTTGAACACACTGGCCATGTCCACATGAGCAAGGGCATGCATTTGCAGCATCACAAATAGTAGTGGCATAAATAAATTTGTATCACTACTTTATGCTGTAGTGCATGCACCTGCTCATGCCATTTGCAGTGGGACACATTGTCCCACTGTCCCATGTGCTGCAAGGGGGCTGGCTGGGGATTAGAGTGCCTCAGTGTGGGGCTAGCTGGCAGGCAGCTACCATGCTGAGGCACCCTGCACCCCAGCCAGTCGGGGAGTGGCTGGGCGGCTCCCGGGCTGGGGCCCCCTCCCCCCCAGCCAGACGGGGAGTGGCTGGTGGAGACAGGGAGCAGGCAGCTCAGGGAGCTGTCTGCTCCCCTGTCATGAGGCACACTGTGCACCAGTCAGCTGGGGTGCAGGGTGCCTCAGTGCAGAGGCTTCACAGTGTGCGGATCTGGGAGAGCCTGCTCCCCAGTCTTCACATTTGTCCTGGCACATGATACTTTTTCTTTTCAGGGATTTTATTTGTTACTGGGAAATCCTGGTAGCAAATTTTGCCCCAGCATTGCTAATTAGCAGCACCATATTGCAGGGTGCCTCAGTGCAGAGGCTTCACAGTGTGCGGATCTGGGAGAGCCTGCTCCCCAGTCTTCACATTTGTCCTGGCACATGATACTTTTTCTTTTCAGGGATTTTATTTGTTACTGGGAAATCCTGGTAGCAAATTTTGCCCCAGCATTGCTAATTAGCAGCACCATATACAGTTTAACATGCAACACATGTGGTTTGTGGCACCACAAAGAGGTTTGCGGTACCACAAAAGGACACGTGCCTGCATGTCTGGATCCAGGCATTGTCTTTACTTAGCATGTCTTTTGATCTTCATTATAGAGGGCATATCTAATAGGCCTGTGCGACTAGGGAAATATTCAGTTCGGATTCGGCTGATTCAGAGGACAGCAATTCGATTTTAGTTAATAACCTAAGCTATATCCAATCCTTTCCAAAACCAAAAAGTAGTAGGAGACTGACTAGGAAGCCAAGCCAGTCCAGTACCTTTCAGATGCTGTTGCTCACTCAGGCAGAAACAGCTCACAAAAGGCACAGGAATCCTGCAGACAGAGGCTTATATGCTGTTTCTATGTCCCTCCCCCAGACACTGTGATTGGAAGGGGACTCGGGGAGAGATCAGTCACTGGCCAGCTAGAGGTGTCAGTCCTTACCCCGCTGCTCCCCCTCCCTCTTCTCAGTTTCTGTTCCCCTGAAACACCACCTCCAAATCTTTCCTGAAACTTTTATGAATTGATTTGGAGGCTCCAAATTGATTCGGAAAGTTTTAAGCTTCTCCCGATTCGATTTGGATTTGGAGATTCGGCCTCTGAATTGGGCCAAATCTTCTCCAAATTGGATCGCAGACCAAAGCTTCACACAGCCCTAATATCTAATGGGAAAGCAGCAGATATCACATGAAATTTTACCTTGTCAAGGTAAAAAATTATTCAAACAGTGGATGCCCTTAATTTTAAGCTATATGTGGCTACGTTAATACAAGGGCAGTCAAATGATGGTATTGTTCTTTACAGAGGATGGTATATGCATTGATGAGTTCCTTGATGGCTGCTGAATCCGATGTGTGAGTGACACACAGGTCCCAGGGCACACCCACACACTAGCAATGCTCTGAATCCAAGCAGCAGATTCGCTCATCCTCTGATACTGGTTATCACAAAACTTGATCCAGTTCACCTCTCCGTACCTCGCTTCACTCTGCCAAGCAAAGCAGCCTCAAGCTGCCTCTGCCAAACTGTTACTAGATTTGCCCATCAGTTTGGGGTGTGCTCATTTATTAGGGATACATTTCTAGGGTCTTGGTAACTCTATTAATGTGCTGCTTGTGTTACTTGTGTTTCTATACGGAGCTGTATATTTCCCTTCTGCAAGTCCTCACCCCCAGTGGAGCTATTTTGCGGGGCTGGGTTTTTCTAGTCACTAAATCAGTCATACACACAAACACACACAGATTAACATGACACGCCTGACCCAGTCGGGTTGATCAGCATGGATAGGCTGACACTCATATGCCAAGAAATCAGTTCATCAGAGCAACAATAAACTGCAGTCAGACACAAGCACACAGGTAAACAGAATACCTCTGAATCCGGTTGGGTGTCCAGCTGACATCCTCATGGGCCAGCATTCAGTTCATAAGGGCACATCTGAGCCAAACTGGGTCAATCAGCCTGTACAAGCTGATCCCCTTATGTGTTTCAAACTCAGCATGTCTCAATCTTTAGCCTCTTGATGAGCAGACTTCACAGTATTTTTGGGCTTCACAGGGATCTTTAGCTTAGGTAAAAGAAGCGTTGCTGCAGAGCAAGTGGGGAAGGAGAAGTAGAGAAGGAAAAATATACCCAGTTACTAACAGTTTGGCTGTAAAAGTTATTTATTGCTAAGTATATGAAATATATAATGATACTAATAGTAATAGACATGCAAAGGAAAAACAAACATAAACAGTTACAATACTACCTTGGTTTCAGTAAGTATTTGGGGAAACCTAGCTCAAGCCTAACTAATACAGTTCAGGTTCAGAAATCTATGCCTAGAGAGAAAAGAGAAAAGAGAGAGAGCGAGAGCTGGGATCTCACCAGTCTAAGGCACTTGGGTTGCAGTGCTGACAGGTAAAGTTCTTAGCACAGTCCTTGAAGGGAGACAATCTGTTTCTTCCAGCTTCTTGAGAACGACAGCAGATGGTGTCAGCGTACACACACTTTGCTGCTTTTTTTTTTTTTTTTACAGATTTTTATACACTCAGTTCAGCTTCTTCAAAGAATTCTCAATAGTGTAAATCATTGTCTTTTCTCTTGACAAGGGGTTATCTGGTTTGGAATATCTTTAAAAAAAAAAAAAAAAAAAAAAAAAAAAAAAAAAAAAATGTTAAGATCCATTGAAATGGAGTAACAATGTTTATTCACCTTAAGGGCAGGCTTTAAGGCACACAAATTAATTAATGTTATCTTCAAAATAAATGCTATTAAATCAAAAATCTGTTTACCAAAGATAGCTTATATCTTTTCTTCAGAAATACACTGAGTATTTGGTTGCTACTAGGCCTGTGAGAAGTAGCTAGTATTCATTTCGGATTGGGATTTGGCCGATTCAGGGGACAGCGATTCGATTTGATGATTTGAATCACTGCCCCGAATTGATTTGGCTGAATCTGATTCAGAGATTCAGCTGCCACCAAATCAGCTGAAATTCTGAATCAA
>NW_005842441.1:1095582-1098032 GCF_000455745.1 Alligator sinensis | reverse complement strand
AGAGTCCTCCTTTGGCATGGAGGGAGACTGTGGTCTACCCTCCACCTCCCGGGGGAGAAGGGCCTGGCAGTAGGAGTGTATCTCCTGCTCGCAGTCCCTGATGGCACTCAGTCTCTGGACTGTGGCCTGGAGCTCGTCCAGCTGGCGTGCCAGAGACACCAAAAGGGAGCAGACCCCACATGGTGACCTCCCCTTGCTCCCAGGCCCCAGAGCCTGAAAAAGGGACAGGCAGCCCGCGCAGCCGAGAGCCAGGGCCTCCGTCTGCGTGGAGCCCGGAACCAGGGGCTCCGTCTGGGTGGCTGTCTCTGAGGTGCCAGATGGGGGGGCCACGGAGCCCGAGGGGACCCTCGGGGTGCGGCGCATGCCCATCCGTGGCATGCCTTTGGTAGGCTGGCTACGGCTGGGGCTGTCTACCCTGGGGGGTGTGCAGGCAGGGTCTTGGGCCCTCCCGCGCGAACTCCGCGCTAACTCGCGCCAGCAGAGAAGCGCGCCTGTTTGCGCAGCCTGTTCGTTAAGTTTTAACAGACTTAAGGCAATTATTGGAGTGTTCATCTCCTTTTTTGGAGAGGACTTCCACCAGTCATCTCAGGAAAAGTATGACAACACCTGTGGTTAGGGCTCCAATGGGCTGGACACTGTGATGAACCCTTTACCATTGTTCAAATGTTGCCCATACCCCCTCTGACTCAGTCTCTTTGCTTCAGCATTCCCTAACCCAGCAACTGAATTTTAGCCAATCAAGTTTAAATAAGCTTCCCATAGTGGGACTGGGGAATGTATGGCCCGAGATGTCTATTAAACTTTACTTCTTCTTAGAGGTGTGTTTGTGTGGGGGAGTAAATACAGATTAGAACTGGTCTGATAAATGCTGAGCTGGGTGTGTGTAAATGTGGGTTGATTAGCATTTGGAGCACAGATTCCCTATCATGCAGTGCTTCCATGCTTCTCTGATCTTAGAATTCACTGCAGTTTTTGCTTCAAGCTTTCTATTCTCCATCTCCCATGTAAATGAATGGTCATCTGGTTCTATCTTGGATGCAAATGAGACCTAGGGCAGTTGCTCCCTTATCTGGAGGGCCTTAGGTATGCATCCCACTGCATCTTAATCAGTTTTGTTTAGGTGGTGGGAGGGGGGGAATTCTTTGAGTCCGACAGGCTGTGTTCTGTCGGGGTTCTCCAACAACATGGAGATGAGAGGTAACAAACCAGAGCGACATTTTGCACTCCTTTCCCAGTCATCCACAGAGAGTCCAAAGGATGCCAAGTCATTTTTGCAAGCATCCCCAAACTTGTTCAGTGATCTGCCTCTCTTTCTAAATCCTTCATGAGCTTCAGAGTACAACACACTCTTTGGTATCCTGTGATATAACATTTACATGACATGACCAAGCCACCTGAGTCTCTTCTTGCGTTCCCATGAATGACATAGCAGCATGATTTAACATTTCCACATTTGTCACCCTGACTTGCCATCTTATTTGAAGAATTTTATGCAGGCATCTGATATGAAAGCTGTTTAATCTGTTGGTATGCTTGATGTAGGTCATACATGTGTCTGAGCCATGTAGAAGAGTGGATAAAACACATTTTATAAATATAGAATTTCACTTTAGTTGACAGTTTGTTATTGTTCCATGCTCTGTCTTGCAAAAAAACCTGAAGTTACTGGCTGCTTTGGCAATTCCACTAGCAAGCTCAGCATCAACATCTAACAGCAGAGCCAAGGTAGAAAAATTGGTCGACAACATATAGATGAGTACCATCGAGTGTGATATCTGGAACTGGTTCTGAAGAGCCTTGGTGCATGATAAGTCTTCTTCCAGCTTATTGCTAGCCCAAGGATTTTGTATGAGTCAGAGAACTGGGTAATGAGATGTTGTAGGGCATCAACACTGTTAGCCACAAGGGCTGCATCCTCTGCAAACAACAAGCACTTTTACATATGCTGGGGGTGGGTGGGGGTGGAGCTTTAATTAAAGCAGCTGTAAGAGCCACTCTAATTAAAGCACTATAGTGTCTCATGTATAAGTGTCCCCGTACTTCAAAATGCTGGTGGGAGTGCTTGGATTAAAGCTTATTGAATGAGCCTTGGTTCAAGCACCCCTGCTGTCATTTTGAAGTGTGGGGACCCTGATTAATTGATTAATTGAGTCTGCTGGAGTATGGTAATTACCGTACTCCAGCAACCTCCCATGTCTCGTATCAGTGACCCCATGCTTCAAAATGGTGGCAGGGGCACTTGAACTAAAGCATGTTCAATGAGCTTTAGTTCACGTGCCCCTGCCACCATTTTGAATGCTTGCATATAGGCACCCAACAGGTCCCTTATGATGATCTACTTCACCTTCATCTTGGCTCTTAACTTTGCAAAGTTAAACAGACCTCCATCATGTCTAGTGCTGAGATAGAGACGCTCTTAAACATCATGGAATGCATGTTGAAGCAGGAAT
>NW_005842441.1:1086655-1095551 GCF_000455745.1 Alligator sinensis | reverse complement strand
ACATTGTGAGAGCCAGTACACAGCCCTGCTTCACTCCATTGTTGATGTTGAAGAAATTGGACACCTGGTTTTTATACATTACAGTTGCCTTCATGCCATCATGTAAGGATTTCAGAAGGTTTAGCAGTATAGATGGACAACCAAGTTTCTTCAGAACAGTGTAAAGCCCTGATCTACTAACCATATCAGAAGCTTTTGATAATAAAAGCTGTGAACAGTGGGATATGCTTCTGTCTTCACTTTTCCTGATGTAGAGAAGAGAGAGATCTATGTGGTTATTACAGTCACTTCTGTTTCCTTTGTTTTTATAAAGTTGGATCAAAATAGCATCATTGAAATCTTACAGAACAGTTTCTTCCTTTCAGCAGAGTAGCAGTATCTTGTGTAATCTTTGCAGCAAGTCTTTGCACATTTGTAAATTTCAGCAGATGAATGATTAGATCCTGAAGCTTTATTAGGAATCTTTCTGATACTTGGTTCAAGTTCCTTTAGTGTAGGTTTATTTAGTGTAATGTAAGTCATAATGCTGACTATAACTATGTTTGTCCCCAAACATAAACCCAAGCCCCAAAATGGAAATCAGAACAAAAGTATACCTCCATGTTTTTAAGCTCTGGTAAAAGGTACACATTTTGCTTTTGAAACGTGGGGGGGTTGTGGGTGTTTGGGCCAGGTGCTCTTCCATTTCTGTGGAGGCTGGTATCTATCAGTAACATCTAATTTGGGCTGTGTGGTTGTAGAATTCTAAATTTTCTGAGCATTTTTTTAAGCATAGGGTCATTTTCAGACTTGTAGCATTTTTATGAAGTTAAGTTTTAGCATTAGTTTGTGAAAAGTGAATACTCGATATTGAGATGTAAATGTTATATTTCCTAAGGGATCTCGCACAATACCTCCAAAGCAGGAAATCGTGCTTCCAAGAAACAGGCTATAGAAACACCAGAGGGATGGGAACCAGATTGATAGCCTCTAATAACACTAAAACAAAACCACAGAAATGCTCAGCTTGAGGATCAGAATGCCCGCAGCATCCAAAAGGACAGTGCAGAACAACATGGTAAAAAGAAAAGAGCCCTTGGTTCCTCAGAAGTAAACATGTCACCAAACCCTGAGAGAACTATGTATAAAAACACAGGGATTCACAATTCTAAAGTTGGTTCTTTGGGGTCTGTGAATAAGAAACCCAGGATCAAATGCTCACACATGTTAGAGGAGGAAGAGATTCTTCATTTGATTTTGAAAGATCATGATTCATGTAACAACCAAACAAGGGGGGGTCTTTGTGTGGTGCTGGCCAGCCTATACATTGCAGAAAGAGCGTACAGAGTGCTTTAGAAAAAAATGTGTATTCTCTGGGTGTGGGTACCCATCCTGCCTTGAATTATCATGATTATTGTCAGAGCAAAAGGACAGATTTTGTACAGAGAGGAGATAGTCTATATGATTTGGATAGCAGTTGTGGCATGAATCATAAGAGGGGAGGGGGTGATAAACTCAAAGATAAGAATTGGGGGCTAATGAGTAAGTGGCTTGCTGGGCAAAAAGTAAGGGCCTGGTTAAAGATGGGATTGGGGTAGTCTAAATGCCTGTTAAGTAAACATAAAAGATTCCCTTGTGGTTGTGGTGTTGATGAGTGTGATTTTTAGAAAAGCCCTGGAGGGTCTTCAAACACTCTCCCTCCCTTGAACCTGTGGCATCAGAGAGCAGGGATGCAGAATCTGATCTTTGTTGACTTAGAAATGGTATTTAAAGGTTTGCTTCTGGAAATTGGCTTACACACACACACACACACACACACACACACACACACACACACACACACACACACACACACACACACACTAAAATGGTTATAGCAGCAAGGATTAATTGCTTTTTAAAAGACTGGGTCTCATAAACAGGTTTCCTACCCTTCAGAAACAGATAGGGTGTCTAACCCAGGCAGGAAAACAGCAGGCCACACATCCTGGGTAACTGAAAACACCCAAACCTTATTTTCATAATAGAGATGGGTCTGGCTCCAGGGCTTCAGGCCCATAGTCCCTGCTTTCAAAAAGCCTTAAGCTTCCTGGTTTTGTTGGGCGAGAAGGGCAGACCAAATAAGGAGGACACTGGTAAAACCTCCAGTTAGGAGGTGGGCATGTGATAGGTTTGTGAAAATGGGGTTTTGGCTGACAACACAGGACGTAGCCAGTCAGCAATAGCCACAGCTTAAGAGCCAACAGGAGAAAAAAGTATACAAAAGGAAGAGTTTTCAAAACAGAGGAGAAAGAAACAGTTGGCATCAGCCCCCAACCTCCAAGGCTGCTGATGTTGGACACTCAAGCAAAGAACCTCAAGGTGGCATTTGTGTATCAGCCAGACGAAACGCTTGCCTTGTGTATATTCTGGGACTGGTGAATTTGGGTAATGTATGTTGTCCTTGCTTTGCATGCATTGCTTTTATTTCCTGTAACTGTGTAATAAACTTGCCTTTTATCAACCAGCAGGGGTTGTAGTTGATCTGAGGGCTGTGCTCACCTAGAGCAAAGGTATTGGGGCTGGGTTGTGAATCCAGTACCAACAATCTTGAGTGTGATTTAGAAGACATCCTGGAGGGGCCTTCATTCACTCCCCTTCCTCCCAAGCCTGTGGATTCAGAGATCAGGGGTGGTGAATGTGATTTAGAAGACCTGGTGGAGGGTCCCTCAAATGCTCCCCATCCTGGGGCTGTGGTAGATGTCTTACCAAATATACGTATGGTATAGGCCACACTCACCTTCTCATCCATATCTAGATTTGGGACTGTGAGGTATTCAGATGAGTTTTGTTTTATGAATCTGGAGCTTGTGCCACTAGATATGGCATACAAAGCCCTAAGCAGAAGGATAGATGAAATTTTAGCAGATCCCTGTGTGACAGGGGGCACGGTCAAGATCAGACCTCATGCCGGCCCGCCCACCTGTCTCTGGGCTAAACACCCACCTCACTCTCCTGCCACACCTTGTTGTTTCTTAATTAGTTCTAATTAGGTGGGTGGCTGCATGTTCCTGACTCCATTGCCAGGGGGTGTTATTTGCGGCTCTGTTCCTCCCCTACACCACAGCCCAAGCCTCATAGATGGCATCCACCAGTGTTTTGCATTGGGCCTTTCATAAAACATACAAACAAACACATGCTGGGCTCCAAGCCCTTGGTTCCCTCACTCGGGCTCCACACTGGGGTCTTCTAGTCCTTGGGGGCTCAAGTGGCCGTAGCCCTGCCTGGCCTTTTGCCCTGGGGTATTATACCCTGCGAGGCTCAGGTGGCCATAGCTGTGCCTGGCCCCCTCTCAGGGTCCCCGCAGCCACAGGACTTACGAAGAGCCTGGGCACTGCTCCAGGTCTCTCCCCTGACCTGGGGCCTGCCTTGACTCCCATGAGCCTGGGCTCCCCCTGAACCAGTGGGACCCACCAGGGATGTGGGAGCTGGGTTAAGGCGCCCTGACCTGTCTTTCACCGGGGTGGTAGCTGGCCTGGTATTTCCTGGGGGCTCCTGCACTACTGGGAGCCCTACTAGACCACCCACTCCCAGCAGGGTGCAGTTTTAGGTCATGCCCAGGACCAAGAGCCTCTTGCTCCTGTATGGAATATCTTGCAGGTAGCAGTTCAGCCAGGCAATGTTTCTGCCTGCCTGCAGCAGCAAACTGCTCTGTTTATATGGGCGGCCATTGTTCTAAAATGGCCACCACAATCAAGCACCTTCTGGCCGCTTGACATGGACCATAAGTGCCAGACACCAACAGTGCCCTGCCACACCCTGCCAGAGTTTCACACACACTGACTCACCTAGTTACATACTGAAGGCAGATACCATGAGATGCTTAGATTTTAAAACTAATAATTTAAATGACATGTCCATTGACATGTTTTTAGAGTGGATCAGTAAGCTATTAGAAAGCTAGAGTGAAATAGTATTTGATTCAATATTGCAGCTAGCTGGGGTAATTGTAAAAGGTGTGGGTGATATGCCCATAGAGTCATAAATTCTATTCCCTATTGCCATCTCATCACTAAAAAAGTATTTAATTGATCTGAATACCTTTGATAATAACCTGTGTTGGCAGGCAGTCTGTTGGCTTTCACAACATGTAGAGAAGTCACAGATTCTGAACTGCTAGATGATGCAAACCAGCTGCATGAGAAGTTGGGATGGCCATTTCAAAAAACAAGGTAGCAATGTTTTAGGAACTTGTGCAGGTTAACACTGCAATAGTGGTAGATAAGGAGAAACCAAGTTGGGGTTTGTTTAAAAAATACAACATCCACAAGTGCCCCAACACTTATTTTCTTCTGCTGCAGGATGAACATTATTATGGTTTTCCGGATGTGAAAAGGGTGTTTAGTATGAGAAATGATTGCAATCTTTGTCAGACATTGTACAGTCATAGCCATGTGTGCAGGTTCTGGTGTTGCCTCTGTCTGAGCCTGGTGTTGCTTGCAGACAAGGTGGTTGTGGCACAGAGGTGTCCTAGCTGTAAACTGGTTGGTCAGTCCAAAGAATGCTTAGATAGGAATAAGGTTCTGACCTTCAAAAAACGGATTGAACATTGTGAGGGAGCGAAGGAGGGGCCCCAGTTGGAGGACAGGGAAATGCCGAGGAAGAGATTTACCCCAGGCAGTGCAGAGGTGCTGTATCCCACCACAGTGAAGCTGCATCATTTTCAAAGCTGGTATTCCCTTCAGATTGGAGGAAGGAGCCCATGGCCAGAGACTTCAGGCCCCAGTGAGGGGCAGCAAGGGGGGAAAGTCAGAGGACTGAGAGGTCAATCACTTCTGGGTTTCACCAGGACCAGAAATAGCACTTCCCTGCAGACAGCGAAGAGTGCTTGCAGTAAAGAGGCGATCGGAGGATTGCCATACTCTGACAATGAAGGCAGTGATGGCGTGTGAAGCCAGATTGAAGACTACTGATCTGGGGCAAAAAGGGGTACAGTGGCCAAAGCATCTCCGGGATTGGCATAGTCCACTGGCAAGAGAGACCAACCAGTGATAAAGTGATCATAGAATCATTTGCATGCTTTTTTTTTCCTCCTTTCTCTCCTCACCCTCCTGAGGATTGCCTTGAGGAGGAGAAGAGGATGCCCTAGCCCTACAGCCAAGGCTCAGCATAGGGAAGTGTCACAGGGCACTACGGTGTGCCTGCTCTTTTAAGGGCAGAAACTGCCTAGAGAGATGGCCCTAGGAGCCAGGCAGAACCCCCACAGTTGCAGGTTGCTATAACAGCAGGCTAATGAGGGAATTAGCTAGTACCTGCACCCAGTCAGCTGACTAGAAGATGGCAGTGCCCTAGGCCCATATAAGCCCCAGGGCTGAGACTGGAGGTGGTTAGTGCTCTAGGAGTAACCGGGGGAAGGAGCTCTTGCAGGAGCTCTATTCAGAGATGCTTGTTTGCCATTGCTGGTAAAACTGAGGGGCTTAAGGGGCACACATTGTTGAGGGAGAAGCTTGCCCCTTAAAGGGGCAGAGTGTGACCTCCAATGTTGTTGTTAAGTTTTAGCCCAGGGGCTTGTATTTACGTTGTTAGCTGTTTAATCCGGTGGACCGGGAGGAGGAGGCCTCACTGGGGGCACACTACAGTGTAGAGAGCCCAGCACCAGTGACAGTGCAGTGACAGGGCTGCGGAGAGCCCAGTGCCAGTGAGGGCACACACAAAGGGCTGCAGAGAACCCAGCACCAGTGCGGGCACACAGACAGGGGCCAAGGGCCCAGTGATGACAGGAGGCCAAGCTAGATCAAGGCCTCAGAGGGACAATGTTTGAATACCACCTGTGAGGCATGGGACATGGCAAAGAGGTGGTTTTGGAGCCACACATCTAGCCCATAAGGCTTAGGGTGTCTTGCAATGCACTTTCTTAGAGCGGGACCCAGCAAGGACACACGTTTTATTGGGGTCCACTAAGACCATGACTGCGTAGCGAGTTGAGGGCAGCCTCCCTATCTACTATCTATTATCTTAACCATCAAGACATGGCAGGAAAGATTAAAAGGTGCCCGCAAGGTAAAGCTGGCACGGTCACAGGGCCCTAGGGGTATCACGGCCATCTCTAGAGACCCCACCCTGTGACAAAGTGGTGCATTAGCTAGAAAACTCAGCCATGCATGGGGAAGAAACCCGTGTCCCTGAGAAGGGAAATGAACCTTTGTGCCAGAATATAGACTTAGAGAGGTTTATCATAAGGCAGCAGCACCACAATTCTGGAGGAAGAGCTGAGGGAGGGGGAATACCACTGCCGGAGACTACAGGGGGGAACCTTTAGGCCCTGGCCAGAAAAGAAGTAAGGCCAGGAGTTATGACTGAGGCAGAGACCATGGAAGGTCTGAAACAAGAGAACTTCACCTGGCTGTTGTGGGTGGATGAGGTACAGGAAAAAGCAGCCCGATAAGAGTGGAAGTTAGAGTGGTGAAGTCCCAGAAGGAGCAAGCTGAGGCAAAGGTGGCTGCTTTAGAGCTGCAGGTACAATCCAGCAAGAAAGAACGAGGGTTCCAAGGACATCAGGCACTTGATAGCTGTGGAAGCTGAGAAGACTCGAGCACTCGAACAGCTCATTGCGAATAAGGCTGAGAAGAGCAAAAAATGAAGAAAAGCTACAGAAAATGCAGAAGGAGACACCATTAATGACAGGGTCTTCAGAAGCATGTGCAGCCCAGACAGAGGAACAGAAAGGTGTTCTAGGGCAGCTAGAAGTGTCAAAGGGCCTTATAGAAGTCCTCCAAAAAGAACTGCATAGCCAAGAGGACCAGATAGAAGAGTTGCATGAGGAGTTGGAGAGTTGGCAACAGAGAGGCATGCATGCAGAACACCTTGTGCAAGAAATGCAAGACAAGCTGATTGAAAGCCATACCCAGGCAGAGCAGGCAGAAAAGGTGATTTCAAAAGAAATAGAGAAAGTGAAAGGATATATAGTGAATTACGAAGTGTTGCAGGACCAGAAATCCCTTGAAAATAAAGTAAAAGCCAGAACGGCGGAGTGTGATGGGTTGCAAACCCAGTTGCAAACAGTGGAGGTGGAAAAGGGCCAACTTGGGGAACAGGTACAGTCCTTCAAAACTCCTTTAGAAGTTGGCACAGTTAAGGAGGTGGCTATGAGTACAGAGAGAGAGCAGTTAGTCTTGGGTGCCAGCTGAAAGAGAACAACTTCAGTTGTTAGAACAAGAAAATCAACTTCTACGAGAGACAAAGGACCAGACCATTATAAAAGCCCAGGATGCCCATGAGATTGGGGTGCGAGGCACTGCATATATCACAATCACTAAAACAGGATGGAAGCCAGAAATACTAAAGGTTACGAACACACTCGGAGAGAGCATGTCTGCGCTGGGAGCACAGTTGGCAAAACATAGCGGTGGCTAAAGCCGAACGCCAAGAGCACTTCCAAGAGCTTGAGGTGTTGAAAGAGTCCTTAGTGGAAACTGAGAAACGGCTAGAGGCAATGCAGCTATGGGTCTCGAAGCCTCAGGAACATGTGGGGCTACCTGGATATTCGAGCTCAGAGAATCCAAAATATGAGGCAACACCAGTGCAGCAGGAGAAAAGCACCATGACAGAGGGATCCTTAGGGGTAGATCCTACAACCATATGGGAAGAGATCCTGCCTGTAGGGCACCTGAACCAGAAATAGGGCCAATTGATAAGCCACCACACAGACAAGATAGACCAACTAAGACAAACTGGAGGAACTCATTAGCAGGCATGACAAGGAAGTATTCACAGTGCCAGATCGGGTCCAGTCAACTGAAGCAGATAAGGCAGACATGGCAACTGCATGGAAGAGTGAGCAGTCCAGCACAAGCAAGACCAGTGGCCTGATTTGCCAAGGCTGCACACAGAGAGTGAAACATCCAAAACCTATGGGACAGAGACCACAGATGGTTCAGGGCTAGTGCAATGTAAGTCAGAGAGATACTCCAGAAGAGGGAGATTAGTTGAGCCCATAGAGGGAAAGCAGGCTGAAGAGCCAGAGATGAGGAGGAGGGGACAACCACCCAAGGAGACCTTAGAGAAAAAGCAGAGTTGGGTCTAAAGCCTCGCTATGAGGAAGGGCCACTAAGCTTCACACAGAGGCAAATCCTGCCCCAGACGCAGAATGTAGACCTAATTAATGATAGCCTTTTGTCACAGTAGTGCAGGAAAAATACACAGTGATACCAGAGACAACAGAGTTGGGATCTTGTAACTGCTTCATCTGAAAAGTGGTGCTGGTAGCATTCTTTTTTAAAAAGAACATAATATTTTAAGGAAAGAGTGCTGTTTTGTGGGGGAGGGGGAAGGGTAGCTGTACAAGTCAAAAACTTTGTGGTTATGGTCCATCAGGTAAACTGTCAGCCAGCATTCATCAGGCTGATTATGCAATTGAATGTTGACCATTAAGCTTAGGGGTCTTTGAGACACCCAAACCTTAGAGAGCCACTCACAGTGGAACATTGGCAATGTGTAGGAAGTGATTGTGGGTGCACATGCACTGCCTGAGCTTGGCAGTGCACCCCCTGCAAAAAACACTGCTGACACTGCCAGCGGCACCTGCAGGCAGTTGGCGCTTGCCACCCTCCCACCTCACTGCTGACACCACCAGCGTTGTCTGCAGGTGGTCCCTGATTGATGCTGGTCGTTGCTGATACTGCTGACGGCAAAGGATGGAGGATGGGAGTCACCTCCAAGAAGGATTATTCTGCACTGGTCCAGTCCTGTAGGGAGCAGATCAGGAAAGCCAAGGCTGCAACTGAACTCCAACTAGCTTTGAGCATCAAGGACAAGAAAAAGTCCTTTTTCAGATATGTGGGGAGCCGGAGGAAAAGCAGGGGCAATGTTGGACCCCTGCTGAATCAGATGGGGCAACTGACAACTGATGCCCAGGAAAAAGCCAACCTATTAAATAGGT
>NW_005842441.1:1086338-1086645 GCF_000455745.1 Alligator sinensis | reverse complement strand
CCAGATGGGGCAACTGACAACTGACGCCCAGGAAAAAGCCAACCTATTAAATAGGTACTTTGCGTCGGTCTTTCATCAGTCCCATGGGACGCCCATGCCCGCTATGGGACAGGGAAGTCCAGGTAAGGGTGATCCCCTGCTCTCCATTGATGCTGACTTCGTGAAGGAACATCTTGAGAAGCTGGATATCTTCAAGGCAGCCGGCCCTGACAATCTTCACCCCAGGGTACTCAAGGAGCTGGCAAGCATCATAGCCCAGCCTCTAGCACGGATCTTTGAAAACTCTTGGCGCTCTGGTGAAGTGCCC
>NW_005842441.1:1072422-1085908 GCF_000455745.1 Alligator sinensis | reverse complement strand
AAACCATCCACACCAGAAGACGGGCGGGTGATCCAGGCTGACCTGGACAGGCTCAGCAAGTGAGCGGACGAGAATCTGATGGTGTTCAACACCGCTAAATGCAAGGTTCTCCACCTTGGGAAGAAAAACCTGCACCATCCTTATAGGCTCGGCACTGCTATGTTGGCTAGCACTAAGGAAGAAAGAGACTTGGGGGTCATCATTGACCACAAGATGAACATGAGCCTGCAGTGCGATGCTGCGGCTAATAAAGCGACCAAAACGCTGGCTTGCATCCATAGATGCTTCTCAAGCAAATCCCGGGACGTCATTCTCCCCTTGTACTCGGCCTTAGTGAGGCTGCAGCTGGAGTACTGCGTCCAGTTTTGGGCTCCACAATTCAAAAAGGATGTGGAGAAGCTTGAGAGAGTCCAGAGAAGAGCCATGCGCATGATCAGAGGTCAGGGAAGCAGACCCTACGATGACAGGCTGAGAGCCCTGGGGCTCTTTAGCCTGGAAAAGCGCAGGCTCAGGGGTGATCTGATGGCCACCTACAAGTTTATCAGGGGTGACCACCAGTATCTGGGGGAACGCTTGTTCACCAGAGCGCCCCAAGGGATGATGACTAGGTCAAATGGTCATAAACTACTACAAAACCGTTTCTGGCTGGATATAAAGAAGAATTTCTTTACTGTCCGAGCCCCCAAGGTCTGGAACAGCCTGCCACCGGAGGTGGTTCAAGCACCTACATTGAACACCTTCAAGAACAAACTGGATGCTTATCTTGCTGGGATCCTATGAACCCAGCTGGCTTCCTGCCCTTTGGGCAGGGGGCTGGACTCGATGATCTTCCGAGGTCCCTTCCAGCCCTAATGCCTATGAAATCTGTGGGTGATCCCTGGCATCATTATCCATAATTCTGATGAGAATGAATTTGGGCAGCTGTCCCAAAAATAAATTCTTCTGATTATTGACTTAGCTGCCTGCAGGGATGCTAAGTGCTTTCATGCCCACATGGTCTATGGGGTATTTAGCACTGCCTGTAAGCAAGTCCTGTGCATGGCCCGGCTGAATGCCCAAGCTACTAGGGCTGTGCAAAATTTTGCCGCCAGTTTTGTTTCGATGCAGCAAAATCAAAGGTCAAAACAGCAAAATCAAAACGGAACAGATATAGTCTAAACAGCCTTTAAACAACACAAGGCAAGTCGAAATGTTTTGCCATTTTGATGCTGTTTCGATGTTTTGCCTATAGGCTATAATGGGGAGGTTGAAACAGCCTATAACTTTGTCATTTCTGGCCTGATTTGGATGAAACTTGCAGGAATGGTAGCCACTTCTGAGGGCATGAAGCCTGCCAAGTTTCAAGGAGTTAGGTGCAGGGGGTTCAGGAAAACTGCACCCCAAAATCTTGAAAACAAAACATGTTGCATGCATGTGTTAAGCCACAATGGGGTCAGAACTGCAGGCATGCTAGCCCCTGCTGAGGCCACAAAGCCTGCCAGGTCTAGCTAGGATAATGAGTTAGTGAGCAAGGATTAACACCTAGGAAACCACAGACTAATGGAAGGAAAGAATCAATACAGAGCTGGGAACTGCTTCTGCCCCAAGACAGAAACACCCAGTTGCACATGCACCCATGTCATGAGTTTTGCCTGTCAGCAGCTAGGGGTGCAGGGCCCCAGAACCCCCCCTGTAACTATCTCCTTGACAGCTGGCAGGGGTGGTGACCTCAGCAGGGGCTACCATCCCTGCAGCTTTCACCCTGCTGCATCTTAACACACAGTGTCACCCATGTCACAAGTTTTGCTTGTTCGCAGCTTGAAGTAGTTTTCCCCAAACCTCTGCACCTATCTCCTTGAAACTTGGCAGGCTTTGTGGCCTCAGCAGAGGCTAGCATGCCTGCAGTTTTGACCCCATTGTGGCTTAACACATGCATGTGACATGAGATTTGCTTTCAATATTTTGGGGTGCAGTTTCCCTGAACCCCCTGCACCTATCTCCTTGAAACTTAGTAGGCTTTATGGCTTCCACAGGGGTAGCATGCCTGCAAGTGTCATCCAAATCAAGCCAGAAATGACAGTTATAGGCTGTTTCAACCTTCGCATTATAGCCTATGGGCAAAACGCCAAAACAGTTTTGCCATTTCAACTCTGTTTTGACGGAACAGAACGGAACAGCTGTTTTGAATCAAAACAAAATTTGAAATGGAACACTGTTCCATCGAAACACTAGTCGAAACAGAATGCTGCCGTTTTGCACAGCCCTACAAGCTACCCTCACTTTCTTCATGAACGTGAGGCAGATGTGACTTGTAGTTTATGCTGTCCAGCCACCTGGACCCCCATCAAACAGAAGATATCTTTACTGTAAGTCAGTTTAATTTTCACATCCATACCATAATATACATGAGGCTGGACCCCTCTTGCTTCACCAACTTGCCCACCTTATCCAGAACAGTTGGAGAGACATGGCCAATCACGTATTTGGCTATGTTTTGATTTGCATTTTTAATGTGGGGTTTAATAATCTCCAGGCCCCTTTTCAAAAGTGGAATGGTTTTTCTAAAAAGGCTGTGGAGTATGCCCCCCACACCAACTCCATCATGGGCACCGCAGGACACCTGGGGAGACCATGCCCAGCCTAGGCTTTGTAATAATTTCTGTACAAGGTAGGGTCCCCATACATTTTTATGGTCACCATTCTGCTTTTACTTAATTTTTAAACCCAAAAGTTTTCTGGAGCAACATTGCACTCTCACTGCTGCACCACCTGATGTTGTTCTGGAAGGCCTCTAGATATGGGAATCCAGCCTGGTCAGGGAGCTCAGACTAGGATCCAGAGGGAAGTGTTTTGGCAGCAAAGCTAACTGTCCATCACTTTCCCTTGAGCCTCCTCTGTCCATGTAGGGGAGCAAGGCAAAGGATCTTTTGGGTTTAAAAGACTTTTCAGGTTTAAAAGTCTTTAATGATCACCTTGGTAAAGAAAAATGAGGTGTGTTTGTTTTGGTCCATCTTTATTTCATTGTTGATTGGGTTGATGTGATGCTGGCTCACGGTGACATAATGTGGCTTGTCATATGCGATGGTGACAAACTCATTTGTTTTGCGGAGTAGAATGCACTGTAATAAGGGTGCTGAAAAGTCCCCCACAAGCTGATGTTCTACAATGTCCATGGAGAGATGCAACTAATTGAATCCTCCATAATATTGGGAGTGAAGGGTTTTTTTAATGATGGATCCCAGTAGCAACCCTAATATATTGGCTAGCTCATCATTAGTAGAAAAAAAACATAAGAGCTTTGTGCAGAGTGTAAGAGTCCTAATCTGAAAGCCAAGCAGTCACCTCATTTCTGTTCAAAATTTTAATCTGCCTCATAACTGCTTCAAAAGTGAATTAACTTCTCCAAAGCTCCATTCCTCAGGAGTGTAATTAATTTTCCTTACCAATGCCTTCTGGGTACACACGATTGGTAACTAAGGCTGTGTGAAATTTCACCAGCTGTTTAATTTCAACACTGTTTCTACTTGTTTCAAGCTCAAAACAATGAAATCCAAATGAAATGAAGAGCTTTGAAACAGCCTTGATACAAAACAAGGGTAGTCAAAATGTTTAGAAACATTTCAAGTTTCGAAGCTCAAGTTGCGGTTGCCTGCAGGGAAACAAAGTAAGGGCGGGGGGAGAGGGGGCAGGGGGGGAAGGACTGCTCTCATATTGACTGTGTAGCTGGCCAGTGACTGTCATCCTTCCCTGAGATCCCTTCCAATCCCAGTGCTGTGGAGGGGGATGGGAAAACAGCATAAAAGGCAGCATTGTTTGAACTGGCCTGCTTTCTGCCTTGGGGTCTGACAGTTACTGAGCGATCTTCCAGCAGCTCAGGAGTGTTAGACAATGAAGGTTACTACTAATTTCCTACTTGCGAGCCTAGCATGGCAAGAGGGATTCTGGTATACCTTTTTCTTTCTTCTAGAAGCTTTTGGTTTTTTATTATATTCATTGATTTATTCTTTTCAATTTTATAATTATATTGGATAGGATGTTACACTATAGAATTTAATTTATATAGGAAGGGAAATTATATTTATATTTTATTTCTATACATGTGTATCTTGCAGCACACATACATTATTGAATTTATATAGGAACACGGATAAATTTATGTATTTGTATAAAAGCAAGACATGAAACATACCATGAAGCGTGCTGGAAAGGCCCCCCCCCCCCCCCCCAACAACAACAAAAAACTGAGATGCAGCCTTTTTCTCCCAACTAGGAGGCATGAGGCTTCCACAAGCAGCAAGGAGAGGGGTGCAGTGCCAGTACCATTGCCTGTACTTGAGACTGCATCTCCTCCACGAGCAACAGCCATAACCCTCCCCCCCCACGACAACGAGCAGCAGCACCAGCATGACTGTTTCCTCCACCCCCATTTCACTTCCCATCCTGAGCCTTCCAGTGCCAGAAGAAAATCTGGAGCTGGATCTGAGTACTATAGCAAGGGAAATTTTGAGGGGGGGAATCATCTGAGCTTGTGTTCCACACCCTTCAAGTTTCCCCTAGAGACAGGTCTCCTTCCCCAGAAGGCACTTTGGAGGAGGCTGAGGTAGAGGTTGTGGAGGCAAGTGGCTCAGCTGAGTCCAGTCTTCCTGTTGTGCCCCTGCCTACTGAGGAGGGGGAAGATCCACACATATACCTGCACCCCAGAAGCAAGCAGGTATTGTGGTCTGGGATCATTTTGAACTGGCAGGTGATCCTACATATGCTATCTGCCTGCACTGCTGAGCCAAAACCAGCTGGGGCAAGGGAATGAAACAGATGAGCACCATGAGGATGCTGATGTATCTCCACAGGAACCACCCCCTTGTCCTTGCTCCTCCTCAGCCTGGCACCAGCGGAAGTGTGCCCTAAGGGAAGTCCCCCTCTCACTCCAAAGCTCCTGTCCACCCAAAGCACAAGCAGGCTACCCTGGAACAGTGGGAGAAAGGCAGATAGAAAGTGGGGTGTGTTGCAAGGGCAAGCGAGATCACCCAGAGCATTGGAGATGCTTGCTCTGGATGGTCAGCCCTTCTCTTTAGTTAAGCGGCTAGGGTTTAGATGGCTCATGGTGCTCGTGGCCCCATCCTACCAAGTGCCCACATGTACCACCTTCAGCAGGATGGTGGTGCCCTCCCTGTACGAGGCATACAGGAAGTACTTGAGGGAGGAACTGCACAAGGCAGGTCTGCAGGTGGTCTTACACTTCACCTTGGACATCTGGAGCAGCCACAGTAGAGATCACACCTACCTCTCCCTTGCAGGGCACTGGTACGACCAGTCAGGCCATTGGTAGGCTCTCGTTCAAGCTGAGGTGATGGATGAGTCCCACGTGGCAACCGAGATCATGGGGGCCATGAACCTCTTGGTGCAGGGATGGCTCTTTGGGCAGGGTGAGCTCACCCTCACATTCATGGTCACTGACAATGGAGCCTATATGATCATGGTGGTCCATGATGCCAACTTCGGCATCCGCTGTGTGGTACACAAGTTCCACCTCATTGTCAGGGATGCCTTGGAGAGGGACAAGGCTGCCAGTGATGGCGCTAGCACCACCAGCAAGCTCATTTCCAAATGCAGGAAGGTGGCAGGCTACTTCCACCAGAGCATCAAGTGGGGCAAGATGCTGCGACAAACAAGCAGAGCTGAACATCCCACACCACAAAATCATACAGGATGTGGAGACTCGGAGGAACTCCACATACCTGATGCTTGAGAGGCTGGTGGAGCGACAGACGATCATCCATAAAATGGCCTTACTCAGGGGGATTGGGATCAGCGGCCCCTTTAACAGCACTGAGTAGGATACTGTGTCCCAGATCTTGGTGGTCCTCAAGCCCTTCCTCGAGGCCACTGAGACCCTCAGCGCTGCCGATGCCCTCCTTAGCCAGGTGATCCCCATAGTGAGGGAACTTCAGAGCCAAATGAAGAGCTTCCAGGGAATCAATGTTCCTGGCTGGGGCAAGCTGCTGTCACCAGATGTGCAGACACTGTTGAGGCAGCTGAAGGAGGGCATCAGGAAATGGCTTGATCCCTTGTGGTCCAGCACGGTCCACATGCTGGCTGCCATGTGTGACCTGAGGGTGAAAGGCAGCATATGCAGCAGCCAAACTCTGAATCAGTGGATGGAGGGGCTGGTGAAGAATCAGGGAGGCAGAATGGCAAAGGTAGAGGGATGCGGAAGAGGGGGATCCACTGTCCCATGCTAGCACGCCATCCACCAGCCAGTCTCCTCCTCCACCACAGGCACTGCCAATGTGGGCCAAGGGCATGGCTTCCATGGTGGTAAAAAGTGAAAAGGCTGTGAAAAGTGGTTTGTAAATTCCCTTTCAGGATCAGGCCTGGGAGACTGGAGACAGAGTGTTTTTTCTGCGAGAAATGTGCCCCCACAGGTAGTTGGATATTCTTGTCTTTCATAGATTCTGGTGTGCAGTTTGTGGGGGTACTGGAGATTGTTGGCAGGTTTTGTGTTTTGAGCTGTAGGAAGTTGTCTTTTGGTGATGAGGTTAGGTTAGCAAGGTTCGGTGCTTGTTTGAATTTACAAACCACTTTTCAGAGCCGGGCCTATGAAATTCACTTCATCAGTCTCCTAGGTAATAGGTACAGAAACTCATGGACTCTACATAGACATTGGAATTCTGACACACTACAACCTGCTGGACATCTGACTCCTCAGGTACCTCTTCACTTTTACCTGCACTGCTGTTTCCCCCGTTCCCCTCCCTCACCCCCTGATGCCTCCGTTTCCATTTTCATTGACTGGCTTTATTCCCTGCATTGCATGTCAGCCTCTGGCTTCTTCACTATTCCTTCCATCCAAGGACAGCACACACGCAGACCAACCGCAGGTTCCTCCTCAGCCTGACAAAGGGTTTTTCAATCCAAAAGCTTGCTAAGATATATTTCTGTAACTAACTCTCATTCAGCTGGTTTGCTAAAACATACCAGATTAGACTGAGCCAAAGGAAAGGACCTAACATCTAACTGGAAGGATGCAGGGCCCTGGGCACATCTAACCCCCGGGCTGGGTCTGGAGCTGGCAGAGAGAATTCTCTGGCAGCTGCTGGATCAGAAGCTTGTGCAGGAAAGGAAAAAAAGGCTCTAGTTGGTGACAGTTTGGCTGCCTGAGATGCTGCTGGTGTTACTGTGCTGCTTACTAAGTTATTATCTGTTGTCATTTAAAGTGGTGGACTGAACTGAGGCTGTAGGGGAGGAGGAGGCCTCATTGGGGCATACTACCGTGTCATGTAGATGCCTTAGCACCAGTGAAGATGCACCTTAACACACACACACACACAGAGTCACACACAGAGTCACACAGTGAGGGTGCACCTTAACACACACACTGGAGAAGAAGCTACTGCAGGAGAGGAAAGAAAGACTCTGTCATAGTTTAGCTGACTGAGATACTGCTGCTGCTACTGTGCTAGTGCTCACTAAGTTATTTTATTACCTATTGTTATTTAAAGTGGTGGACTGGGATGAGGCTGTAGGGGGGGAGGAGGAGACCTCATTGGGGCACACTACTGTGTCATGTAGAGGCCCCAGTGCCAGTGACGGCATGCCTTAACACACAAAGTCACACGTCATAAGTTTTTCTTGTCAGCAGCCTGAGGTGCAGTTTCCCAGAAACCTCTGCACCTATCTCCTTGAAAGGTGGCAGGCTTTGTGGGCTCAGCAGGGCCTACCATACCTGCAGTTTTTACTTTGCTGTGCCTTAACACATACGTGACACGAGTTTTGCTTGTCAGCAGCCTGAGGTGCAGTTTCCCAGAAACCCCTGCACCTATCTCCTTGAAAGCTGGCAGGCTTTGTGGCCTCAGAAGGGGCTACCATCCCTGCATGTTTCATCTAAATCAGGCAAGAAATGACAAAATTATAGGCAGTTTTGTGCTTTCCCATTATAGCCTATGGGCGAAACATCAAAACAGAGGTGAAACAGTTTTGATGAAATGAAACGGAACAGCGGTTTTGATACTAAATGAGACTTAAAATGAAACACTGTTCCATGAAAACATCAAAACAGAAGCTGAAATGGAACAGTGCCATCTCGTACAGTGACCCTCACTAACATGTGGTGGATTGAAACACCTGAAAACAAATTTAAACCATGCTAAAACAATGCTTATTAATCAGGTAATGAAGTACAATATTCACAGCAGTCTGGAAACTATGAAGAAAGCAATCTATGCAGGTGAGGAAGTGTAATCTTCAGGCCTGTCTTTAACTCCTCTCTTTCAGACATGAACAAAACCAATTCACACAAAAGACCTTTACTCTCACAGGACTACCAATGAGTAGATTTTGAAAGCTCTCAATAAAGTATGACCCACCTACAAAGAGACTGTAGTTAGCCCAGACCCCCACAGTTACAATAGAAAGCCACCCAAAATATTTAGATTAGTTACCTCAGCAGAGTCCCTCCAGGCAGGATTGGCCAAAATATCTGTGCTCTCCACTGACAGCTCTGACACCAGGGGATAGGGTTCTGTCATGGTGTTAAGGCCTGGTTTGGGAGTCCAGGAATCTCAGCCACCAGAATCTAATCCATAGCACTTCATAGAATCATAGAAAATTAGGGTTGGAAGGGACCTCAGGAGGTCTCTAGTCCAACCTCCTGCTCAAAGCAGGACCATCCACAAATTGATCATTCCAGTCAAAGTGTTGTCTAACCAGGTCTTGCAAACATTCAAGGATGGAGATTGCACCACCTCTCTGGGTAACCTGTTCCAGTGTTTTACTACCCTCCTAGTGAAACAATTCTTCCTAATATCTACCCTAAACTTCCCTTGCTGCAACTTGAGACTGCTGTTCCTTGTTCTGTCATCTGACATCACTGAAAACAGTTTAGCTCCATCAGCTCTTTTGAACCCCACTTCAGGCAGATGAAGGATGCTATTAAGTCCCCTTTTCAGTCTCCTCATCTCTAGACCTAAATAAACCCAGTTCCCTCAGCCTGTCCTCATAAGTCATGTCCCCGAGCCCCGTCACCTTTTTTGTTGTCCTCTGATGGACTCTCTCCAATTTGTCTGCATTGTTTCTGTAGTGGGGGGCCACAAACTGAACACAGTACTGCTGATGTGGCCTAACCAGTGCCAAATAGAGGGCAATAATCACTTCCCTTGACCTACTGGCAACACACCTACCAATGGAGTCCAATATGCCATTAGCCTTCTTTGCAACAAGGGCACACTGCTGGCTCATTAAGCTTACTGTCCGCTGTAACCCCCAGGTCTTTTTCTGCAGAACTGCTGGCCCCCAGCCACTCAGCCCCCAGCCTGTATTGGTACAGGGGATTGTTTGGTCTTAAGTGCAGGACTTTGCACTTGTCCTTGTTGAACCTCATGAGATTTCTTTTGGCCCAATCCTCCAATTCGTCTAGGTCACTCTGAATCCTAGGCCTACCTTCCAGTGTATCTACTGCACTCTCCAGCTTGTTGTCAGCTGCAGACTTGCTGAGGGTGCACTCTATGCCATCTTTTAGGTCATTGATAAAGATATTGAACAAAACCAGCCCTGGACTGACTCCTGGGGCACTTCACTTGGTACTGGCTGCCAACTAAAAATCAAGCCATTGATTATTACTCTCTGATCCTGATGCTTCAGCCAGTTTTACACCTTACAGCCCATTCATCCAGTCCATACTTCCTTAGCTTGCCTGTGAGAACGTTGTGGGAGACCGTATCAAAAGCCTTGCTAAAATCAAAATACACCACATCTACTGATCTCTCCACATCCATAGAGCCAGTCATATCATCACAGAAGTCAATCAGGTTGGTCCGGCATGATTGCCCCTGCTGAATCCATGCTGACTGTTCCATATCATCTTTTTCTCCTCCAAGTGCTTAGAAATGGATTCCTTGAGGATCTGCTCCATTATTTTTCCAGGGACTGAAGTGAGACTGACTGGTTTGTAGTTCTCTGGATCCTCCTTTTCCCCTTTCTTAAATATGGAACTATGTTTGCCCTTTTCCAGTCATCTAGGACTTCTCCTGATTGCCATGAGTTTTCAAAGATGATGGCTCTGCAAACACAGATCTCTGAGAGATCTTGCTCTAGTGCCCTGGGCTACCAGTCTAGGTCCTACCCCTGTACTTGTTCTGATTGGTTCAGCATTGCTCTCAGGGGGGTCCACTACCCCTGAAACCGACGCTGATTTGCTGAAGGTGGTGGGGCAAGTTGTTAGAGGGGTTACAACCCCCCACTAGCTCACTAGCTCATCATTGATTCCTATGTCACCACTTCCCATGAAATCCCATAACCAAACCCCCTAAAGCTCCCATATCTATGGTTCAAGCCTCTCATCCATGTCCCTGCTCCTATGTAGACATCTTTTTTCCATTCAGTGTCCAGGAGGAGGCACCCTTCTTCTCCAGAATCCTCAGCATCTGCTCTGGGGGTCTTGGCATCTTGCATGGGTCTCTTACCTAGCTTCAGGCTTCTCAGGCAACTATTGGACTGGAGGGGGTACTCTCCTTAATTCCCCCCCACCCTTCAGAACTGTCACTATGGTAGCATTTTCTCAGCACGCATCTGGAAAGCCTTGGTGGTAATGTGGAAATCAAGGGTCTTACTGATGTTGTGTAATACATATTTATTTCTGGCTGCATTAGCATGGTCTTAGAAACACACAGTCTGCTTTTGCGTGTTTCTGAACAAACTTCAGAAAACAGTCAGTCTGGGGCTTCCAGTCTATACTTGCTCCAATTGGTTCAGCACTACTCTCAGGGAGGTTTGATGCCCCTGAAATACAGGGGATTATAATTCCTCACTACCTGATTGATTGTGCCTTTGTCTCATCACCTGGTGGGGATGGGAGAGGACAGGACTTTTGGGGCCCTTGGGCTGGGCCATATGCCATGAGGGTAGGCCCTCTTGAAGGTGATGTTTCCCAGCAAGGGTTGGACATTCCGATGTCACAGACTGTGATGGGACTTCTGGGATCAACATGGCAGCCATCTTGAGTTTTGGGGCCATGTGGTTGCAATTTATGGGGTCATGAGCCATATAACAAGTTAGGAACTTCTAGGCAGCAAGCAGGGAGTGGGTTTTGTGGTCATATGAGTGGAGCTATCAGAGGTCATGGATCATGTGACAAGGCAGGACTTTCAGTTCCAAGATGGCAATCAAGGTGGCACCCCCCCCACCCCAAAAGGAATACTCCCAGGGTAAAAGGGTGGAACCTCCATTTCCAAAATGGCAGCCAAGATGGCAGCTGGGGGGCAGGGCACCTATCAAGAGTTGGGGTTTAAAGTTTGACAAGAGTTTTATCCCTTGTATTATTGGCAACAAGACTTCAGGGCTGCAAAGCTAAGGTTTTCCAGGGGGGGCGTGTCTTGTCATTCTAGAACATTAGATTTAGCAAAGCACAAGCCTTTAACAGCTAGACCTCCAGTATACCCACAAAATGATCTCTGCCCCCTACAGCTGGCTGTAGTCTGGGAATTGTGAATTCTCCCCATGTGCCCATAGTGTTAACTAGAAGGCAGACTGGGGTAGCAGCTGAGAAACTAACTGGATCACTGACACATGCTTTTGTAGACAGAGACCATATACACCATCACCTGCTTACAATGTCCCACTGCTTTCTATAGTGGACAGATAGGGAGATTCCTACATGAAAGAATGAATGCACACTGATCTGACATCAAAACCAGAAAGACGCAAAGAATACTTTAACTTCCATGTATAATATTCCATCACTAACTCCAGAGTAGCTGTCCTTAACAAAACTTTAAAAACTTGAATATGAAAATGCAGAACAAGGAATCATCCACAGACTGGATTCCATTAAGTATGGTCTCAGCAGAAACTGGATTTTTATCCCACTACCTGGGGATAGCTTTTATAACCTCTATGTCCATCAATGGATTAATTACCTTATTTATCCCTTTTGACCTATTCAACCCACCTTCACCTCTCTCAAGTGCCCCCTCCCCCATCCTTTGCATTTAAATTCCCTTCTATTTAGAATCCCTGTGGTTTGCAAGTCCATTCATAACATCTGATGAGGTAGGCTGTTGCCTAGGAAAGTTTATGCATCTCTGACCAGTTAGTCTCTAAGATACCACCCTGCCCAGCCTTCTGCCTGACTTCAGAGTAACATGGCTACGCATCCCTCTCCCCATGGTGTTAGCTGGCACTACACTGAACAGCAGGCAGCTCAGTCATGACATCCTGGCAGAGCAGTGATTATGGCAGGAGGTGATCTGTGTATGCTCTGTTCAGGATCTGTGCAGCCCTCCTTGAATCTCCTATACGTGGTCAGGGGAGAGGTGCATGTGTCACTTATGGGACCCAGTATATCACATTTCAGGGCTGTTATGCAGGCTGGGGCTGGCAAGCCTTGTGACTGGAGATTGCAGCAGTGAGATGGGAGGTGATAGTGGCCTGTAGATTTTGTGCTGGGTAAATAACTACATAGGGACAGGTGGCATCGTGTGTGCTGGGAGAAGATGTAAAACTAGGTAGGAAGCAGGTTGTTTCTATGGGGCAGGCTCCATGTCTGAGTGCAGGATGGTGTGGGCAACTTCTCTTTAGAAGTCACTGATTTCAGCAAGTTTTCCTAGCATAGAGAAAGTTCAAGGCTCCACACTGGAAACATCTGAGCCAAGGGCGGGCAATTATTTTGGGCAGAGTGCTGCTTACTGAGTTTCAGCAAGCCATCTAGGGCCACATGACAGGCAGCCCAAGGCAGATGAATATTTTCTAAATTTTTTAGGGGCCTTGCGGGCTGGATAGAATGGCTTGGTGGGCTGCATCTGGGCCCCAGGCCGCATTTTACCCATCCCGGATCTGAGCCCAACTCCCTGAACAGTGCACACTATCTGTAAGGGTGGTGCATGAACATAAGGTTGAGTGAAGGTTCTTGTGGCAGGCACCTTCACTTTCCACTTCCTGGTATCCAGCTGTCTAGGATTCCTGGTGTTAGTAAAGGCATTGTTAGCTAATGGGCAGATGTAGCCATCATGCAGGTTTGCAGCTCAGGTGTGTGACCATCCAGGTGAAGGCAAAGGATGATATGCAAGACCTGATTGCTCCTTTCCTTTCTGTATGCTTTGCAATGGTGATACTGATACTGCAGGTCTGACAGGGCCAGGTAAAAGTCACAGGCTTGTCCCAGAAGCTTTCAGCCCTGGCCATTGCCATAAGAGCATTTGGGAAGACTGGTACTTCTCCAAACTGTCTGCACAACAGACCCCTCCCCACCCCCCGCCTTTCTTGTCTATCCTCTTTCCAGTCCCATAATGCCACCAGCAGCACAGAAGCCATTAACCATTGTTAACAGTGGTGCAGAAGAGGCAGAAGTGTCCCATCTACCTCTGCCAGAAACTAAGCAGGATAATACCTTTGGGCAACATCAGGTTTGTAAAATACTCCCCAGTTAGTCAGCAATGGAGAAGGATATCCAAGCATCTTCACTGGGAATAAACCTTGCAGAGCAGGGAACTTGACTTACGGCTCCTGACAGTCCCGG
>NW_005842441.1:1068842-1072391 GCF_000455745.1 Alligator sinensis | reverse complement strand
GTCCCCCCCGCCTCCCCCCCCCCCCCCCCCCCCCCCCATCTACAGAACATTAAGTCCAGTGGAATCCAGGTCTCTTGGCCAGGAGACTCTATAAACAGCTCAGTTAACTTGTGTGGGTGGCCAGCTGACGAGAGCAGCAGACCACAGTGACATAATCTTCCACAATCACTCTAAGGGTCTTTGCAAGACCCATAGAGCTTACCCTCCTGCAATCAGGGGATTACTCCAACTTGCACTGGGGAACCCGAGATCACAATCCAGTCATGGTCCCAGGGAGCTGAGTAAAGCAGGTAACTCTGGAGGCAGCTGGAATCAGAATTCAGCCCCAGAGCTACACCGCAGAGTCCCAGAGCAGAGATGGACCCCCAAATATTGTCTCCTCTATTGTATATCCTGAGGAAGCTGTGATGTAGCTGATCTCAGCAAGGAAGGCCTGGACTCTCTGGCTACATCAGTATTATATAGAAAGAACGTCAAGAATAAAGATGTCACAACTTACTGCTGAGATCAGTGAAAACCTGTGACAGAGGCCCCTGTGTTTCACCTGTCAGGAAAACTAGTCACAGAACTTTAAAAAGCCTCCTCTCAGGGATTCAGCAAAACAAAGGCATGACTACAACCAGAGAGGAGCTGTGCCTTCAGAAAGAAGGGCACTAGCAGAGATGCGTAGGGAGTGCTAACATTGAAATGGTACATAAATGCAGGTCAGTGATGTGGGACAGTGGCATAGCTATGTGGAGAGGGGGAGGGGGGTCATGATTGAGCTGACACAGGGGCTTGGTCAGAAGAGACACTAGCAGAGCTGGGCAGAAAGCCCAAGACTAGGCATTCAGGCTATGATGCTGGCATGATAGCAGGTAAGTAACGTACCTGTTCCCCCTTTAGTCGCACGCCCTTTAGTCCCCACTTTCCTGACCTGTACTTTTAAAATCCCATGGAGCTTTGAAGTGGAGACTCTGTGGTTCCAACAAGGATGGCCCCTCATCTATGAAACACTGGTTAGGGCTCAGTATCAATATTGAGATCATTCACTGACTGCTCCCTATCTGCAGTCAGGGTGTAAGGGAGGCCACCTTGCCCTTCTTTTGATGCTAGGATTTAGCTTTAAAGCTTCACCAGTGCTTCAGCACTCACTGCTGAGAGCTGAGTGGGTTACTCTTGAGATCCTGAGCGCTAAGGCCAGAGCAGTGAAGAGACAGAAACACCATTAAATAACCATCCTGTAATTAGTGTGTAAAGGCCAAGGAGCAGAGCCTGAGGCTCACCCTGACCCTGTGCCACAGGAACCATACAAAAGGGGGCAGGGATTACAGCATTTGACCACAGTCTTATGCAGCCCTGGTGTTTTAGTGCAGGGTGGGGAAGGCTAATGCAGTGCCAGGCATCTCCAGGACTGCAGCAGGAACAGGCCAAGTCCAGGTAAGTGAATGTAGATGGGAGCAGGCCCAGTTCTTGCCTCCACTGGGAAAGGTCCAGCCTCTAGCCTCCTCCCCAGTGAGGGTCAGACAGAAGGAGCAACGAAACAGTTAGTGAGAACCGACTTGGAGTTTAGCAGCAGGAGCAGCAACTGGGGGCCTGGAGACTGCCCTGAGTCACCCCATTCCTCTAGGTGCAAGGGGCAAATGGCCCCTGCATTTCAGTAAAGAGGATCCTAGTAATGGCCATCCCTTGGAAGCAGCCCTCACTAGGCAAGTTGAGTCAGACACAGATGAACTGCTCACTTTGCTGCACATTTCATCGTTTCAGTTTTATAGTTGGTAGGGTTGGAAGGGACCTGAGCAGATCATCAAGTCCGACCCCCTGCCATGGCAGGAAAGAATGCTGGGGTCAAACGACCACGGCTAGATGTCTATCTAGCCTCCTTCTAAACACCCCCAGGTTGGAGCGAGCACCACTTCCCTTGGAAGTTGGTTCCAGATCCTAGCCGCCGACTGTAAAGTAGTGCCTCCTGACATTTAGCCTGAATCTACTCTCCGTCAAGTTATGGCTGCTATTCCTTGTTACACCCAGTAGTGCTCGGGGGAACAGGGACTCTCCCATACCTGCTGGTCTTCCTTGGCCAGTTTATAGACGGCCACCAGATCCCCTCTCAGCCTTCTCTTGTGGAGGATGAACAGGTTCAGGTCTCTTAGCCTCTTCTCATACGGCCTGCCCTGCTGCCCTCTGATCATGCAAGTGGCCCTCCTCTGGACCCTCTCCATTCTGGCCACATCCCTCCTGAAGTGTGACACCCAGAACTGCACGCAGTACTCCAACTGCGGCCTGACCAATCTCATATAGGGGGAGGATCACCTCCTTGGACCTGCTCATGATGCATCTGTGGATGCATGACAAGGTGCGGTTAGCCTTCCTGACTGAGTCTCCACATTGGTGGCCTATGTTCATCTTGGAGTCTATAATGACTCCAAGATCCTTTTCTGCCTCTCCACTGATGAGAAGGGAGTTCCCCAGCCTGTAGGTATGCTGCTGGTTCTTTCTCCCAAGGTGCAGCACCCTGCACTTATCAGTATTGAATCCCATCTTATTCTCATCCGCCCACCCCTGTAACCTGTCCAGTTCCAATTGCAGCCTTTCCCTCCCCTTCTAGCGTGCCCACGTCTCCCCACATCTTAGTGTCATCTGCAAATTTGAACAAGGCGCTTTTCACCCCCTCATCCAAGTCACTGATGAAGATGTTAACCAGTGCGGGCCTGAGGACAGAGCCCTGGAGGACCCCACTGCCCACATCCCTCCAAGTTAAAAATGACCTGTCCACCACCACTCCCTGGGTGCGGCCCTCCAGCCAATTAGTGACCCATCTGACTGCGTAGGCATCGACACCAATCTCCTAATTTTTTAACGAGAATGGGGTGAGAGACAGTGTCGAAGGCCTTCCTGAAGTCCAGAAAGACTACGTCCACATTTGCAGACAGTGATCATCCCCTCTGCTCCACTAAGACTCCCTTAAGCCTACAGCTGGCTGACCTAGCACCTTGAAATGCAAGAACCACCTAAAAATCACGGATCACAGTGGTCTTCCTTTCCCCCAGAGGAAGGGACCACAGTTTGGCTCCATCACAATCTGGACCATCTTCCTCAGCCCCATCCAGGCCCTGTAGACACCAAGAGCTGCAGGTCATTACTGTGTGGGTATGTGCACACATGTATGTGCATGTGTACATGCAAGTGTACAGATTAGTGTGTGAAATCTGTGCACAACCAATGTGGCTGATGAGCCCTGACATGCTGTTCATGTGGCTGGGAGACTGAGTGTCAGGTGACTCTCACTGCAGCAAAGCAGAGCAGAGCTGCAGCCACTTACAGGTTGGACATAGGTCCCAAGCTGCAGCAAGCTCAAACCCAAGTCACATACCTCCCTGCATGACAGGCGAAAACCACCCTGCCCTGGATACAGAAGATCCAGCATCTACTGCATTAAGCAGCAGCCAAAACCAGGACAAAGAAGGACTCTGGGTCCCCACAGGATGCACCAGTACAGCTACCAGAGTGCTTTGTAACTCATGGGTGGCCCATGGGCAGCACTGCAGCTGTACCACCTGCTCCCAGGAC
>NW_005842441.1:1068197-1068832 GCF_000455745.1 Alligator sinensis | reverse complement strand
TTTCCTGCTCTGGGTCCCCCTGCACTCCAAAGACCAGGGAGATGAGTGACAGGGGCATGCCCCATTGCCAGCAACAGGGCAAACAGCCTCTCCCAGCAGCAGCAAGTGTGCAGTGGCCTTAGCCCACACCACAATATTCCTAATAGCAGGGGTGGGCACTTATTTTGGGTGGAGTGACGCTTACTGAGTTTTGGCAAGCCATCGAGGGCCGCATGACAGGCAGCCAGGGGCAGATAAATATTAATTTTGTAAATTTTTTAGGGGCCCTGTGGGCCAAATAGAATGGCCTGGCAGGCTGCATCCAGCCTGTGGGCTGCATCTTGCCCACCCCTGCCCTATAGCTGATGCTGCCCCCATTCACCTGCTTTAGGTCGCTCACAACTAGGGCTGTGTGTGGCTTCGGTTGCCTATTTGATTTGGAGATTAGGCCCGATTCGGGGGCCGAATCTCCAAATCTGAATTGAATCAGGAGACCCATTAAAAGCTCTGAATCGATTCAGAGCATCTGAATTGATTCAGAAAAGATTTGGATCAGCCGGGGAGAGGCAGGCACAGCCGGGCGGCTGCAGGTTCTTCCACAGCTCCTCCATCTGTGCCTGCTTCTCCCCAGTCCGCAGGGGGAGACCTGGGGCGGG
>NW_005842441.1:1064705-1068187 GCF_000455745.1 Alligator sinensis | reverse complement strand
CCCCCCATGGCTGCCCTGCCCTGCCCAGCCTCAGCCTCCCAGCACTTTAAAAAAAAGAAAAAAGTAAAAAAGCCCTGCATTCACCGGCTGCAGCAGTCACCCAGATCCCGGCAGTGCTTAGCCTCAGCAGCCCCAGCTCCTGGACAGCGCACAGCACCCTGCTGAGCCACCCTCCACCTGTGCCACCGCGCAGGTGCCAGGTGGGGAGGTGGCAATCCCTACTGACCCATGCTGTGCAGGGGGGCTCTGCCACAAGCACCCAGAGGCCCTGATCACCACTGCTGCAGCCGGTGAGTGTCGAGCCTTTTTTTTTTTTTTTTTTTTTAGGTACACGGAGGCGGGGGCCCTACCAGGAGGCTGGGGTCAGGCAGGGCAGCCATGGGGGCTTCTTCCACGACTCCCCCCAACCCAGGGAGAGGCAAGCGCAGCCGGAGGAGCCGCGGGAGAACCTGCAGCTGCCCGGCTATGCCTGCCTCTCTCCAGTCAATCTGAATCACTGAATCTCTCCAAATCAGCACCGAATCTTTCGAAGCCGATTCGGCCAAATCAAATGGGAACAGTAATTGGAATTACTGAATTGAATCATTTTCCTCCAAATTGGCTGAATCCGAATTGAATACCTCCCTATTCGCATAGGCCTACTCGCAACCAGTCCTATGGAGACATTGTGTTGCACTGTGAAACATCCCATTAGCCTGTGTGGCACTTGCCCCTCCTCGCTCTCAACTAAGGATACCTGTGTTGTCCTCACCAGGGTCTTGCAGGACATGTCTCCTCTGCAGATGCTCTGCAGAATCCCTCCAAGAACTCCAGAGCAGGGATTGCTTTTTACCCTGCAATTGTGCAGCACCCTGTATGAGGGGTCCTTAGGTACCGGAGCAATGAACAGGATGGATACACTGCCTGCTCCGTGGCTCTGAACTCTTACCTGTCCCGTCCCTCTAGGTCCTTTCCACCAGTTTTATGGGGCCAGTTGGCAAGAGTCCTGTAGCACTCTGGTTGTGACCAGGCTAGTCTCCTCCCATGCGAAAGGGCTGGCAGGCTCATCTTGGTCCATTCCCTTCACCCCAAGCACAAAATGTGAACATGGTGGGAGAGACCTGCTGTGTCTGAGTTCAAATTGGCTTATAAGTGAAACAGCAGCCTCAGACTAAGTTAGCCTGACTCACAACCTGCTCTCCAGAGTAGGCCTGCTGTTATCTCTGCCTTAAGGACCCAAGCCTCTGCTCCCACCCACAGCAAGCAGGCATCTGTGCTTTCCTGTAATCTATAAGCAAGCCAGAAAAGGGTGTCCTGTTGCTTTTGTTTAGACTGAACTGGCTTCCCCTGGGGGGCTGTGCAGAGGGCCCTAACAGACTGAATTCCTATAACCCTCAGAAGGACAAATGTGCTGGGGCTTCAACCAGAGTCCTCCCCCACCCCTCACCAGGGCTTGACAAGAATCCCAGGGGTCAAAGGCATGTATTCTCAGCAACACTGGGGAAGTGACAGTGAGGTGAACAAGGCAGGTTCTGGTTATCTGGTAACATGGCAACACTGCACTCTCACTATTGCACTACCCAATGTTGTTTTGGAAGGTCTCTAGGTATGAGAATACAGCTTGGTCAGGGAGCTCAGACCAGCGCCAAGAGGGAAGTGGTTTGGCACCTGAAGCTAACTGTCCATCATTTTCCCTTGAGCCTCCCCCTGTGCAAGCAAGGGAGAAAGGCAGAGGAGAGGAACAACTGGCTAGTCCTGTGCAGCAGGACACATCAGGAAGCCCTGTCCAAGTAGCAAAGAGACCCACTTTCCAGCCTCCTCTCCCCACTCCAGAACTCATCAAGGAATTCAGACTTCCCAGATATACAGGGCTCTGGAGGGAGCCACGCTGGGCCTGTATCACTCCCTCAGCAAATACTGTGCTCTCAGAAGAAAGGAAACCCAGGGAGCAATAGTGCTGACAGAGCACTTTCAAGCACTGGGGTGGGAGAGGGAAAGGCGGAGGGAAGAGTTCTACTGATGGGGGTCAGCCTAACTGCTTGGCACCTGCAGTGCCCAGTGCTGGAGATACCCTATTGTGGGTCAGTGCTTCAGGAGTGCAACTACCAACTCCCTAATCCCTTTCAGGCCAGGCCCCTGCTTAAAGGGCAACCTGGTCCTCTCCTTGGTGTTCACCGAGACAGTTTTCGGGTGGACGGAGTACGAAAAGGTGAACTTGCTATGGCCAAATTTAGCACTGCTCTTTTTTTCAGGCTCTGAGACGCCAAATTAATTTCCTTCAGGATTAACCCTACTAAGCACCCTCCCAACTCTCTAAACAGGCTGTGGAGGTGTCACAGAGCAAGCCCCCCATAGCAGTTATGCCAGCAGGACACGTAGGGAAGCTGAAGGTTTACCCTTCTTATCCAGAGCTCTTGGAAGTAAGCAGGCAGTCAGATACTCCCCAGTCCAGACCTCCCCAGACCTAGAGGCCACATTAGCAGCATGCCAGGAGGCCCTGCCTAGTGTGCAGAGAGCAGCAAGCCTCAGTTTCCTTAATGGCTGGTGCAAAGGGCATGTACAGCCCAGGTGAATGCCTCCAAGAATACACACTCCAACCCATGCCATATGCTGGGACAGGCATTCCCCACAGAGCCCCCACAGATGGAGTAGGGTTCACCCCGCAGGAACTGTGCACTGTACAGGCCACATTGCAGGGGCCTGGGCTGGAGTCTAGAGAGGAGCAGGTGAGGGGGCAGGTCAGCTGTGACGGTGTACACGCTGGTGCTGCAGCAGGTTGGAAGGGTGGGCAAAGCCCTTGTCGCAGACACTGCACTTGTAGGGGGTCTCGCCTGTGTGCACCTTCTCATGCACTGTGAGGTACGACAGGTCCTTGAAAAACTTCTCGCAGAAGCTGCACTTGTAGGGGCGCTCCTCACTGTGCACGCGGTGGTGCTGCAGCAGGAGTGAGGGACGGGCAAAGGCCTTCTCGCACATCTCGCACTTGTAGGGGCGCTCCCCAGTGTGCGAGCGCTCGTGGATCACTAGGTACGATGACTGCTTGAAGGCCTTGCCACAGGTCTTGCAGATGAAGGGACGCTCACCGGTGTGCACACGTTCATGGGAGGAGAGAGCGTTTGACTGCTTGAAGCCTTTGCCACAGATGGGGCAGACAAAAGGCCGGTCACCAGTGTGAACGCGCTCGTGCACCTTGAGGCTATGTCCATATGTGAACTTCTTGCCACAGACACCACAGACATGGGGCTTGTCGTCACAATGCTGGCGCTGGTGCAGCACCAGAGAGTTGGTGGTGGGAAAGTCCTTCCCACAGTCACTGCACTTGAAGGGCTTCTCAGTGCAGTGGGTGAGCATGTGGCGCTGCAGTTCGTAAGGTGTCTTAAAGCTCTTGTCACAGCAGGCGCACTGGTAGGGACGCTCCCCAGTGTGGATGCGCCGATGCTCCTGCAGGTTGGACGACCGCTTGAACTTCTTGCCACACATTTCGCAGTGGAAGGGACGCTCTT
>NW_005842441.1:1052575-1064694 GCF_000455745.1 Alligator sinensis | reverse complement strand
CTCTTCAGTATGCACCAGCCGGTGGCTCTTGAAGTCGGAATGGCGCTTGAAGGAGGCCTCACACAGGTCGCAGTGGAAGGGGCGCTCCTCATTGTGCACCACCTCATGGCTGAATAGCTCCCAGGCCCGCTTAAAGGTTTTCTCACACACGCGGCACTGGAAGGGCTTCTCATCTATGATCACCTCCCGGATCTCCAGCTCGGGGCCAGCCCCACCCTGCTTCAGGTGGGGTGGCAGCACCACCACATCCTCCAGCTCTTCACCTGCTGCCCCGCCCAGCACCAGTTTGGCTGTAGAATAGATCCCGTGCTCATCAATGAGATGCACGAAGTCTGACTTGGAGTACGTACTGCCAGGCTCAGCCAGCTTGGGGGAACAGGCACCAGGCCCCGCTCCCTCCCACTCCCAATACTTGCCTTGCCCTAGTACCAGGCGCTGCTCCCCCTCCTTGGGGCTGGATGGGGAGGAGCCCATGTCCCTCAGCCCAGCCCCCTGCCCATTCTCCAAGAGATATTTCTTCCTCTGGAAGTTGGTAGCCCAACCCTGGAGCAGCCGCAGTTGCTTGCCCCGGGACGGCCCTGCTTCCTCGGCACCAGCTGGCTCCCCACCTTCTTGGCCAGGGGGAGCAGCAGCCCGAATGGACTCCAACTGCTCATACAGCCGCTGCTTCCACCGGAATGGCTTGCAAGACTGCTGCTTCCCTGGTGCCTCAGCTTGGGGGACCTCCTGGCATGACAGAGTGGCCACTTCCTCCTCCTCACACCCATTCTGGCCCAGACCATCAGCATTACGGTGGTCTGGAGGGCTGTGCCCCTCTTGGCACCATCCAGTGGGGCTAGGAGAGGACGAAAACCTTTGTCTCTCAAGGGAAACCCCCACCATCTGTAGGTCCTCCGTGCTCCTGCTCTGCCCTTGGGCTGCTCTCTTCAGGGTCCCCATGTCTTCCTCCTCCTCCTCCTCCTCCACTGAGCTATCTGCCTCAATGATCTGGATGTGCCCTGGTGGCGAAGGGGGCTCGCTGGCTGGAGAAATGGGATTGTCTTCCATGACTCTTGCCTGGGCTAGGGATCAGCAACTGGATCCTCTGCAAAAGATCAGGAGAAAAAGGGGAGGCATTAGAGACTAGAAAACCATCTTTGGGACAGGGAATGGGGAACAGGGCTGGAGAAACAGTGGATGTAAGTTGTGAGAGGAAGCACAGGGCACAGTGATGGGTGAGATCATAAGATAGGGGTATAGGGATAAGCATGGGGCAAGGCCCTGGGCTTTTCCTCAGGGACAAGGCCCCTATCACAAACTGGCATTTCCTGATAAGGGTTCCAGTACCTGACACCTGGTGCTCAAGGCTACTCTGAACTTTGACTGCCCCCAGGGCAGCTCAGAAATAGGCAAACCCAGGGCAGTGGGGGGCATCCACAAAATTCGCTGTGCCTTGGAGCTAGGACACAGCAGAACCAGATCATGCAGAAGAGGAGGCAACACAGCAGCAAGAGCCAGAAGTGACTGAGGAAAGGCACAGGATATATTCTTAGAAGAGGGGAGAGCCAGGATATCACTGGGACCAAGGATGGAGCATCCCAAAATATTCCTCGTCTTCCTCATCCAGATTGCCAGCCCTGCCATATTTACAGGCTCTAATTCCTCCTCCTGCTCTGCAAGCATCTGAGCTCACCTGCTGGCCCTGCTCCTCAGTCTGTGTTAGGGAAGATGTCTCTCCCCCACTGCCCTGTAGAAATGTTTTCACTGCCCTTTGGGGAGAGCGGAGGCAAAGCCAGGGGTTAGTGTTCTGCACTACCACAAGCCTGGATTCCAGCTTACTTGGTGGGACCTGTGAGTCTGAAAGACCACCTCTTAGAGGAAGAGGGGACTGAGCTATGCCCATAGGAATTCATCTGTGTGCACAAGGGAGGATCCTGCTACATTCACTACCCAAGCCAGGGAAAGACCTCAACAGCTGCTACAAGCCTGTGCACTGTAAAATATGCCATTTCCAGACATCAGGCCACAAACCTCACTCAGGAGCAGCCTGTTTCTGGACACAGAGCAAGCCCCAGCCCCTGCATTCAGCCAGTTGTGGGAATGGTTATTGAGTCAACCCAGCATCCCAATCTTTACTTGCTCATGCAAAAAAAAATGTTGGTGCTTTAAAACAGGTCTGCATTAACAACACTAAAAACAATGAGAAGTCAAGTTAACTGGGAGAAATAATTTATTTAAGAAAATACGCATGAAAGCATCCAGGAAGATTTTACCAGATACACAAAATTTGCAGGTAACACCAAGATGGGGGGAGGGGAAGGGGGAGCAGGCACCCTGGAGGACAGGACTAGGATTCAAAATCACCTTGATACATTGGAGAAGTGGTCCAAAATTTATGGGATGACGTTTCATAAGGAGAAGTGCAAAGTACTGTACTTAGGACAGAACAGTCATATGCACAAATATAAAATGGAATGAATGGCTCAGCTGCAGTAGGTACAGAAAAGGAGCTGGGCATTATAGTGGACTGCAACGGTAAAGTGTTGCTGCAAAAAACAAATGTTAACAGGAGTGGTCTATGCAAATCAAAAGGAGTATATTCTTCCAATGTGTTCTAGTACAAGTGAGGCCTCACCTGGAGTACTGTGTCCAGTTTGGTGCAGCATATTTAAAAAAAGAAGTGGACAAACTAAAATATCCACTGATCCAGAAAAAATCAGAAGCTTAGAAACAAGACATAAGGAAAGGTTGGAAGAACTTGGACTTCAATCTAAAAGAGAAGATACAGTAGAAGGGAGGAGAGAGGGAAGAAGCTGAAAATTGTTTTTTTCAATACAAAAAGAATTGTTATAAAGATGATGGTAAGCAAAAGCTCTGAGTCTCCACAGGGAATGACAATAAATAATGGGTGTAAAATTAAAATGGGAGATTTACGATGGGTATTAAGAGTTTTATAACTAGGAGTGCAGTTAAGCATTGGAGCAGGTTCCCTAGATCAGTGGTTCTCATCCTTTCTGGACTCAAGGTATTTCTCCATTATTTTTGTAAACTGAGTGGCACCAAATTTCAAAAACTGGTTTATATATTACAGTACTTACCTCACTGCAGAAGAGCAAGGCAGTGGTGGTGGGGGACTGGACAGACAAGGACAAGCCTGAGCCCGTGCTTATCTGTTTATCTCTTAGTACAGGGTCAGGCAAAGAAGTCTGGCCTGTGGGCTGCATCAAGCCCATGGAGGACTCCATTTCCCAGCAGCCCCTGCCCGTTTCACAGCGGCTGGCTTCCATGGAGACCTCCAGCAGTGGCTAGGCGTGATAGAATGGAGCCAGGGTTTCCATGGAGATGAGCCCCAACAGCACTGGAATGGCACGCAGCTGGATGGAGCTGCTCCAGGGCTGAGATCTTGCAGCAGTTTTAGTGTGGTCCAGAGCGAGGGCATAGTTGCGATCTGCTGCCCGTACACCCCAGGCAGGGGCATGCAGAATGAGACTCTGTCCTGGCTCCATACCATGCTGTCACCACTGCAAGATCCTAGCCCTGGCCACGGAGCAGCTCCCCGCCCAGCTGCGTGCCCTGCCAGCACTGCTGGGGCCAGTCTCCATGGAAAACCTGGCCCCACACTGTCATGGCACCACCACTCCTGAGGTCTCCATGGAAATCAGCAGCAGCAACAGGGCAGGGGCTGTGGCTGCTGGGAAATGGAGCCCAGCCACCGGCTGGATCTGCCGTTTTGCCCACCCCTGTCCTAGCACTTCAAGGCACCTTTTAAAGGATCTGGAAGCACCCCAGGGAGTTGCAGCATTCTGGTTGCAAATTAATGAACTAGAGAAACTGTGGAATGTATTCATTGTAAGTTAAACACTAGCTGGACAAATGCATGGCTGGGATGGCTTAGATAAGGATGGCCCTGCCTTGAGCACAGGTTTGGGCTAGATCAGTGGTGCTTAACCTCCAGCGTGCAGGCTGGATCTGGCCCAAAGGGCTCCTCACAGGTCCAGAAATTTGACAATGGGGGAGCAGTAGGAGAGTTAATTGCTCCCAGAGCTGCAGCTAGTAATGCTGCCATCAATCTCCCAAAGCCAAATTTCTGGACCCATGGGGAACTCTGCAGTCCAGGTGACATGTACTAGATTGTGCTGGCTCATGGATTGACCTCATGCTTGTGGGATCTAACCCACACGACTGCATAGGCTGAGCATCTCTGGACTAGATTACAACCTGGGAATCCTTCCAGCCCTCGGATATGACTTATCGAAACTTCATGTCGATGGTGATTATGTGCTGTAAGCAAAGTGGTATTAGAAGCCCTAAAACTAACTAGCTCCAGTCCTTATTCAGGGTCTCTATTAGAGGAAGTCCTTTGACAGCTACTGACCCTTCAAATTTCAAGCACCAGTCTGTATGCAGTTAAAGAGAGTACAATTATGTTACAAAAGTGACAGTGGGGGCTGGAAGATGGCACATATTTAAGCAGTTTGTGCATTAGCCAATATATAGACAACTGACATTTCTTTAAAAACAAAAACAAAACCCAAAACAAAACAGTGGCTGGTGTCATGTTATGCAGTTAAGCTAAGTATACACTTACCAGGCATCTATGTAAGTAGACTAATAGTACTGTATACTGTAATAGTACTGAACTTCCATTCTGAATTTGGGAAAAGCCAAATAATGTAGGTATGATATACAATACTACAGATAAGGCCTAACCAATGCCAACTGAAAAGGCCCTGTCACCTCTCATGACTTGCACCTAGACTTCCATATCCTTTCTTGGAGAGCTGCCATTCAGCCATATGTAACCCATTTTATACTTGTGTTTTTGATTGTTCTTCCCAAGGTCTAGCACCTTTCATTTGTCAGCACTGAACATCATCCAGGTAGCTCCAGTCCAACTTTCCAATCTGTTAAGATCCTTCTGAATTACGGTCCTCTTCTCCATTGTGTTCACAATTTCATGTTGTCTGCAAATTTGCTGAAGAAGTTCTCTATTCTAACATCCAAATAAGTAATAAACATCGTGAAAAAACGGGGCCCAGGACAGACCCTTCTGGTACTCCATTCACAACCCTCTGCCATTTTGACATGGGCAACAAAGGCACAGAACAGTTCCCTAGCTGTGGTAAACAGCAGAGCAGTGATCCCCAGCAGTAAACCCCAGCAGGGGTGAGTGGCAGTAGCGATTCCCCACAGTGACAATAGGAAACTACCCATGGTGAGGAGCATCACAACCTCTGGTGTGGGTCCTCCTACCAAGTACCTGCCATTTTGGTATAGGTGGTAGAGTCTCCAGAAAGCAGCAGCTACCTCATGTGGGTTATGTAGTAGACAGCCTCTAGATTGGCTTCGTAATCATCCAGCAGAATCCCCTGCTACAGGACTAGCACCTTTCTTTAAGGGTAACTGAGCCAGCTAGAAAGGACAGGGGAAAGGTTAGGACTAGAATCTACACCAGTCCCACAGTTAATGACTTCACTTTGCATGAGTCTGGAAGAGAACTCTGATCACACTGACTGTGACCAGCTGTTAACAGTGGGTTGAGTTGGGCTACTCACTGTTAAGGTTTCTCCCAAGATGGTTTATTTGTTCCTCTTTAATAAACCCTGTTGTAGTTTACTACTGCTTGTGAGTGTGGGAGTTGTTCACACTGGAAACATGCAGACAGCAATCATTTCCCAGGTTTCTCGATGGAGTCTCAAGCCAAGACAGAGAATTTGTGTAAAACTCTAAAGCTGAACTTGGTCCTTGTTGCTGCCAAGTGACAGACTGAAGATGAGTTGCATGTAGAACAGAAATCTAGTAGCAGAGGGTTCTTCACTGTGCCAGATAAAGGTATCACAACATCTAATGGCTGGAAGCTACCAAAAATGTCAAGAGTAAGAGCAATGCACAGTTTTTTAAAGTGTGGATAATCAGTCACTGCCTCCACTCACCACTTGGGAGTCACAGCAACCCATATAACTGATTTGCCATCACTGGGCATTTCAAAATATAGATTGATTGGTCTTCTAAGGCTGGGAACAAAGGTTGCAAATGTCCTGGGGCTAGTTGTGCCCATGTTTGTCCCAGAACAGAGAATTTCCAGGATTGGCATGGACATGTCACCTTTTCAATCAGGTTTTAAGTGATCGGCTGAATGTACTGCCCCTTTTCTGCCATTGAAAATGGCATCAATAATGCAATCCCAGTACAACTGTTAAGATGCACTCTGCAATGGCCCAGGACAAACAGCTAGCACTTCATATCCTGTGAACCATTTTTTGGGAGAAGAGACATGGATGTCTGAACAATTGCACTTTCTCCTGGGGCAAAGACGATGTCTTTTCATAGTCTAAGAGACTTGCACTAGATCAAACAGGAATCAGCTACAGGCAGTTTGCCAGCCACCACTATACAAGAGGCTAGGCATGGGGATCACAATCACCTCTTCAGCATTCAAGGTCCCTGATAATGTAAGCCCCTTGGTATTCTTATTATGAACCTTTGACCAGCACTCTCATCCCTGATTTTTTAAAATTATTTGTCCCTAGTAATCAGTTATCACATTTTCTGCAGCCTCCCCATCTGAGGGAGACCTTTAGGTTACTTGGTGGGCCTAGGCCCCCGTCCCTCAAGGTGACATAAATAGGCCTGATAATCTAAGGAGACAATTGAGGCAGGTAGCACTCCTTACTCATCTGTGCACACCCAGATCCTCACCACCAGCAGCCAGAATTAGCACCACCCCTACCTGCAGCCCCAGTAGTGATACTCATTTTGTTAAACAGCAGCAGATGAAACTAAACTTGATAGTACTGGAGCTGTTACCAGCACTAGTGGAGTCCCTCAAGGGTCAGCTACGGGACCCATCTTACTTCATAGTTCATCACCAACCCTCACACAAAAAGTAGATGCGTGTTGGTGAAATGTGTTATTAACTTTTGGCTCCCACTCTGATCCCTGTTTTCACTTTAGTCGCCACAAGTATTTAGCTGTTACATGCTTAGTGGCCCCTTCTAACAACAAAGGGGGCTAAGAGTTCCTGTGTGGGCCAACTGAGGCCTACAGTGCCCCTACTGGATCAGAAGTCAGACAGCCCTGCTCTATATGATACATGGCTTAGCAGTGGCCATGGCTTGGCAGGCCTGGGAGAGAGACCAAGAGCTGCCCTGGTTGAGCAGATAGCACAGCAGGCTGCGCTGGTAAAGCAGCCACCCAGAACAACAGGGCCACTCCTGGGGGAGAGCTGCCCCTGCCGTGCCATGGGACCAGGCTCCAGACAACACAACCTGACCTGGGGCCAGGGGTCAAAGTAGCACAAGAGGTTCCCTCAGTTGAGTTGCCAAGCCAGATCGGCTGCGCAGGGCCCCCACAACAGAGGGGGAAGGCACGCAGCAGGGCTGTCACCCTGGACAGCCAGCAGGCACTGCCATATAGCACAGCAGCCTATGGAGGGAGTGGGCCCTAAAACAATCTCCCACCAACAGGTTGGCATGGGGCTCCTCCTTCTGCTCTTATGCAGGGGAGGTGGGCAGCTATCTCCAGGGCGCAGGCAGCATAGCTCCACACTCCTCTCCACTTCTCATGCCCCCACCGGGGGCGTGAAACACTCTCCACCCCGCAGCAGTGTGCATACAGCAAGGACTCCCAACCCCATCGCCATCCCTGTGCCCGCCTCAAACCAGGCGCACGCAGTGGTTTCTCCCGCCTCACAAACGCAGCGGTCTCTCCTAACCCCATCCCCACGCCGCAACAGGGCGCGCGCAACGGTCTCCCCCGACCCCACTGCCACCCGCGCAGGACAGGCACAATGGTCTCTATCACTCCCGCAACGCGCGTGCCTTTCCTGTGAGCCCTTTAGGGACAGGGCCGGAGTCTCTTAATCTCCTGGTGCACAGGAGCAGGGAGCACTCACCCGGCTGCCGACAGCTCGCTCCCCCTCTACCCTTCACATCCGACCGGTGTCCCAACCAAACACCTCCCCTCCCCAGCGAGTGCCCCACTGGGCCGTCCCCTGAAACACTTCCGGTCAGGCCCGGCACTCACGTGCCTCGGGGCAGATCTACTTCCGGTTCCAAGGCTAACCTACTCTGTTTCGGGCTCTGCATGCTGCGCATGCGTAGTGGGCACCATCACTACGGAAGCTGCGAGCGCCCCACACATGGGGTGGGTGCTAGGGTTGGTTGGTGTGTACTTCGGTGTCTCGCTGCTTCAAGCCCAGCGGAGGCGTCCGTAGGCCGGGGGCGCCTGGGTCTGTGGGGCCGAGGTGCGGCCTTGGGACTGCTGTTCCGTGCGAAGCGCGCTCGTGGGGTGCAGGGGCACGCTCATTAGTTACGTGTACTTGAGCTCAGATGTGGCACGTGCGCTGCGTGGGCCCCGAAAGTGTTCCACGGGTCCCCGCGGACAGCGCTGCCTTTATGTGGAGCGCACCTACTGGGTCAAGCCAAAGGAGAAAGATGTTGCAGTAATGGAGGGGTGAGATGGTGAGAGCCTGGAGGAGAGGTGTAGCTGTTGGGCTCAGCGCAAGTGAGGCTCAGGGGCATCCCATCCCCAATACCTCCTCCTTGGCTACATGTAGTATGCCTGCCAGGGTTTTGGGAGCATCTGAGGTCCCAGGCTCAAGAGTCTAGGAAGGAGGATGCTTGCTGGTGGTAGTGCCACACAGATTTTGACAGTTGAGTTCTGCACGGTCAGGGAATTGGGAACTGATTTGCCTAATTCAGCCTGAGATATGAAATAATAAAAAAAAAAGTGTTGTAGCTCTGTGGGGTATACCAGAAAGGCTGTATCTTGGAGATAACCGTGTACAAAAATTGGCAAGATTCAAGCATGGCTTTCAAGGGAGGACCTTGAAGGAGGCCTGAGCAGAAGAGGACAGTTGAGCTGAGTGACGGGCAGGATGGTGGTATTGTCCATAGTCCATTGTACTTGTGTGCTGTAATTGTCCTTGTGTGCCATAATTGAGAAATGGGGTAAGTAGGACTGTGGGAAGATTGTATGCTATTTTAGTCATGGTGACTAAGTGGTAACTAAGGTCCAGTGTCTGATCTAAGTGAGACTGATTCTTTTACCAGTGGTGTGGCTCGCTGGACTTGAGATAGACTGTGGCGAGGACATAGGAATCCTATTGCCAGTGCACTGTGGGTTCTTCCAGCAGTCTGATGAGGAGAGAGCTTCCTATGAAGCTGCTACCTGCATGGTCAGATGGTGTCTGTTGAGCTGAAGCACTGATCATAGCCCCACAGGGAGCAGTGTAGCAGGAGTCCCTTGTGGTCTGGCCCCAAATGTCTAAATACTAACTTAGAATCATAGAGAAGTAGGGCTGGAAGGGACCTCTAGAAGCCATCTAGTCCAACCCCGTGTTTGAGGAAGGATCATCCCCATCCAAACCATCCTATACAACCATGATCTAAACTTTACATAAGACTACTGTCAACCCTGACACAGCACAGACCTAACACATTAACCTGCCACAGGTAAAGCAAGAGAACCACATACGCCAATGTCCTGCTTCTATGAAATGTTGTCAATACACACTCAAGAGATCCCAGGTGGAGGGCAATGCCTGCTGCTACAGAGGAAGGTAAGTCCCCCACAGTCTGTACTGATATGACCATGGGGTAAAATTCCTTTCTGACCCCAAATACAGTGATTGGTCTGACCCTGAGTGGAGGGGCAAGACCCCCTAGCAAGGAACCGCTTGCTTTGGTACACACCAGGAGCATTGGCACACTTCAGTCAAAGTTCCCGGCCTTGGCTGTAGCCAACATTAAGTGCCTTTGAGGGAGGCTTAAAAACACCTTGACACATGCTGCAGACAGGGGGACTAGGGGCAACCAGCAAAGCCCAGAAGCCTGGGAAATACCCATAGCAGAACACAGGCATAGCTCTGCCTAGATCATTCCTGACTAGTGGCTGGCCAACCTCCTATAATTGAGAGTCCATAACTTCCCTAGGCAGTCTATTCCACTGCCTCACTGTTCTCATAGTGAAGTTTTTTCTGGATATCCAATTTACAATTACTTGACTGGAACTTCAGGCATTGGTCCTTGTCCTTCTCTGTTCCGCAAAAGAGAAAATGTGCGTTCCCTCTTATTTATAGCAGGCCTTCAAGTATTTGAAGACTGCTATCATGTCCTCTCCTAAGTGCCTTTTCCTCAAGCTGAGCATGGTTAGCTCCTTCAGCCTCTCCTTGTATAACTTGGTTTCCAAGCTCTTGATCTTCGTTGCTCACCTCTGGACCCTCTCTAACTTCTCCATGTCCTTTTTTAAAATGTGGAAAACAGAACTGTGAACAGTGCTTCAGATGAGGCCTAACCAGTGCTGAGTAGAGGGACATTATCATTTCCCGGTCTAATACTTGCATCTAATACTTCTATTGATGTATCCCAAGGCTGCATTCACCTTTTGTGTGGTTGCATTACACTGCAGACTCATGTTAAGTTTATGATCTATCAAGACTCCCAGATCCTTGACCATAACGCTGCCCTCCAGCTAGGTGTCAACCATTTTATATTTGTGTTTTAAATTATTCTTCCTGAGGTGTAGCATCTTGCATTTGTCCATATTGAATTTGATTCTGTTAGACGTAGCTCAGCTTTCAAATCTGATCTGTTGAGATGTTTCTGAATTGCGCTCACATCTCTGATGAATTCACAGTATTTCCCAGTTTTGTGTCATCTGCAAACTTGCTCAAGAAGCTTTCTGTGAAAGCACCCAAATAGTTAATAAATATATTGAACATCACTGGGCCCAGGACAGACCTCTGTGGGTCTCCATTCAAAACTTCTGACGTTCTGACATGGGTGCATTAATAATTAATTACCCTTTGCTTGTAGCTTGTAGCTATTGAGTGAGTTACCTTGTAGTAGCTTTGTCCAGCCTGCATTTGTCCAAGCTGTTTTTGAGAAGGTTATGTGGGACTTTGTCAAATGCCTTGCTGAAGTCCAGATACGCTATATCCACAGCATTTTCTTCATCTACCCAAGTAGTTACTGTCAAAGAAGATCAAGTTTCTTTGGCAGTTTTTTTTCCATATAAATCAATTATGGGTACAGCTTATACTTTATCTTTGCCTTCCTGCCTTCCTGATTTTGTCCCTACAGATTCTGACTCTTTCCTGGTACACTTCCTTGGTGATGTTCCCATTCTTTCATTGCCTGTATGCTCTTTTTTTTTTTTTTTTGCCATTTGAGGCATTTTAAAAGCACCTTGTGCAACCATGTTGGTCTCTTGCTATTCTTCTTGTGCTTCCATAGTGTTGGGACAGTTTCTTGCCGATACTGTGCCCCTTAGAAGCTCCCTGCCCTCCTGGGTGCCTTTATCCTTCAATCTGTCCTTCCTTGACACCATGCCCATTAACTCCTTGATTTGGATGAAATCCACCTTTTTGGAATATAGCATCCTAATTTTGCTGACCTCGTGCTTTCCCTGTCTCAGGATCTGAAATTCTGTTATATCAGTTCATAGATTTCATAGACATTAGGGCTGGAAGGGACCTCAGAAGATCGTCGAGTCCAGCCCCCTGCCCAAAGGGCAGGAAGTCAGCTGGGGTCATAGGATCCCAGCAAGATAAGCATCCAGTTTGCTCTTGAAGATGTTCAATGTAGACGCTTGAACCACGTCCGGTGGCAGGCTGTTCCAGACCTTGGGGGCTCAGACAGTAAAGAAATTCTTCCTTATGTCCAGCCTGAAACGGTCTTGTAGTAATTTATGAACGTTCGACCTAGTTGTCATCCCTTGGGGTGCTCTGGTGAACAAGCGTTCCCCCAGATACTGGTGGTCACCCCTGATAAACTTATAGGTGGCCATCAGATCACCCCTGAGCCTGCCCTTTTCCAGGCTAAAGAGCCCCAGGGCTCTCAGCCTGTCATCGTAGGGTCTGCTTCCCTGACCTCTGATCATGCGCGTGGCTCTTCTCTGGACTCTCTTAAGCTTCTCCACATCCTTTTTGAATTGTGGAGCCCAAAACTGGACACAGTACTCCAGCTCCGGCCTCACTAAGGCCGAGTACAGGGGGAGAATGACGTCCCGGGATTTGCTTGAGAAGCATCTATGGATGCAAGCCAGCGTTTTGGTCGCTTTACTAGCCGCCGCATCGCATTGCAGGCTCATGTTCATCTTGTGGTCAATGATGACCCCCAAGTCTCTTTCTTCCATAG
>NW_005842441.1:1047462-1048117 GCF_000455745.1 Alligator sinensis | reverse complement strand
CAGCCAGTCTGGCTGAGAAGAGCCTCCTCCCTAGGGGAGAGAGGTGGAGGCCATCTCTTCCCAGCAGCTCGCTGCCTCTCTCACCAAAGAGCGGGCTGTGGTCATGGAAGCCAAGGCCTTTCCAATGACACCAGCGCTGCAGTCTTTGGTTGACCACATAGATCCTCCTGTCCCTTCTCAGCCCATAGCCTGAGACTGGGAGGATTGACGAGAACACCACCTGTGCCCCCAGACCCTTTAGCCCCGCTCCCAAATCCCTGTAGCGCCTCATGACCCGGCTGGGAGCGCTCTGAGCCGTGTCATTGGTGCCCACATGAATAAGGAGCATGGGATAGTGGTCAGTGGGTTGGAGGAGCTTTGGGATCCTCTCCGCAATGTCCCGGATGCAGGCCCCTGGGAAGCAGCAGACTTCCCTGGGTAAGGGGTCAGGGTGGCAGATTGCCCCCTCAGTCCCCCTCAGGAGGGAGTCTCCCACAACAAACACCTTACGTTTTGTCTTGGGGAGAGCAGGGGCGGTAGCTGCAGTTGGGACCATGTTGCCTGTGGGGGCCGGCAACTCAGCAGGCTCTGCTGGGGCAGCAAGAGGTGCGTACCTGTTGCTCAGTTCTGGTGGAGTAGGGGCCTTGGTGCGGCGGGCCTTAGGGCCCTTGCCCAC
>NW_005842441.1:1039109-1047018 GCF_000455745.1 Alligator sinensis | reverse complement strand
GCTATGGCTGGGACTGTCTACCCTGGGGGGTGCGCAGGCAGGGTCCTGGGCCCTCCCGTGCGAACTCCGCGCTAACTCACGCGCTGGCAGAGAAGCGCTCCTGTTTGCGCAGCCTGTTTGCGCGGCTCCTGTCGTGTGGCTCCCTGCGGGGCTTGGCGAAGTAGGGGCCTGGGCGGGGCTTGACCTAGCCCGGCTCCACTCAGCCGCCTCCTCCCACTCACTAAGGGGTTAGCCCTCTCTCTCCATGGCCCCGCTTACCTCCAGCTGTGCTGGGGGTCGGCGGGGGGCTCTGCGGCTGCTGGAGGGTTTCTGGGGGGCTTCAGGGGAGCGGGGGCGCAGCGGGCTTTCACCCGCATGTCTTTCGCTGCTCCCGAGCCTAACTGGATCACGATCACTTCCTCCCAAGTTACCTGTAATCTCACATTCTCCACCAGTTCTTCCCTGTTAATCAGGACAAGATCCAAGGTAGACGTTCCCCTAGTTGTATCCTCCACTTTTTGGAAAAGAAAATTGTCCTGCATACAAGCTGGGAACCAGCTTTACATTTTATGTTTGGCTACATTGTTCTTCTAGCAGAAGTCCGGACAATTTAAGTTGCCAATCAATACCATCTCCTACATTTTAGATATTTTTGTCTCCTGCTTGAAGAGTGCCTTATCTACCTCCTCTTCCTGATTTGGTGGTCTATAATAATCTTCACTTTAAATATTTCACCTTTCATCTTCACCCAAATGCATTCTGCTTTGCTGGCTTCTTCTTCCTGAACCAGGGAACAAGTATAAGTGTTTTTGACATATAAGGCAACACCTCCACCTTTTCTCCCAACCCTGTCCTACGGAAACAGTGTACACCCCATCCATGTTGACATTCTAGTGATATGAGCTGTCCAAACCGGTCTCAGTGATGCCAATCAAATCATAGTTCCTTTCATAGGCTGTAGTTTCCAGCTCCTTTTCTTTATTCCCCATACCTCTCAAATTTGCGTACATGCATCAGGTATATTTTGCACTTTAACTTACTTTGCTTTCCTTTTGCACCACTTATTGCTATCCTGTAGGTCTCTGGCCCTTTCCCAGAGGTGAGTTGCTTCTTCAAATCCTTTCCCCTCTGAACTATGTGCTCTGTTGCTGGAGGGTTTTGATCATCGTCCCTTGTACAGCCTAGTTTAAAGCCCTCTTACTAGGTGGGTCAGATAATGCCCAAAGATGTTCTTCTTCATTCTTGTCAGATGGATTCCATCTCTTGATAGGGGTCCTGCTTCTAAGGACATCCACCTGTTGTTGAAGAAGCTGAAGCCTTCACATAGACACCACCATCTCAGCGATGCATTCACTTCCAGGATAGAATGGCCTCTGCCTGTACCTTTACTTATTGCTGGAAAAATCAATGAAAATACCACTTGTCCTCTAAGCTCCTTAATCATCCTGCCAAGAGCCTCATAGTTATCTCTGATTTGCTCAGTGTCATTCCTGCCAGTACTGTTGATGCCTACATGGATAAGCAGGAAGGGGTAGTGGTCCCTAGGATGGATGACTTTGGCAGTCTCGGTGACATCCTGAATTCGAGCTCCAGGCAGGCAGCATACCTCCTGGGCCCCCTAATCTGGACAACAAATTGATGCTTCTGTCCCCTGCAAAAGAGAGTCACCAACCACCACCACTTTTCCTTATTGGGGTCCCTAGAGCCCCTGGCTTTGGGGCCTTGCACTTTCTGCTCTCTAGGCTGCTGTCTCCTTTGCTTCATGCCTGCAGATCTCCTCTCTGCCATTTTGTCAGCAGTTCCTCGCACTAAAACACAAAATTCCTTAATGAATCACAGAAAAGCTAGTGGATTATTAAAATTCTGTTTTATTGCCACCAGTTATAAGAAAGTCCTAACAGCACCTAGGCCCACTCTGTCCTTAATGCTCTGAGGCATGGGGTGAGAGAGGGTATGTAAGAGTGTAGACACAGCCCTGATTTCACACAGGACTGATTTCACATGCATAAGGTGTTCAGAATGTGTGGAGTGTGATTTACTGGGCGTCAAATACTTAAAGAAGAGGTTGACTAAGCATCTTTTAGAAAGCTGTTCATCCAATCATGAAGTGAATACATCAAGGGATGGATAATCCACCCCTTCCCTCAGTTGGTTTGTCCAGTGGTTAGAAGTTTATGCCATATTTCTAACATTTTCTGACTTCCAACCATTGGTTTTCATTGCAGTTTCTTTCTGTGTCTTCTCCCTTGGGATATACGTGTATATAATCAAGCACTTTGTCTTTCCTTGATAAGCTAAGCAGATAGAGTTCTTTATGCCTCCCAGTGAAAGGCATTTACTTCATCCTTCCTATAATTTTGTGACTTTTTTTTCTGCCCTCTCTAATTTTTCATTATCTTTTTTAAAAAATATACACACCACAACTGAATTCTGAATTCCAGTTTGGGTCCATCTGATGCTAAACACACAGGTTAAATCGGCTTTCTTTTCAATATTGCCCTTGTACTGTGCTTACATGACCCACATTCACTCTTTTTGCTGCACTGGGAACTTGCACTGAGTTGCTGGCCCACCCTCAGCCCTTTCTAGAGCCCCTGCCTTCCAAGAGACAGCCCCCCATTCTGTAGGCACAGCCTGCTGCATTCCTTGTAGGACTTTTACCTGGCTGTGTTCAAACTAATTTTCTCTGAATGGGCCCACCTTGACAAGCCCTCCAAATAGCTAAGTCAGTCTGCCCTATCCTCATTTTTCCACTGTGCCAATCTTTGTGACGCATACATTTTATTAACAGGGTTTATGGACAGGCTGTCACATTACTGATAGATGTCCACCATGTAATAGGAAGTGAGCAGCAGCTGGGAAGGGGATTGCATATTGGGCCTATAGTATGGTGACATAGTTGCTCCAAGACTGCTATAGTAATTGAAAGAACCCAATACGAAGCTTAACCAAATAAATTATGGTCTAGTAAACACATTACATAGATGAAGGGTTTTGAATAGCTCCTAGAAATCAAATAAACTGTTAACACGATGTCTTTTTGTTAGAGGAAGTTCATTCAAGATATGAACCTATTTACCTTCATATTCAAGATATGAACCTATGACCTGGGATCTTGACTGGAAGAGAAGGAAGAGGGGTTAAAGGAAGTTGGTGGATTACCAGAGCCTGGATGTAGAGGGAATTGTTATGGAATGATACCTTGTTATGCCTTGTGACATTTACATGTTCAGATGCAAGTAATCTAAATCACTGTTACTTTAACCTTGAATGAAACAGAGTTGATGTTCCAAGGGTTTTGAAATATTTGTACTGTTAAAGGAACACAGTGACATAATTGTTATTTGTATATGCGATTATAGCATATCATTCCAGAGCTAGAGTTGTTGCCTCTTTCAAATGATGATGATTACAATGATCTATGATAGAAATAGAGCAGCTTGTGATCCAAACCCTGTGGACGTACGCTATGAACAATTCTGCTCAGTGATGGTTCTCTGTGACAGACCCTTCTTGAGATCTGTCCATCAGTCAGTTCTTAATTTATCATTTTCTTCATTGAAATTGCATCAGGCTAATTTTTCAATCAGAACATTGTGTGATTCTGGCAGTGTGATAACACTGCTTCCTGGCAGTAAGGCTAGTCCCTTTCTCTGATTCTTTTGCACTTGAATCTATATAGTTTTTTTCCTGACACCAGTTTAAACTGAATGTTGTAACTTTGGTCATCTTGTTTGCCCTTTCCAGTCTTCTGGAACTTCCCTGGTCTTCCAAAATCATTCAAAATTAAAACCATAATGCAGAATAGATTTGCATGTTATAGGCTGACTAAATCAGAGATACACAGCATAAGCTTTTGTGAGCACAAGCTCACTTCATCAGATTATTTCAACTAGGCCAGATCTAATTTACTTAGCCTAACTACCCCGCCTTCTGACTGACTTCATACTAATACAGCTGACTCCCTCTCTGCTTAAAAATGAATAACAAGCAGTTCAGAGATCTCATCAGCCAGGTACAGGTTTCCCTCGCTTTATGCAGGTTCTGTATGTGCAAATTCGCTCTTATGTGATGACCCTTTTTATACCAAAAATTTGTTCTATGTGAGGTAAATTCACTCTTCTGCGATTGGTGTGGTGGAAGCCCACAGTCAGCTGCTTTTTGCAGTGCATTATGGCAGTGATACGCACTGAAATATAGTCTCCTGTGTGGATCTGTGCTCCTTGCTCATTGTCTACAACACACATTTTTGTAGTTGCCGTCCCCATTATGATAGTACCCTGCGCTTGTGTGTACTGACTGCTGTTGGTGAGTACCAAAATTGTCTTGTAAAAGTGGTAGAAATGGGTGTGGGGGTCACTATGTCGAGGTCTTGAAACATATTCCTATTTGTTACATTGTAAAGTGGGTTCCCTTCATGGGAATTCAAGTCATGCGTCATTTTCCAGGAACCCATGTACAGCATAAACTGAGGGAAACCTGTACCAGAGCTTGCTGTTTTAAACTTGTTTACTGTTATTGTTGGTGTTTGGAGTGGTTAATAGATTTGGCCTTCTAGGAGATAACCCTTCAGGAATTGCCCAGGATACACCGTGGGGAGGTGTCTGTCATGCAGGTACATGAGTCAAGATGACTGCCACCTGCTTTGTGGACATCAACTAGTACACCATTCTTTCTCATCAAGAAATAGCTTTCTGTCCTCTACCATACCATTGACCACATCATCAGAATCAGCCAGAACTACCCTTTGGCAAAAAGAGTGGAAGAGACTAGGTGACAAAGCTGTTGAATGGAGTTGGCAAGGTATTAGCTCCAGTGAGGAGTTAGCATCCGGCTCCAGCTACAAATGGCATACATGGCAGAGCCTGAACAGATTGAGAGTGGGTCTCGGAAGATGCAACTTTGTCTTAAAATCATGGGCCTCTATGCAACTGACCAGTGTGTTTGTCAGGAGAAGTAAACCATAGATCCTCTCCTAAGATGTCCTGTAGCACCACAATGCACCTCACAATATCTGGCAACACCAACACCAGAAGCAGAGGCCTGTGCAGAATATTAGGAAGAGACCTACTAGAAAGGTTGGATTGGAGATACGATGAAGAAGAAGGCTGTTATTGTTTAGTAGGTGCTATTTAACATCCTCCCTAAGTATGAATGGACTGGAAAAAGAGTTCACTTTGTGTAATAAGAGCGAAATTAGGCAGGATTATTTTTATTTATTAAAGTATTTACTCATTTATATGCCTCGTTTCCCAACAAAGGTTCAGGGGGCTTACAGCAAGAGAACAAGAAAAAAGAGAACAAAACCATTTAAAAGGCACCTAGAATATAAACATAAAAACAATCTGCAAAACAGTATCTCAACCTAGCTCTGTTTGCTAAATAGAATCATAGAAATGCCTGCCCAAATAGGACTTGCAGTGCTTTTGAAAGATGTCCAGGCTCAGGTGTTAGCACCGCTGTCCAGCAGATAGTGCTAAGGAATGGTTAAAGCACAATTAACCCTTAAATGGAATGTGAAATATGAATACAGACAACTCGGTGTCCTAAAATCAAAGTCTAACTTTATTAGTACAACAAGTGTTATCTTAGCAGTTTCTATATTCAGAGAGAGAAAAGCACTCAATACAATGATCTCATCCAATCCCAGATGTTACTTTGCTTCACAGAAAAGATGGCCACTGAGTTTTTGAAGCAAAGGGTGCTTTGTTGGTTGGGATGGTCCAGACAGGTGTTGAAAGCTGGATTCATGATGACAATGATGATGACGAAGGCACGCACTTAACTTTCCTGCTCTCGCCTTCTATGTTTTTCTTTAACTTGACTCCTTTGATGACTCCTTGCTTTTGGATTGGTCTCTCTGCAGTCAGCATATTGTGCATATTTTATCCTGTCATCATATTTCTTTTTTCAACAGACTCATCTCGAGCACACCTCTTAATTTGGCCTTTTCCCAGTGTCCTACGTTGAGCATTGTCCATTGGTCTCCTTTATCACCTTTCATTAACATATCCAATCATTTCATCCCTCTGATTCAGCTGGCTAGTGCCAAGTTCAGTTAATTTGACCTAGCAACAAAACTATTACTATGTTAGAAAAACTTTTTACAGTGATAGAAAAGGAAAGAAACATCATGCAAGCAAACTCAAGGCCATAAGTTGCTTGCAAGAGGGAAGGCCAGCTGATATTGCAAACACCAGTGAAATGAAAAATTCAGATAACAATAAGGCTATACAGAACATTAGGCTGAATATAAAAGAAAACTTTAAACAATACTGTAATTCACCACTCTATAAACAAGTACAATTTTAAAGCATAAAATATGACAAGCTACCCTAGCAGTCCCTCCTTGATGGCTAGGTTCAGCTATTCCATCACTGCATCAAAGTCAGTCTGGTAATGAAACTCTGCCCCCGCTGCTGAAGGCCTGCCCGGGTTGCAACCATCAGCTGAGCTCTTCATGCAGCAAGTGATCATTTCACCCCAGGCTTGCCTGACATCCTGCTTATTGAAGGAGCTTGCCGTAACATAATACTTGCAGCTGCTGAGTTTGATAGAGTTCTTGTTTAAAATATAGCCATTTCATTTTCCAACACAATATTATTTGCACAAAAAGCAAAATAACAATAGGATGGTAACATTAGATTAAAAAAATCCCAAATTAGTTGGACTCTATCCAATTAAAGTTTCCCTCCAAGAATGCTGTCCAGCGTTCCAGACCTTTTCTAATACTGTCAGGACTTCTTTTTTGTTATGTTTGATCTGAACTATGGTTTCTTGATTGCATATCTTAATAAATTGGAGTACAGTGATCAGGGTGAGACAAAACTTGCTGAAAAAGTGGCAAATCCAATCCCATCTGCACTGGTGTAATATCCTGATATAGCCATGGTTTAGCTTGGATAGACTCAACAGTCCACCGGGGTACAAAATACATAAAATCAGAACCACTAACTGATGAGACATTACAAAAACATTGATTGACAGAAAACATCATCAAATACAAAATTTCTTGGTTAATTCTTGGACATAAGGAAGAACTTCTTTATAGGCCGAGCCCCCAAGACCTGGAAAAGACTGCTGCCAGAGATGGTGCAAGCACCTGCTCTGGATTCACTTAGGAGTCAATTAGCCGTTTATCTTGCAGGGATCCTGTGACCCCAGCTGACTTCCTGCCCCTGGGGCAGGGGGCTGGACTTGATGATCTTCCAAGGTCCCTTCCAGCCCTAATGTCCATGAAATTAAAATATATGGGATCCAAATGGGATGGAAGTGTCAATGTCCTGGTGTAGGGTCCATCAACAAGTTCTGTTTTCAGGAGGTGCATCATTAACAACTTTAATAACATTAATATTGGTATCTAAAGTCTGGACAACCAAACTAAGATGAACAATAAGACAAACAAAACAAAACAGACAAAACAATTGTAGCAGCTGAGCCATGGTTGGGATAGGCAAATCACTGGTGACCCCACTGACAACACCTGGGCCTCTGGGACCATCCACCACCTTTACCACTGGATTACATTTTCACACCAGTTTCTGCAAAAGAAAATAAACTTGACGAGGTAAATTCCTCGCAGTAGGATATTATTCAGATTTACAGTGCTGACATGCACAGTGGCAATACACACAGCATCACAATTCCTGGGGTGTGTCTTTTACAAATCTATGCTTTTTTTGCCTGTTTGAACTGACCATTCTAGCCTTTGATACTCTGGCAAAGGGCACTCATGCTCTTCCCCTTGTACCACTAACTCATATGATACAGTTGGTATTTTTTGCTGTTGTTCAAAATCAACATCATAATTCATGAGCTAGAGCAGGGGTAGGCAACGTTTTTTGGCCGGAGTGCCAAGAAACCCACAATGTCTACCTTGGAAGGTGTTGGAGCGCTGACATGCCGGAGCCCGGAGCAGCTGTTTGCAGCC
>NW_005842441.1:963341-1038720 GCF_000455745.1 Alligator sinensis | reverse complement strand
CCTTGGGAGGGTTTGGGAGCGCTGACAGGCCGGAGCCCGGAGCAGCTGTTTGCAGCCTCCTGGCTGCAGCTAGCCCCCGGAGCCCAGCAGCCTTCCAGCCACCTGCTGAGAGCAGCCTGGGCTCCATGACTGGCAGCAGCTGCTTGGAGCTTGGGCTGGTGGTGTTGTGCCGAGCAATATGGTCTTGCATGCCATGCTCAGCATGTGTGCTGGGGGTTGCTGACCCCTGGGCTAGAGTCTACTGAGCCAATCTGGGACTTGAAATATGTCCTTTCGTTTTCCCAGATATATACTTTAGAGGAGAATGGGCTGTCTGGACTATTACTCTCACCCCTCCTACAATGTAGTCCCACTTTCTCAATGCACAGCTCAATACCAAACACTCCTTTTCACATGGATTAAAGTTCTGTTCAGGTCCTGCGAGGGTTCTTGAGAAATAAGCCACTGGTCTTCTTCTCCTTTCCCCGGCAGTAGGGTGGCATTCTTTCGGTACTTGCCAGCTGCAAGGTAAAGGGTTCTGTCTCATCTGGGTAAGCCAGTGCAGGAACTTGTACCAGATCCCTTTTTAACTGAATTAAAGCTGCTTGTTGCTCTGGGCCCCATTCCCACTGTCACCCTTTTTTCAGTAGCTTAACAACTGAAGGGAGGAAGGAGGACCCAAGTAACTATAGGCCTGTAAGCCTCACCTCGGTGCTCGGGAAGCTCTTGGAGAGAATCATCAAGGAGCACATCTGTGGGGGCCAGCAGGGGAGATCATGCTCAGGGGCAATCAGCATGGTTTCATCAAAGGCAGGTCCTGCCTGACCAACCTGTTTGCCTTTTATGACCAAGTAACTAAATCCTTGGATGATGGTGTTGCCGTGGACGTAGTCTTTCTAGACTTTAAGAAGGCCCTTGACACTGTCTCTCACCCATTCTCATCAATAAATTGGGCAACTGTGGCATTGATGCCTGCACAGTTGGATGGGTAAAAAAATTGGCTGATGGGGCGCACCCAGAGAGTAGTGTTGGACAGGTCGTACTCAACCTGGCAAGATGTGAGCAGTGGGGTCCCCCAGCCAATGCCAGACCACAGCCAGCAAGGCCAGCCATACCTTGTCCTGCATCCAAAGGTGCATCTCAAGCCGGTCCAGAGAAGTGATCCTCCCCCTCTATGCGACTTTGGTCAGGCCGCAGTTGGAGTACTGCGTCCAGGTCTGGGTGCCGCACTTCAAAAGGGATGTGGCCAGCCTGGAGAGAGTTCAGAGGAGGGCCACCCACTTGGTGAGAGGGCAGCAGGACAGGCCCTACAAGGAGAGACTGAGGGACCTGAACCTGTTCAGCCTCAGCAAGAGGAGGCTGAGGGGGAACCTGGCGGCTGCCTAAAAACTCATCAGGGGAGATCATGAACAAATAGGAAGAGCCCTATTCTCCCCAGCACCACCTGGGGTGATGAGGAACAATGGTCATAAGCTGATGGAGAATAGGTTTAGGTTAGAGATCAGAAGGCAATATTTTACAGTTAGGGTGGCCAAAATCCGCAACCAACTTCTGAGGGAAGTGGTCCTTGGCCCTACCTTGGGCATATTCAAGAGGAAGTTGGATGATCACCTGTCTGGGGTCTTGTGAACCCAGCATTCATTCCTGCCTGTGGGAGGGGGTCCGGCTGGCTGATCTGTTCAGGTCCCTCCTGACCCTAGCTACTATGAAACTATGAAACAGGTTGACTTTTCTCAGCGAACATGGGAATAAAGTATCATGAGAAATTTAATGTTCCCAACAATGCCTGCAAGGATAAGTCTGGCAGTTTGCCTATCAGCCCCGTTCTCTGCCTATTTGGAGTTCTTCCATGCTGTCCCAACGTAAATCCTAGGTACTTCACTTCCTTGACTACCAACTGTGCCTTAGCTCTATTAACCTTGAATCCTGTTTCCTCACACGAGGAAAAAAAAAGCGAAGAAACATAAAATGCACCCATTTCACGAAATGGGCACCTGGTGCGTGGGGAAAAAGCCAAAATGAACAATAGACTCCATTTTGAGAAATGAGCACCAGGCACATGAAAAAAAACATCGAGAAAACTAAAAATGGACACCATTTCACAAAATGGGAACCCGGCGTGTGAAAAACAAAAAATAAAAGCAGAAAAACCAAAAATGGACCCTGTTTCAAGAAATGGGCACCCAGTGCGCAAAAATAATAAAAAGCAAAAAAATGAAACATGGCCCTATTTTGTGAAATGGGCACCTGGCATGGGGGGCGCGAAAAAGCAAACAACGGACCTCGTTTCATGAAATGGGCACCTGGCGTATGGGGAAAAGAAAAGTGAAAAAACGAAAACTGGACTAATTTTGCGAAATGGGCACCCGGCATGTGGGGTGGGGAGAAAAAGTGAAAAGAGGAAAAAATAGACTGCTTTTCGTGATACGGGCACCCAGCGCACAAAAAAAATAGTGAAAAAATGAAAAGTAGACCCTGTTTTGAAAATGGGGACCCAGCATGAATAAAAGAAAAAAGCATAAAAATGAAAATTGTTCTGTCTTTCACAAAATAGGCACCTGGCTCATAAAAAAAAATAAAAAAGCGAAAAAACAAAAAATTGACCCCATTTCGACTAATGAGCACCAGGTGGGGGGTGGGGAGGGGGGAGTGAAAAAGCTAAAAGTGGACCCTGTTTCATGATATGGGAACCCAGTGCGTGGAAAGGAGAAAAACGAAAACATTAAAAACGGCCTCAGTTTCGCAAAATGGGCAACTGGCATGCGAAAAAAAAAAAGCAGAGAAAAGACAAATGGACCTGTTTTGCGATATGTTTCCACGTGCACAAGACAGATGGAAAAAAAAGAAGCGAAAGAACGAACAATGGACCGCATTTCATGAAATGGGCACCCTTCGTGCAAAAAAAAGAAGAAAAAGTGAGAAAATGAATAAATGGACTGCTTTTCGCAATAAGGGCACCTGGCCCACAAAAAAAAAAGCGCGAAAAAATTAAAAATGGACCCCGTTTTGTGAAATGGACACCCAGAGGAAAGAAAAGAAAAAAAGCCAGAAAAAAAAATAGATCCTGTTTCACAAAATGGGCACTTGGTACGTGGAAAATAAATAACATGAAAAAACAAAAAATAGACTCCATTTCATGAAATGAGCTCCTGGCACGCAAACCCCCTCCCCCCCTCCAGCCCCCCCCGCCCGAAAAATGGGCCCTGTTTCATGAAATGGGCACATGGCACGTGAAAAAAAAAGTGAAAAAGCCAAAAATGGACCCTGTTTCATGACATGGGCACCCAGCACACACACACACACACAAAAGCGAAAAAATGAAAATTGGACCCCAGTTTGCAAAATGGACCCCATTTTGTGAAATGGGCACCCGGCACACAGGTGGGGAAAAAAGCGTAAAAACAAAAAATGGACCCTGTTTCATGAAATGGGCACCTGGAGTATGAAAAAAACCCCGAAAAATGGATCCCATTTTGCAAAATGCGCACCTAGTGTGCAGAAAAAAAAAGTGAAAAAAATGAAAATATGGACTGCTTTTTGTAATATGGGCACCTGGCCTGTGGGGAAAAAAAATGTGTAGAGATGAAAAATGGACCTTGTTTTGCAAAATGGGCACCCAGCCCACGAAAAGCATAAAAGAAAAAACAAAAAATATACCCTGTTTCACAAAATGGGTCCCTGGTGCAAGAAGAAAAAAACCCCTGAAAAAACAAAGCATGGACCCCACTTTCCAAAATGGGTACCCGGTGCGTGAAAAAAAACCCATGAAAAAATGAGTCACAGTCACAGGGAAGGGGTGTGTGTGTGTGAGAGAGAGGGATGCTGTCTATCACTTTCACTGTCTTTCTCTCTCACTTGCTGTAACGTTTTGGCTTGCTGCAATTGGTGCTCAGGTTCTCTCTCTCTCCCTGTCCTCTCTCTTTCTCTGGAATCATGCACGTGGTTTAGTTACACGCTGAACTTTGAGTCCCCGAGAAACCACTTCGACCAGTTTGTGTCCTGTGTCAGGCGTGCCCTGTGGCATGCAGGAACCTAATGATGTACAGGTTTCCCTTGATTTATGCAGGTTTTGTATATGCAAATTTGCTCTTATGCGATGACCCTTTTTATAACCAAAATGCGTTATATGCGAGGTAAATACACTCTCATGTGATCGGCATAGGTGCCCTCCCCCCACAAGTAGGTGAATCTGTGGGGGGAGGGGAAAGGGCCGTGGGGCCAGGGACCCACTCACCCGAGGCCCTGCTGCAGCTGCTGTGGGAGCGGCTGATGCCAGCGGCCTGCAGCCGCTGGGCTGCACCCTGCCCAATCTCCCTGGGGCTCTTGCCCCACTCACCCCAGCCCCTGGGCTACGCCCTGCTGTAGTGCAGGCAGGCGGTGTCAGCTGTTTCCCGGTCTGCTGCAGCAGGGTCTGGGGTGAGTGGCAAGAAGTGGAGGCCTGGGGTGTGGCACAGCTTGTCCCCACTTGTCTGGGGGTCAGTACTGTATGCGAGGTAAATTTGTTTTATGCGAGGTACTGTAAGTCTGTGAGGGAAGGGGCGGGGGGAAGGGTGCGGCACATCCCGTTGGCTGCTCCCGGGGCTGCACCAGGGAGCAAAGATGGAACTGTCAGTGGGTATGGGATGGGGGGTGCACGGCTCTTGCTGCTATATGCACCCTGGTAAGGCTGCGGGGTGGGGGGCTGTGCTGGGCTCTTCCTGTGCGGGGTGGGTCCCTGGATCTGTGCACGGGATGAGAGCAGGCTGCTGCTGCAGGCTGGGGCTGGTGGCAGCACTGGGCTCTTCCCAGCGCTCGGTGGCAGCTCTGGGAGGGTAGGTTGGGGAGGGATATGGTGAATTTTGGGGTAGCAGCAGCCCTCTTCCCATCGCCGCTGTCCGCCCTGAGTGCTGGGAAGAGCCTAGTGCTGCCGCTGACCTCAGCCTGTAGTAGTAGCCTGCTCTCATTCTGCACACAGATCGGGGGGCACACGTCCCCCGGGAAGAGCCCGGCGCAGCCTCCCAGCCCACAGCCCTCCCTGGGTAAGCATAGCAGCAAGAGCCGCACCCCTCCATCCCACACCCATTGACATTTCCTTCTGCTTTGCTCCCTGCTGCAGGCCTGAGAGTGGCCAACAGGCTGTGCCGCACCCCTCTCCCTGCCTGTTCCCTAGTCCCAGCCTCACTCCCTCCCTCACCACCACAGGAGCATATCCCTATTTGTTACTTTATAAACTGGATTCCCTTAATGCAAATTTGATTTATGCACAGTTTTCTGGGAACACATGTACTGCATAAAGTGAGGGAAACCTGTACAGACACATGGAGCTCAAGGAAACAGACTGGTAAAATGTTTCTGAGTGAACTCCAGTCCTACTACTGGAAAACTGTGGGAGAGGATGGAGAAGACATAGCCCATGCCACCTGGAAAAGGGACACTTGGCACAGATTATTCCAAGACCCCCCGGGAGGCAGAGTGGACAGGGAGAATGAAGAGGACAGTGACGCAACTGGACGTGGAGAGAGAGGAAGACAGCTGCAGGATTAGCAGCAGCAAAAGTGACAGCAACAGAGACAAGGACAGTGAATGAACTGAGAATGTAAACCCCAAATCAGGGGCAGGACTAAGGGACTGCGATGGGTTACGGAAAAGGTTGTGTGTGGGTGCATGGAAATGCAGGGTAGCAGGTGCGTCTGTTGTAACAGGTGCACATCTTTTTTAATGTGGTTCAAGGTCTGTGAAGAAAAGCTTATGCTAGATGCTGTATATATATAACTATATATATATATATATATATATAGAGAGAGAGAGAGAGAGAGAGAGAGTGGTTTTAGAAAAAACATGCTGAATTTTGAGTGCCTGCTCTTGTACCCAGAGTGCCAAGGTCTTTTCAGGGGAGTTTAACCTAGTGCTTGGCTGCGTAGTCTGGGTAGACCTTCCTTGCATGGACCCTTTCTTGCAGAGGTGAAGGCAGAAGGTGACAGCATCATCTTACTTGGCTTGTTGTCATTTGATTCTCTGGCCTCTTACTCTTCTTCCTGTGTTCTGCCCTGAAATCATTTACACTCTCCAAAATCTCAGGGATGCTGTGGTCTCCTATTACTACTTCTCCAAAATGTGGACTTCCTACAACGATCCAGAGTCCTTTGAACAGTTTCTGGGTGACTTTCTGAGTGGGAATGGTGAGTGTGCCTCTGCAACTAAGAATCTGGGAATTATTACAGGACACAGGGGTCTCTTCTACCATTAGTTGGCCTGTCCAGTGCGGGGTCCAGACATTTGCAGAGGCCCATTGAGCTGGATGCTTGAGGTCTCCAGTATTCTCAAACTCAAACTCTGGACAGAAGGTGAAGTTTCTCACTAGCTACCATCTCCTACTGCTAACCCTTTGGTGAGTGTGGGGGGGCATGACTCCACATGTCACAGGATCCTGGCTAGCTAGGTGGGATGCCAGCTTATAGCATTAGAATTATCTACTTAATTGCACTTCAGACACTCCATCTGTGTGTCAGCACCCAGGAGGTGGTGAGAGCCAGGCACAATAAGCACAGCAGCAGGTAGGAAAACCTCTCCCTTGTGCAGCCCCCAACACTGAACTGATCGCAAACAGCTCTTACCTGTTCTTTTCCCCTGCCCAGATCCCCAAAAGACTCAGGTTGCTTTGTGTCCTTCCTGCCCTCATGCCCAGGCACTACCATACCGTTCTACTTGTCCCTTTCCTGCTGCCTATCCCACCTGCAACAAACCCCCTCCTAGATCTGACATGATTCATTCCAGCACTACCACATGGTTCCTGATTTGATCTCATTCAAGTCTGGCTGGAAATGAAGGACAAAGAGAACTTCTTCATCACCTATGAACAGCTGTAGCAGGTAAAATGTTACAGCTGAATGCCAAGCAGTGTAAATTCCCTCCTTTCCCTCCCCTCCACTGGAGCCATATACCTCCCTAGAAGTTCAGGATACTGATTTACCCAATACCTGTCAGTGTAAATCCCAAGGAACCCATGGCTGAGCCATGCAAAAAAGTGGAGTGAGTTGGTACCAGAACTGTCCCTCCACACCATCCATATCCTCGTTACACATACAACATCTCTGTACAGAAACTACTTGCCACGTGGAAGCCTTGTTTGAAAGCTGTCTTTGACCCTGGCCTGGTCTTTTCAGTGCTGGGGAGGTATGGGGAGAGGGAGAAGTCCTCTGCCAGGGCATGCCCTTGGTTTCTGTTAGTGCCTGTTGTCTTCTCAGACCCTAAGGAGCACTGTGGGGGCTTTAGTCCACTCTACCTCTGTAATGGTAACCCTATCTGTCACCCTAGGACCTGTGGGGGGTTCTATTGGGCTGTACCCTGGTTACTGTAATTGCCTTTTGTCTCCCTAGGACCTCAGGGGCAGCTTAATGAGGTTCTGCCAGTTCCTGGGGCAGGATTTGGATGATGGGGGCATCTCCTCAGTGGTGGAAAATGTCTCCTTCCAGGACATGAAGGGAAATATTATGTGCAACTTGACACTGCTCCCAGGTGACATCATGGACCAGGAGAAAGGCACATTCCCGAGGAAGGATGAGGTGATGAGCGCCCTTTTCATACTGCCTATGGATCCTGCCACCCTACTGCTGGTCCTGCTGATGCTGGGAACAGCAGTGCCTTAGGTTGGCATGCTGGCATGTTTTACAGGTGAAGTGGAGCTGAGGACTGGTGCACCTGGGCCTCAGACATTCACAATGATGGGAGGTGCTAGGACCTAGCTTGATGGAGTTAATTCTGTCTCTGGGGAGTTGAGAGTTGGGGATCCCAGCTTGGTTCTTTATGGTGTCATAGCAGACAGAGTGGAGCAATTCTTCACTAAGGGCCCATATCTAAGAGACTCAGCCCCTTGCTCTAGGCATGAGCCCCCTATGGCAGTGGTGCTCAAACTTTTGGCCCTGTGGGCCAAATGAATGGCACAGGGCTAGTCCATGGGCCAGAACGGACTCTGCACCCCAGGAATCAGGCCCTTGCATCCAGACCCAGACAACAGTGCCACCAGCTGGCCCTGCATGCAAAGATCAGCCCCCTAGGATTCCGTGCTGCTTCATCTGGGCCCAACGCCATGGGGTTGGGACCTGTGCTGACCTGTGTGCTGGATCTAGTACACAGGGCCATGGCCTGTGGGGCTCCCCATGGACCTGTGGGGAGCCTCACAGGGTGGACAACAAAGTGCCAGGGATCAGATCTGGCCCATGTCACCCCTTTCCTATAGTGAACAGGACAAGGGGAGGGAACTGTGACCTCAAGGCTAGGTCTCAAATACTGAGCTAATGCTCCCCATACTTTCTCAGGAATCTGTGGTGACCAGATGAACCATTTCATGGTGGCACAGAGCAAGGCCTTTGAGAAGATTTACCAGGACAGGATGCAGGGCTTGCACAAGGCCTTCCCCTGGGAGGAATGCAAGGATCTCATCCCATCTGAGAGCAGTGATACATCAAAATAAACTTGACCACAATGTCTTCAGGGGTTTGGGCCTAAGTTATTGAAAGTGGTGTAGTTGCATGAGTCCTGTGGACCAGGCTAGCTCATGGTCTGTTTCTAAGAGCATGACTATGGGCTAGTATAGTCCTGGCTGGTATCAGTTCATGGATCTAGCATTGTCTGTGTGCTGCATCTAACCCCATTCCTCCATTCTGTCAGGCACATGGCCCAAGGCAACTGTGGTCTCCAATGCTAGTTCCACCCATTGCCCAGTGATCGGTGAGTCCCCTTGGGCACGGGGCTGTGGGACATAGGAGTTCCTGTTCTTGCCTGCAAGGCTGTTGCTCTGGATGCTAGCACACACTGTTGCTGGCCAGTAAGAATAGGGGTGCCATAACTGGCTCCTGAGAAATTGGAGGGTATGATTCTGCATCCATAGTCAAGGCTAGATTTTTGCCAGGCATGCGTAATGGGGAAAAGCTGCTATCCTTTTAGCCAGGATGAACCTGAACACAGAACTTGCTCCCTTTGCATTGCATAAAAATAAAAGGACTGCTATACTGAGTCAGAACGCAGGTCCATCTAGCCCAGCATTTGGTTTCTTACTGGCAGAGATCAGATGCTCAAGAGGAGAGTAGTTATGATCCATCTTTCCTTACAGATTCTAGGATTTACAGGCCTAGGATGCAACTACCAATTTTAATTTGGCAATTGCATCTCTAAATAACATATTGCCTATCCTCCATTAATTTTTCCCAAGCCTCTTTACAACCTGATTATCAGTGTGAATGATATCTTGTGGCAACATCAATAGCATGTCATGTGAACAAGAATTTTCTATATCTAATTTTAAAAGTGTTTTCTAATAATTTTACTATACACCCCCTAGTTCTAGTTTTGCCAGAGAGAGTAAACTCTAAATTCCTATTTGCATTCTCTGTGCCAGAGTTGTCAAACTCACCTAGCCTCTAGGCCAGATCTGGCCCATGGGGCTCCTTGCAGGCTAGATGTAGATGTAGCAGGCTTTTCAAGCCCCTGGTCATCCTTGCTGCACTTTTCTGTTTTCTTTCCTAGCTCTGCTATATCTGTGTTGGTGCAGGGGCACCAGAACTGTACACAGTATTCAAGATGTGGGCCAGTGGTTCTCAATCTTTTTACTTGAGACCAGAGGTATAATGAGCAGCACTTGCATCCCAGGTACCCCCTGTTGGGGGGGAGGGGGGAAGGAGGTGGGGGCAGGGAGGTGCTGTTGAATGCTAGAGAGGTGGGGTTTGAGAGAGGGGGTTGGGAGGGGAGAGGAAAGGCAGGAGTCTTGTTGATGCTGAGGACTCAAAAACAGTCCCTGGCTGCTGCCACTGCATGGTCTGCCCATCTTAAGCAGCAGCATGGTGGATGTGCATCTGACTCCTGCAGCAAGAGCAATGCCATGGGGCAGTTTTTGCTGCCAGAGCATGGACTCTGTGGGGTGAGGAGTGATTCTGGCATCCCTCCTAAATTGGCACCCAGGGCTGGTATCTCACTCACCCACCCCTAGATAGACTTGGGGCACCCCTTGGAAAATACCAAGTTTTAGTTTTCATGAATTTTTTGACTATGGAAAAATTATAGAGTCATTTTTCTGTTTCAAAGAACAGAAAAATATCCCAACAGTTCAGAATGTTTCTAACACTCTGGATTCCTATTTGAAATGCATGGGTTTATCTTGAGAATCATGGTTGCATACCCAACAGTGCTAACATGCATGGCACCACTTGGAACCCTTGTAAGAATCTCAGGGCACCCAAGTAGAGAATCATTGATTTTGTACAGTGGTAAAGCAGCACTTTCTATTTTTGTTTTTAATTCCCTTTTTAATAATTTCTAACATCCTGTTATCCTTTTTGACTGCTGCTGAGTTCTGGGCAGTTTTCAGAGAACAATCCAGAATAATTCCAGGTTCTCTTTTCTGAGCAGAAAAAGCTAATTTGGAGCCCATAATGGTGTACGTGCACCTCATGTTACATATACCACACATACAGGCATTCACCTGAGGTTGTGTTTGTTTGGTTTTTTTTTTTTTGGGGGGGGGGGGGGCAGGGTTGCCTATTCACTCTGTTTTAGAAGATCTTTCTGCAGTTCTTTAGTCAGATTTGTTTTTTACCATCCTAAATAATTTGGAGTCATATTGCTGCCTCACTATTTATCCACTTTTTCAAGTCATTTATGAATTTGCTGAACAGCATGGGCTCCACTACAGACTTTTGGGTAAGACCACTTTTTACTTCCCTCCATTGAGAACTGACCACTTATGCTTAGTCTTTGTCTCCTGTTCCTTAGCTAGATCCATGAATGGACAATTCCCCTAATGTCATGACCAGCAGTACAACTAAGTGTGTGTGTGTGTGTGTGTGTGTGTGTGGGGAGGAGAGAACTCAAGTAGAGCACCAGCCTTGGACTCCTATTTTTGTGCCCCTATAAGTTGGAGCTGCTGCTTCTACTGGCAGAGTCACTGCTGCTGATATCCAGGGGCTTGGCCAGAGCCCTGTCCTGTGAGCATTACTGCCCGGTTGCACCTCTGGTTGTAGCAACTGAATTTCATTAAGAACTTTTAGTGCAGAGTTTGTCAAAGCTTGTTAAAAGTCTATATATCAACCCAATCATTCTGATCCAAATGCTTGTTGATATCCTAGAGGAACTCTAATAGATTGGTGAGGGAAGACCTCCCTTTCCAAACAGAGACCACCACCATGTTGTCAGGACATGCTAAAAAATTGCTGACAGGAGAACAGTGGCTTCTCCCACTCTATTCTATCCAGTGGGTAAAGCCAGGTCCCTGGCCTGGGATCAGATCCCTATTCTTCTAGACCTGCCTCCCTGTTGTTTGTGCTGTTTGTGGCCGGGTTTTTCTTCCAGCCATTGGTTCTCATTCATTTCCTCTGCTAGAAAGAATAGCCTTCTTGTACCCTCTTAGTTCTCCCTGGGGAAGTACTTGGATACTGTAATCAAGCCATTCCCTTTATGTCTCCCAGTTCAAGGCATTTTCTCCATCCTTCCAGTCAGTTTTGTGGCTCTTTTCTTCAGCCTATCCAATTTTTCAGCAACCATTTAAAATGTGACCACCACAACTGAATGTTGAATTCCACACAAAGAGGGAAATTACCTTTCTTTTCCTTCTGATTGCTTTTATATTATGTATCCATGGGACACATTCACCTTTTTGCCACATCTTTGAACTGGGTGCTAACATTAAGTTTCTGGCCCACCATGACCCCTCCATCCTTTCCAAAGTCCTTGCTTTCCAGGACACAGTCCCTCATCCTGTTGGCATGACTTACAGCATTCCTTGTTCTAGATGTATGACTTTGTACCTAGTTTTGCTAAAACTCATTTCCTCTGAATGAGCCTATTTTGATAAGTCTTCCAGATGACTAAATATGTATGCCTCATAGTTCATTTTACTCTGCCAATCTTTGTGGTATTTGGGACTTCCAGATAATGTCCAACACGTTATATGAGGTGAACAACAGCTGCAAAGGGACCCAGCTGCATCTTGGACCTATGGTATGCTCTAGGGAAGCAACTGCCATAACTGTGACATCTACATGTTCTGATAGCAGTACAAATGAACTAAATCACTGCAACTAACTCTGGAGGAAACAACATTTATTTCTAAGAGTTTTGCTACACTTATATTGTGACAAGAGCATGCAGGCATAACAATTCCACTATTACAACCTATATTAGCATAATTTCATACAGATACAATTGTTACATCTACTGAAAGGCTGGATTTGGCAATTGATGATATAATCTTCAACAGAAATACTTAACATTATCAGGTCTGGGTCTAATCCCTGTGGAAGCACACCAGGAAAAATCACATTCAGTGATGGTTTCCACTGGCAGTTATTTTTTCAAGACCTATCAGTCAGTCCTTAATCAGTTTATCATGTACTGTATTGACATTGGATTAGGTTAATTTTTCAGTCACAACACTGTGGGATGAATGAAAGTCAAAGTATATTTGCATCTAGGTGATTGTCTTTATCAGCCAGACTTGTAATTGTCTCAAGGAATGAAATCAGGTTTGTCTGACGGGACTATTCTCCATGACACCATACTTCCTGGCAGTAAGGCCAATCCCCTCTCAAATTCTTTTTCACATAAGTCTTTCTGGCATCTTTTCCCTTGCATTACTCTGCCATCAGTGTAAATAGTCAGTCATAACCTGGATCATTCTGGCTGCCATTTCTGAACAGTGGCATAACATTGGCATTCTTCTTATCTCCTGGAACTTCCCTGGTCTTCCAAAATGGATTAAAATTAGCAACAGCTCACCAGAAATCTCCGCAACCAACTTCTAAAGGAATTTACCTGGGCTCGCTGTTCTAAATTTGTTTATCTTTAGTGGTTGCTGTTTAACATCCTCTGCAGGTACTAATGAACTGAAAAAACAGCTCACCATCCTTCTGTGATATGAGCAAGTTTAGGCAGCATTATAGGGAAGGAAGTCCTGACAGGGAAGCTGCAAGAGGTAATAAAGCTTGGGTGCCCCCACAAAGAGGTGGGGTTTTACAGCACCGGAAGTTCCCCAGGAGAGCTTGGTAAGAATTATGGCATGGGAAGTCAACCCAGGGGAGCTGAGATCCTCAGCAAACCTAATACTGTTCAAGTGCTCATCAAGGGGAACAAGCAGCAAGACTCCCCCATCCCCTGGTGGAAATCAGTCCAGTAACCCACTGCACCAGCTGCCAGCTGCAACAGGCTTCTCTGCACAGGGGTCCTGTCAGCTCATCTTAATGTGCGGTATCTTCTCTCACCAGCTGAGCTGTCTCACTGTCGACCTCCCCATTGTGTCCAAGCTTTGCTGTCAGGTATGTTGCTCCTTGGGCTTGGGCTGCTAACCCCATATTCCCCAGCTCCTTCAGGTGTACGTGGTCTGCAAGGCAAAGAGAAAGAGAAACTTGCCAGGGCTCTGTGACTTTTGCCTCCAGGATTATATCAGCAAGGATTAAGTGGGAATGTGATCTCCTATCTACCAAGGAAGGGATACAGGTACAGGGTGCCCATATGCTGCAACTGTGGACCTAGACACCAAGGCAAAGCAAAGCCCTGATCTTGGGAGTCAGTGGGTGAATGGATGGTGTTTGCACTCAGCAATCCAGATGCTGTCTTGCTTGGGCCTGGCTGGTCCTGGGGCCTTGGCACCTGCCTTTACTTTTGTGTCCTAGGCCCCTTAGAATGTGTGCTCAGTGGGATAGCAACTGTGCTCCTCTGAAATATAATGTGGGTGAGTCTGGACACAAGAGGGCAAAATGGTAAACTTAGGTTAGCATGGTTATGAAACACAGCTGGGTATGGACATGAGGAACAGGACAGTGGACTTCAGCCAGAGAGGAGTAAGCATAGCTGGATCTGGACACAAGGGCAGGATGTCAGTCTCCCCTCCTCCACCCCCCTCCCCTGATCCTGGCTCTGAACAGATGAGAGACTGCTTACAGCAAACAGCATGGTTGGAGATCCACGGGGTCTTACCTAGGGGATTTCCAATGGTTCCATTTTGCTTAATTTTCAGGTACAGCAGGATACTGCAGAGCAGTGCCAGGATGACAACCAGGCCAATCAGTGCAGAGCAGAGCAGTCCAGAGCCTTAGGAGAGCAGAAAGTGAACTGTGTCCCTCCATACATTACCCACACTTCAGGCTAACTCCTTCCCATGCCCTTTCATTCCCTTATGCTGACTCCCTCTCCCCTCCCACAATGATCTTCCCAAAATTGGGCCTCACCAGCAGTTTACCCCAGGGTTGGTGCCTTTCTCCAACACCCCTGCCACAATGCCCCCGATTTCAATGCCCCAAATGCCAATCCTGGGACAGGTTATACAACTTAAATTTTACTGTAGGTCCCTCACAAGGTCCAATCCCCGTGGGCTGGCCACTACTACTGGAACATGCTTTAATGAGAGGCATAGGCTGAGCGCATCTACAAGTGGAAAACTAGAGCACACATTCAGGTGCAGGCATAGATTAGCACATCACTGGGTACGTCTACATGCTACTGTGCAATGATTACTGCTCATTTATTTACTACTGGAATAATCAAGTAGTAAATAAATGCACAGTAACTGGAGCTACCTTGCAGTAGTGCCAGTGAACACCTTTTAAGTGATGCTACTGTGCAGTAACCTAATAATACTGCACAGTAGTGTATTAGCACTGTTGGTGCTGCGATGTCTTACTGTGCAGTTAGCATCTCATGTAGACATGCCCACTGGGAAGCAAGAACACAGGACTTCCTGTTTTGCTTTTCAAATAATTTTCTGTTGAATATATTATGGCATCCTATCAGGATTGCACTGGCAGGCTAAATGCTGTGCACTCATGCCCTACATGCTGCCATTCCTCTCCAAAGACCCCCTCCTTCAGCCCCCTGGAAGCTGTTTTTCCTTACTGTTCCTAAAGGCCCCCTCCCTCTCAACTGATCCCCTCTCAGGGCCATTCTCCACTCATTGCTCCCCAGGATACCTGTCTATTTGATGGCTCCAAGATGTCTCCTTTAACACTTCTCCCCCTGTTGATTTCTCCTGCTGCCTCTTGAAGCTCTTGCCTATGCAGCAATTGGTTCCTTCCCCTGCCTGACCCTGGTTCTTCTGGCTGCACAGCCTTTACGCCCCTCCTGCCTTCTGTGCTGCAACAGTGCCAGGAGTGGTAGAAAGGCAACCGCTCAGTGGAGGAAGCTGCTCAAAGGCAGATGTGCATATTCCCCTAATAGGATGCCTCAGTGTGGTGGGCATAATCCTGGCTGTTCCTGCCCTTGAAGCTGCCCCTGATGTGCCTCCAACTAACATCTTCCCTGGCCTGTGGGATCAGGGGCATAGATATGGCACAGAGCCTTGGGTACTCACTGGTTTGTCTGGCACATACCACACCAGCTGTAGAGCCCTGGATACAAAGCCCAAGACCTAATGGCCTATATTGGCACTCGATGGCAAGAGACTCTGTGCCGGTGCAGTTCATGTTCTCTAACCAGATGTGTCCAGTTCCAAGGCCGAACTGAGCCCCTCCTGGGGCTGACTGGGCTGTGCCACAGCCCAATTGCTTGCACACCACCGTTGCCTCAGGTAATCCCCAGCCAGAATCACACACGCTGCCCCATGTGCCATTGTACATCACCTCCACTCTCCCAGAGCAAGGGGTAGGACCGTCTACCAGTTTCAGCAGCAGTGGAGGAGGACCTGAAACACAGATCACAGGACATGAGAAACTGCAGCAAGACAGACTTAGTTTGAACAGTAGCCGGGGGGGGAATAGAATAGTTCCCTAACAGTACCTGTGGAGATTGTAGAACCTTCATTATAGGTGGTTTTAAAAGCAGCTTAGACAAATACTTGTCAGGAATGATTTAGAGATGAGAATTTATCATGGATCAGCTGCATAGTTGGAAGAACTTTTGTACAGGCTTTCTACAACCAAGTTCCTTAGGTCTAAGAGACAAGTAAAGGCAAGCCAAATTAAGTATCAGGGAGGAGGTTCTGTGCAAATAGAGGGATGGAGGAGTGCTGTGAACTTGGAGTTAAGAGGCATTATTAGAAGCCATTAAAAGACAAAAGAAGTGAAAGAGTGGGCACATCTACACATGCAATTCATGCAACTGAATATACTCTGAGCCAGAGTAGACTAATCCCAACATCACTATTTACACATGCCAGATTGTCAAGCATGTGTAGATGGTGATACTGTACAGCAAATTATCTGTTGCACAGTAAAGCATCTCATGTAAGAGGGTGATTATAGGCAGTATTTATTTGATTGTAATGGGCACATCTACAGGAGATGCTTTACTGTGCAGTAGGGATAATTATTGTGCAATAAGCCTCTGTGCCTGAGCAGGAGAAAATGTGCTCCTGGTCCATCAGGAAGCAGAGGGTGGGAGATTGCTCCCTGCCCTCAGGAGCTGCCTGCTGTCAGGGCCAGCTCAGCCACCGGAGCTAGGGCAGGGACAATGTCCCCCTGCCCCAGCAGCAAGGAGCTCCCATCCTCCACTCCATGATCACAAGGCCAGGGCTGGCAGATCCTTATCTCCCCACCTGAGCCCCACAGTCACAGGACCTGGGATGGGAGATCCTTCTCTCCCAGCTTGGGTCTGTGACCATGGGACTTGGGTTGGGATAGAAGGATCTCTCAGCCCTGACCATGCAATCACAGAGCAGGGGCTGAGAGATAAGGATCTCCCAGCCTGGGTCCTGCAACCAACTTGGGCTAGGAGAGAAGGATCCCCAACTCCCAGCCCTGCAATTGTGGACCAAGGGCTGGTAGCTCCCTGCTGCAGGGCAGGGGACATTGTCCCTGGCCCGGCTCCAGTGGTGGAGCATGCCCTGGCAACAGGCAATGTCCCAGCCCCTGCCAGGAGACAGCTTAGAGCTCAACCTAGTTACCAGTTGCAGGGCCTCAAGGAGTGGGAGCAGTATGTTAGTAGGAGCATCACATCTGCTTCTACGTCCCTGGACATATAGACATGTGCTCGGGAGCATTTACTCTCAAGTAGTTTACTCAAGAGTAAACTGCTCCTGGACAGAGCCGGATTTACACTTCATGCACCCCTAGGCATACAATCTTACAATCTATCTACTCTGACTTCTGTTTTTTCCGAGCCAAAGACATATCAACATCTAGCGGTCATCTGTACTGTGGGTAGTCCAACAGAAAGGTTTCAAGCATGTGTTGCGGTTTGCTGTCCCTATCTATAATACTATATACGATATATATTTTTATGATAATTATTCTTTTTACTCCAATAAAAAAATCACAACACTAGAACATCAGTGCCTTGGTACACCAGTGCCCCTAGGCATGTGCCTGCTTCGCCTTATGTGTAACCCAACCCTGCTCCCAGATCTTTTGCCCATGTAGACACACCCAACAAGCCATAAAGCCACTACTGGTATCATGGGCAACTGGTGCCACATTACTCGGGGGTGGGGGCACATGCACTCCCTGCCCCCCAGCAACCAGTCAGTGACCAGGAGTGGTCCACCTATGGCCAATCTCACCAACCAGTGAGGGGAGGTTCCCCTCATGGCTGATCTCACTCACTGACTTTCAGAAGTGGCCGCAGAGCTTCCAGAAGTGGCTGCAACACTCCCACTCCCTGGCCGGCACTTCCAGGGGGGCACCAGTGCTCCCGCTGGTCCCCCTTGCCTGTTGCCTAATCCAGGAGCGCAGCCTTTCAGTTGGGAGTTTATTCCTAAAAATAAGCTGGGCAAGGCTAGGGGGTTGTTGAAAATGTGATATATCTCATCCAGTGTCCCAGGGATAGAATCCCATTTTTCTGAGTAGTCACTTAAATGGCACATAGGTGCTTATCCAGGTAAGTGTGATTCTATTTTACTTATTTCCACAACTGAATCACATTTACATACCTAAGTGCACTATACAGCAATATTTTAGGGTGCAGAGAGATGTAACAAATGAAACATTTCAAAGTGAAATGCACTTTGAAATGTTTACAAAAGGAATCAATTTCAGCCAGGTGGCACACATGCAGCCCCTGTTCTGACTCCAGCCAGAAGAGTTTAAAATGGCTGGGCCCATATTTAACCACTTGCCGTCTAGGCAGTGAGCATTAAAAGAGACCACAGGAATCGAGAGGTGGAGGAATGGGGGATGGAGTCCTGGAATCCTGGTTCCTGGAGCATCAGTAGTGATCTGGGGACACAGCAGGGTCTGACTGGGGGAGGGGACAATGGTTTAGTGAGGGGAGGAGGGCACTGGATCTTATGGAGGGCCTGAGGCAGGAGGGCAGCCAGGGGAATGGGTGTTGGAGTCTGAGATGGGGGTTCCCTAACTCCTGAAATTAGAGAGGTAGAGGGGGCTGGGAGCTGGAGATCAGGGGTGCTTGTACATGAGCATGAAGGCTGCTCCAACATGCTGTAATTACAGTACATCAGAACAAACTTGATTAAATGAGTCTGCTGGAGGGTGGTAATTACACACTCCAGCAACCTCCCACGTCTCATGTATCAGTGTGCCCACTCTTCAAAATCGTGATGGGGGCTCTTTAACTAAAGCTCATCAAAAGAGCTTTATGTGACGGCGGCGTGCCACCGTCATGGGCACAGGCAGAGGACAGAGAAGATTGGGGGGCAGCGACAACCCCTAAACAGAACCCCGGGCCAGGTTACTTACCCCCAGGAGGGACGGCAGCGTCGGAGCTGGGACCACAGCAGCAGCCATTACAGCTGCGCGAGCCGGCATTACGCCGGCTGTTTAAACAGCTGTTCCCGGTAAGGGGAACAGCTGAACCAATCGTGGCGGCTGCAGCGGTCGCCGTGGGAAAGTTTAAAAGCCCCAGCAAACCCCGCGGGAAGGAGAGAGGAGATGTGCAGCATGTCGGTGGTGCTGCGGCTTCCCCAGAGCGAGAGCCTCAGTCAGGCGGCTCTGCATCAGCTCAGCAGCTGAAGCAAAAACCAAACACCCCGGCAGGGGCAGAAGGAGTGGTCCCTAGGGATCGCCGGAGCCAGGGCATTGATCCGGGAAGCCTCCCCATCCTGGAGGAATATTATTTCTAACACCAGGGGAGAAAAAGGGAGACGACCTGAGCTAGTGGTGGAGTCAGCAGGATTTTAAGACAGGCTGACTGAAGGTGACCATTAGCCTAGGTCCCTACGGTCGGGGATACCTCCCAGCAAGAAAGCCTGCGGAGAGCAGCAGGTCACCATCTCACCAGCAAGTGACTGGTTGGTGAGTGGATGGGGTGTAGGGGTGGCGAAGCCCTGTGGAACAATGGAAGCCTCAACTGTGAGTACACCCATGTCGGGGAACCCCTCTGGTAAAAGAGCTCCACTGAAGCCCTCCTTTGAATCACTGATAACATCAAAGTCATGGCAGGTGGGACAAGGGGAGGGGCTACCTAACGGAGGGTGATACTGGACGTGAGGCTCACCAATGTCACACTTTAGTTCAAGTGCCCCATTGCCATTTTGAAGCACGAAGATGCTGATACTTGAGGCACTGTGGTACTTTAATCAGACTGGCTCTTGGAGCCATTTTAATTGAAGTGCCACCCCTCCTGTAGTAGAATGCCATCTCTGTCTCTCCCCAAACTCTATCAGGTGGATGCCTAATTTGACAATTTGATTAGCATGGTCACTGCAAAGGGCAGACACCTCTGGCCCATCAGCTTCAGGTGACCCTGAGTTGTAACCTGAGCTGGATACATTCCTGAGGGAGGGGAAAACCTGCTCCCTCTGCCTACATGACTGGCCTCACACACCTGGGTGGGGGCTTAAATTCCCTGTTTTTCTAAGCAATGTCATCATGACTAGAAGAGGGCTAGAGACTCTGCCAATCTACCCAGCAACCAGTGATGCATTTCAAATTGGTTGGCTGGCAGCCAACAGTTGCTGGCTTTCATTGGATCAGGTAAATGAGGTCATAAGGTCTATATAAGTGAAGGACTGTCCAGGAGGTGGGGCAGCAGCCATGATGAGAACTCTTGGGGAAGCTGGACCATCTGAAACTCACTCTCTGTCTTGAAACTCATGGTCAGTGAACTGCTTGCCTCCAGAGGAAATCTCTACCTGCATCTGGATGATACTTATTAGTAAGCTACTTGAGATCTAACTAGATATATAGCTTGCAGTAACACAGATGCATAATCAAATGCTACCATGCCACTGTTTGTTCTAAGGGATTTGTCTGATATTGCTCTACCCCATACCCTATTCCAAACCTACTCCTTGTAACCAATAAAGTTCTCCTTTGTACCTAGTAGGGGAGATTTATTGGGAGAGGGCCTAGATCAGAGCTTTCCAAACTTTTCATGTTGGTGACACACTTTTTAGACGTGCATCATTTCGCGACACAGTAATTCTGTTCCGGGGGAGGGGCCAAGGGAAGCAGACACGAGTAAGGGAGCTCTGCGGTGCCCTTCCGCAAAATTTTCTGCATTTCGCGCGACACACCTATACACTGCCGCCGACACACTAATGTGTCACGGCACACAGTTTGGAAAGCTCTGGCCTAGATTATGTCTTGGGGTCCCCTTGGTTCAGCTGACCAAGGGAGATCACTGTTTATGGTTCAGACTGAAAAAAGCACCCCAAGTTCTTGCAGTGAGTCAAGTACTCTCAAGGACTACTAGGCCTGTATTTCCCAGAGGACAAAGGTCCAAGATCAGTCCAGACTCTAGGCGGTGGCAGCATTACCCCCAAGCATGTGGGTGTGCTCCAGGAAGGGGGTTGGCCGGATGTGAGGTGCCCCCAGGGAGGCACTCAGAGCCTGGAAGGTAGTTGGATGCAGTGAGGTGGGTGGCTCAATGCAGGAGCACCCCCTACTGGCCCACCACACCTCTTACCACCAGAGCACATGTAAAAGTGCCCTAGGCTCTAGGGGCAGTGCGGGTGTGGGGGCTGGTTGGGGGATAAGCCTGGGCAGTGATGTTCTGGGAATGTTCCCCAGGGGAAGGTTGCTCTACACACAGGGAGTTCCCCCATCCCAGAGAGTGATTCTAGGGCAGAGAGAGCTCCTGACACAGAAAGCCCCAGGTACCTAGTTGGGAGTCATAAGGGGCCTGTCGTAGTAGTGCAGGGATCCTACCACAGGAATTCCAGCCCCAAAGGTGTTTGTAGAAGTTGCTTTCTTTGTCATTTAAAGCCCTTTATTGCCATGACTTAACAGAAGTGCATAACTTTACAACACTTTATAAATGGGTACAGTGCTTTAAATTAACCCTTCTTAAATGAGGTATTAAATTTGAAGTGCTGTATTTTACAGCATTTCAGCAACTTCTTTAAATAACTTCTGTAGACTGGCCAAATTTCTGATCAGTGGAAAAACCCCAGGAGGTGGTGGAGTGCCTCTTGCCTCCTACCCTGGAAAGTTCAGGGAGGCACAGAGACCCCCTGCCCCCACCAAACACTACACTTCATGCATGCATGTTGCTGCATCCTTCACTAGAGCCCCCTGGTGGTGTTAGAGAAGGCTGCAGTCTTGTGAAATGTTCCAGCCAGGAATGGCACACAGGGGGCACGTCTACACATACATTAATGTGCATTTGCTACTACATATTAAGTTTATAACCTCTAATATGAGATACTACATAAATGCGTGTTAGACTGCTCTAATGCACAGTAGCAAAAGCGTGTGCCTTTTCAGTGATGCTTAATGTGCAGTAGTCTATTTCTACTGCATATTAGCACTATTTTAGACATGAAACTTTAATAAGCAAAATAGACTACTGAGTACTTATTATGGTACCTAGTCCCTTCTTTATAGTCAGTCATCAAATTAAGGGCATCCTATGGCTCCCTGCCTCCTGAGATGAGCCACTACTACTGAAAGGACTTTGGTGATGATATTTGGGGCCCTGGAAGGCTTCTCTAGTCCAAGGCCACATAGAATCCCACTCAGGACAGGCCTGGGCATGCTCTGCTCACACTCAACCTACATGCACCCTCAATTATATTCCAAACTGGGACTATGTCCATGAGGTTCAACAGGCATTTACTTGCATGCTGAAAACTGAGGGCCAGCCTCAAAGGCCTCACCACTCAAGTTATGGGTGTGGAAACTGACTGTGGGTGGAGAGGGGTGTGACATGGGCAAGACCTGTTTATGCTTGTTCTAGCTGGCAAACACCACCATGATGGTCCAGACAAACGTAAAGACAGCAAAGACAGGATCCTAGTCTGGTAGTGGTCCTGACCCACCCAAAAGTGTAGACACCCCTTGTCTAAGGGTCTTATGACAACATGAGAAAGAGAGTGTCCTGTAAGTAGATGGATGTGCACCAGTCCCCTTCATGTAGAGATGGGAAAACTGATGCCAGAGGAAACATTTTGAATTTGAGCTTGCAAATGAGCGTCTCTTAAGAATCTAGTACCAGTTGCCACCCCTCTCATCTCTTTAGAATCAGGAAAAATTCCTGTGAAACTTCTTTCATTTGAGGTGCAGGATAACTTGTTTATAAACGACAGAGCCAAGACAGGGTGAACTTCCTTCTGTAGTAGTGTCTCATGAGAGGCATCTTTGAAAAGGGACAGGGGAGGGGAATTTGGGGTAGGCAGCAATACAAACCAGATGGAATCCCCTTTTGTTATGATTCTGAAAACCTCCTGGTCCCTGCTTATTTGTGCCCCGGTCTGAGATGGGGCTCATGCATGGCTCAGCTACATGATCCAACATCCTGATCGAAAACAAAAGCCCTTACAGATGAATTCAAGGCTACAGTTGGGTGTTTATGCTTTGAATTTCTGGCTGCACTCTAGGAGGCTACTCTCCAGCATGCAAGGTAGGTGACAGTAATGCACCTACCTTTGGGGGTCCACAAACTAAGTCTAAGGGGTCCACAAAAGATTACTATGATCAATCAAACATATGTGAATACCTATCGTTACAATTCAAAGAGGTCCACACCTCCATAGACATTTTTTTAGGAGTCCTCAAAGGAAAAAAAGGTTGAAAACCACTGCTATAGGTAAAAGGGTGAACTGAAGGAACTGGCAGAGGGGATCTCGCAGACCTTGGCAATAATATTTGCTAAGTCATGGGAGACAGATGAGGTACCCGGAGACTTTAAAAAAGGCAAAAAAGAGAACCCAGGGAATTATATATCAGTTTTCTTGATCTTAATATGCAGGAAGTTAGTGTAACATATCATAAGGAAGTTCATTTGTGTGCGTCTGGAGGTGGAAAGGCTGATCACAAGCAGTCACTATGGACTTCCCCAGAACAAACTGGGCCAAACAGAAATGGTTTCCTTCTTCAACAAAATATCCAGCTGGGTGGATGAATGGAATGCAATGGATATAGCAGCAAGCAAAGGTTAATTATAAATGGATCCATGTGAGAAAGGCATGAAGAGATCTAGTGGTTGGAAGCAGAGGCTAGGCAGAAACTGATAATGGTGAGATAATAAGTTGATGAATGAATTTCTTGAGGGAGGTGATGGATTCTCTGTTGTTGATATTTCAAATGTGTTAAACATCTGTCATGGTTCAAACACAAGTCAAAGGCTGGATCAATGAATTGCTGCCTGAAAATCCCTGGCCTGTTTTGTTTAGGAGACCTGTCTGGATAGCCATAATATTCTCTATCAACCTTAAAGAATATAAACATAATCATTTGACCAGTTTCTGCCCACAGCTTCTGAATGAGAACAGACCCAGCTCAGACTCCAGGACAGAGAAAGAAAGTCAAGGGGTTCGGGATAGACAGTGAGGGAAAAATCCTGTGTTTAGGCAAAGCTTGCAAGGAGTGGCACAGGTTCAGACTTCATTAGCTAAGGTACAGATTGCCAGAGCAATCCAGTTAGGAGCCCAACTCTAGTTTCTAATCCTTGTGAGCTTCTGCAGGACCTGACTCCCAATCCAAACAGCAAGATTTAAGGTTTCACAGCATACTATTGAACCAAGAGAGGCCAAAGTGAACTTTCTGCTCAGAGCTGGGAGAGGAGCTTGCAGAACTAGTATCATACCCGTTCATACAACACATGCCCCTAGGGACATGCTGAGGCATTAAGGACATCATGGATTCCTAGAGGAAAGTATCATCTACTAAAATTTGTGGAGCTTGAGAGTTACCTGAGCACACCACACCGACATCTTCTCCATGGTGGCAGTTATGGTCTCCCCAGGACCTGGCCCTACATTCAGAGAGGGTAGCCTCTGTCCCAGTGCAGTTAACATCATCCAGCCAAATACGGTCAGATCCTCTCCCAAAATTAGCTCCTTGGGTTGATACAGCTTTCCCACAGTTCAGCTGCCTGCAGACCACTGTAGCATCTTTTTGGTCCCAGCCATCATCACACACAGTTCCCCACTCATGGTCATGGAGCACCTCAACTCTTCCAGCACAGCGGCTTGGGCCATTCACCAGTTGGAGCTCTGCAGAGACAGGAATGTTTCTGCCTGTAAAAAAAGCCAAGGAAAAACTTTTACAGACATTCCTCTGCTATTATCACTGGTGAGGTGGGGAAATCATAGTACTTTTCATTGATAGGACTATATAGCTTGAGCCCACTGTGACTATGCACCATCAGCTCACTCTCCAGCACTGGCATGCAGTCACTTCTGGGGCAGCACAGTCCCCAGAAAATGCCAGTCAGTACTTTGGGGTTCTCAATATTGATGTGGAAATAACCCAGACAAGGTCTAAGAAGGCCAACAATCCAAAGTGTGATCCCACATTCAGTCCTCTTGAAGAGGTGCTGGCTCCAACTGACAGCAGTTCTGACGCATGAGACCTGTAATAAATGGCACCCCCATTGAGCCATATGCTGGTTGGGAGTTGGAACAACCCAAGATGGGAAGGAAGTTTGCACTGCCTCCAACATCCAGCCCCTTTGGACAGGTTGCTACTATAGTACTGGGGCATTTAAGTCAGCAGTGACTCAGGGTATGCAGAGCCCTGGAATGATTGCCTCCTGTTCCCTCCAACCTCATCTGCTAGCCCTGTGCTAGGGTACAGACCTAGGAAACTCAGGGGACAGTACACTCTGTCAGAAGAACATCCCATCATGACCCCTAATGCTGTCTCTGTAGGGCAGCCTCCCTCATGACACACTGGGTCATGGGCAGCACTCACTGTGAAGGTTGAACACCTCCTACTAGACTCATGTCCCACTCATGGCAGACACAGAGACCCCCAGCCACACACTGGGACATTAGAGGGACTCTGAGGGAAGAATGATCTCTGGAAGATTCCCAGACTATTTCTCTGCAGCAGTCCAATGCCAAGGAGAAAGGACATCACCTGAGCAGACCACACCAGCGTCTTCTCCGTGGTTACAGTTATGGGTTCCCCAAGGCCTGGCCCTGCATTCAGAGAGTGCAGTTTCTGTCCCTGCACAGTTCACCTCATCTAGCCAGATAGGGTCAGGTCCTCGCCCAAACCGAGCCCCGCCTAGGGCTGATTCTGCTGTCCCACAGCCCAGCTGCCTGCACACAACTGCAGCATCTCTTAAGTCCCAGGTGTCATCACACACTGTTCCCCACTGCTGGTTGTGGAACACCTCAACTCTTCCAGAGCAGTGATTTGGGCCTTGAACAAGTCGAAGTTCTACTGTGACTGGAATGGCTCCCCCTGCAAGCACCCCAAGGGAAAAAAAATCTCAAGTTACTCTGCCTCTGGTTATTAGTGATGTGAACAGAGCATCCTGCTGACAGGGTTCAATGGCCTCTCAGTAAAGCTATTGAATGTGAAATACCCACCCATCAGCATTGCCATACAACCACTAATGGAGGGAATAACATCAAAAACAATTAGTGCCAAGCAATGTGATCCAACATTTTTGGATAATTAATCATTCACTGAATTCATGGGCTTAATAGCCAAGATGAAATTAATTGCAAATGAGGTCTAAGGAAGAGGCCAAAAATTCATATTGGGAGCCTGAATTTATAGACTCTGTTAAGAGCTACAGGCTCTACATGACAGCATAGAGTCGAATCTGTGCTCTGCAAAGCACCTCATCAAGCCATACTGTGTTTTTGTGTCAGAATGATCTATGCTGGGAAAAAAGATTTCACTGCCCAGACACCTAATCCCCTCTAGCAGATTCCTAGCACGGTGCCTGGGCATTTGGATCAGCAGTGACTCAGAGCACGTCAAGGCCTTGACTGCTTGCCTCCTGCTTCCTGACACACCATTTACTAGGCCTGTGCTAAGGCACTCTGGGAGGATTGCTTACTCTGACATGAGAGCCTCCCTGACCCTTATAATGCAACTCCCCTTGCAACATACTGGGGCACTAGGGTCAGCACTCACTGCCTGGGAAGAACTTCCCCTACTGAATCCTAATGATACCCTATTGCACAGCCCCCTACCATGACACACAAAGACACTGGGGTCAGTAGTCATTGTGAGGGCAAAGCATCCCCTACTGTACTCTAAAGCTAGCTCAGCAGCACAGCCTTCGTTGGGATGCACTAAAGCAGTGGAGGGCAAACATTTTTGGCACTTAGCACAAATTAGCCCGACACCCTCCTAAATGCCACTCTGATCCCTTTTTCTTAGCTGATCTGCTGCTCAGCTTTCTGCTTCCTGCCCTATCTGCCACTAAGCTGCCTATCCTCTCCCCAGTCTGCTTCCTGCCACACACAAAGATTGCCCATGCCACTTTAGATACCCATGCTGCAGATTGGCCACTCCTGCACTAGGGCACTGGGCTCAGCACTCAATCTAAGGGATAAACACCCCTACTGGATTATGGGTTCCTGCACCACAGCACCCCTTGGGACCAGGGTACAGCAGCTCTGGGAGCATCCATGACTCAGAAACATCCTCCAGGGAGACTCCAAGATAATTTCCCTGTAGCAGCCTAGTGCCAAGGAGAAAGAGCATCACCTGAGCAGACCACACCGGCGTCTTCTCCGTGGTTACAGTTATGGGTTCCCCAAGGCCCAGCTCTGCATTCAGAGAGTGCAGTTTCTATCCCTACACAGTTCACCTCATCTAGCCAGATAGGGTCAGGTCCTCGCCCAAACCGAGCCCCGCCTGGGGCTGATTCTGCTGTCCCACAGCCCAGCTGCCTGCACACAACTGCAGCATCTCTTAAGTCCCAGCTGTCATCACACACGGTTCCCCACTGCTGGTTGTGGAACACCTCAACTCTTCCAGAGCAGCGGCTTGTGCCATTCACCACTCGGACCTTTCCTGAGCCCATAACAGCTCCATCTGCAACAAACACAAGAGAGTAAAGACATAAAAGAAATATCACTGGAACAAATTAGGTTTATTAGGATGCAGTTCAGACTAATGGGATACAGCTAGTGTGGTAATTCATCATTCAGTAGCTTTCTGGACTAAATAACCATAGTGAAATCATTCAGATGAAGTTAGAGGTGGCCACAAATTCAGAATGAGACCCTGAGCTCGCTGTCCCCAGGGACAGCTATACGCTTCCTCAGGCAGCAAATTTAGCCTGTGGAATCTGTCTCACAGGATACACCATAGACCCATATTGAGCTTGGGAGTTGACCACGGGTGATGACTTTGTATCTCCCCATGTACTTCACTCCCTCCCAACAGCAAATGAACACAGTGCCAGGACATTTGAGCTGGCACAGGTACAAGGTATGTTGAACCCTGTACTGATCATCTCCTGCTTGCTGAAAGGCAGTCTACCAGTCCTTTGCTGAAGTACTTGGGGCAGCATTAACTCTAAGGGGAGAGGAACTTCTGCTCCACAAGGACTTCTCCCTCTATCACAGTGCCACCTAGAACCCGTAGTCAGCACTGTCTCAGGGTCCCCTTCCTGGAGTGGCCCCAATGATGAGGATCAAGAGTATCACCTGAGCACACCACCCCAGCGGCTTCTCCATTGTTGCAGTTATGGATTCCCCAAGGCCTGGCCCGGCATTCAGTGAGAGCCTCCTCCGTCCCTTGGCAGTTAACATCATCCAGCCAGATACGGTTAGATCCTCGCCCAAACCGAGCCCCACCGGGGGCTAACACTGCTGTCCCACAGCCCAGCTGCCTGCATACCACCCCAGCATCTCTTAAGTCCCAGCTGTCATCACACACGGTTCCCCACTGGTTGTCATGAAACACTTCGACTGTCCCAGAGCAGCGGCCCAGGCCATTCACCAGTCGGAGCACTTCTGAGGTAGGAATTTCTGCACCTGTAAGACATCCAAGGGAATTAACACAGAGGATCCATCACTGAGTCAGGGTAGGATTTTTGGGAAGCAGTTCAGGCTAATAGGATGCAGCTATTTGGGGTAATTTATCATTCAGTACTTTCTGGGCTAAAAAACTTCAGGGGAACAATCCAGATGAAGTTAGTGGAGGCCAGCAATTCACAATGAAACCCTGAGCTCATTGTCCCCAGGGGCAGCTGTAGGCTTCCTCAGGTAGCAAATGCAGCCTTTGGGATCTGTGTCACAGGATACCCCATATTGAGCTTGGGAGTTGATACAGGTGATGACTTTGTATCACCCCATGTACTTTACTCCCTCCCAACAGGGACCTAGCACAATGCCAGGACATTTGAGCTGGCACAGGCTTAGAGTATGTTGAGCTCCATACTGATCATCTCCTGCTCTCTAAAAGACAGTCTGCTAGCCCTGCACTGCAGCACTTGGGACACTATTAAGTCTGAGGGGAAAGGGACTTATCCTGCTCCACAAGGACATCTCCCTCTATCACATTGCCACCTAGAAACCATATTTAGTCAGCACTGTCCCAGGGTGATATTTCAGTCCCCTTCCTGGAGTAGCCCCAATGCTGAGGATCAAAAGTATCACCTGAGCACACCACCCCAGCATCTTCTCCATGGTTGCAGTTATGGTTTCCCCAACGCTTGGCCCGGCATTCAGTGAGAGTCTCCTCCGTCCCTTGGCAGTTAACATCATCCAGCCAGATACGGTTAGATCCTCGCCCAAACCGAGCCCCACCGGGGGCTGACACTGCTGTCCCACAGCCCAGCTGCCTGCATACCACCCCAGCATCTTTTAAGTCCCAGCTGTCATCACACACAGTTCCCCACTGGTTGTTATGAAACACTTCGACTCTTCCAGCACAGCGGTTCTGGCCGTTCATCAGCTGGAGCTCTTTGGTGGCAGGAATGGCTCCATCTGAAAGAAACCCAAGGAAATAACTCTCACAGACATTCCTCTGCTGCTTACCACTACTGTGGTGGGGGAACATAGCATCTGCCACTGACAGGATGGTGCAGTCTTTGCATAGAGCTACTGCCTATGAAAACCTAATTTACTAAATATCGGTGGGCAGCCACCACCAGGGCAGGCTCCAGTTGTTGGGAAGGAGGCCAAAGAAATGTTAGCAAGTAATTTTGGGTAATTTATCATTTGATCAATTTTGGGGTTAAATAAAAGTCTTGGAAAAATCTAGAACAGGGTCTTATGAGACCAGCAATTTACAGAATGATCCAGAAGCAGCTGTAGATTCTCCAGTAGCAAATCTGACTAGTGGATATGTGCTGCATAGCATCCCATAGAGCTGGACTGGGCAGAAAGCCTCTCACACCTCCCTTAACACTTCTTCTTGCTTCACATCCAAAAGCCCCACAATGGGGTATCAGATCAACATGTAGTGAGGAGAGCAACAGCTAATGGGGGCCCTTATCTCTCCATGAAACACAAGGGGGAAGTTACAGTCAGACCTGAGTGCAAGGGGAAAGAATGCCTAATGAGCCCCACCTTCATCCTTTTAACACCTGCTATCACATGATGGATGAGGGGTACCTGAGCATACCACACCGGCATCTTCCCCGTGATTACAGTTATTGATTCCCCAAGGCCTGGCCCCACGTTCAGAAAGGGCAGCTTCAGTCCCTCTGCAGTCCGTGTCATCCAGCCAGATATGGGCAGATCCTTGTCCAAAGAGAGCCCGACATGGGGCTAATATGGCTGTCCCACAACCCAACTGCCTGCACACCACGTTAGCATCGAAAAAGTCCCAGTCATCGTCACACACGGTGCCCCACATGTTGTTATAAAACACCTCGACCCTCCCAGCACAGCGACTGGAACCATTCACCAGACGAAGTGGAGCCAGGACAGAAATGACTGAGCCTGCAACATGCCAAGGGAAAAACTCTCAGAGGCTTTTCTTTGTATCTGGTGCAGATAGTGATGCTGGTGACTGTAGCATTAGTGATCAGTCTGACTGGCCTCCAAGAGGGATGTCTACATATCAGCAGTTAATTTGCTACCACTGACACGCAGCCACCTCTGGAGTGGGATGGGGCAGCCAAGAAATAGGACAGGGAAATAAGTGTGTGGGCTAGGTAGAACTGGAAGAAAGAAGGAACCTCTATCTTGACACAATTGTTGGGGAATGTTAAAGGTTAGAGCTCATTATATAAGTTGCAAATTGGGCACAACAGTGTTAGGTCCAAGACTCTTGACAAAGTAGCCATGGACTTCTTGTCTCTTGCAAGTGGCAGCCAGCTCCACATAACATCAAATTCAGCTGGTGGGGTCTAGAGACATACACTGCTCCATTTTGCTGTAGTGGGGCACAGGGATCAGACTGATCTGACATGGACAAATGCCTCTCTCTTCAACCCATTCACTGCTCCTGACCAGAATGGTCTTAACTCTGTACTGGATCATCAGAGTCACTGCTGACAGCGGCAAGAGTGAATACTGCCCCCCACCCCTCCCAGCTTTCCTGAAGGAAAGGCTTTCAGAACTGAAGGATCCAGGATCAGCACAGACTGCAAAGTTGGCTGCTCCTTATTGAAATGCCTTTGCACTGCCCTGGTTGCAGGTGTCAGCATTGCCTCCATCAGAAAAAGCAGACTGTGAGATGGAAATTTCCCAGTCTGCTTCTTTCAGTACCTAGGGAAGCATGGAGGATGAGGGATACCTGAGCATACCACGCCAGCATCTTTTCCATGGTGGCAGCTATTGTTTCCCCAAGGCCTGGCCTTGCATTCAGTGAGAGCAGTTTCTGTCCCATTGCAGTTAACATCATCTAACCAAATGTGCTCAGATCCTTCTCCAAAGTGAGCTTCAAGTGGGGCAGATAATGCTGTCCCACAGCCCAGCTGTTTACACACTACTTCAGCATCAGTTAAATCCCAGCTGTTGTCACACACAGTTCCCCATTGCTTGTCATGGAGCACCTCGACTCTTCCAGTGCAGCGATTTGAGCCATTCAGCAGCCGGAGGTGAACTGGTTCTGGAATGGTTGTGTCTGTAAACACAACAGGAAAGAAATGCTTAGGAGGGATCTTGTATGTATGATCACTAGTAACTGTGGGGAAGATGGGTTCTTGTGCCCCCTCTTTATGACTGCTGACATGCAACCATCCATGGCCTTAATATAGTTAACACCATATTAAGCAGTGATATGGCATAAAGAGCGATGGGAGGGTGTCTCACAGAGACACCCCTCTCCCTGTAAAATAATATTTCATATCACTGCCATCAACACTGTGGCTAGTAGTGACCTCACTGCAAGGGGCACTCACCCTTTAGTGAGTGCCCACAGCCACCTCACTCTCTGCAAAACTCACCTTTAACAACCCATGGTACAAAACATTCAGAGCTGACTTCAAGGGGAAAGAACCCTTTAATGACACCACAACCTGCCCCATGTAGCAGTCCTGCATGAGATACCTGAACATACAACGCCAGCATCTTCTCCATGGTGACAGTTATGAACTCCCCAGGACCTGGCATTGCATTGAGTAAGGGATGTTTCCGTGCCTATACAGTTCACATCATCCAGCCAGACACGGGTAGAGCCTCGTCCAAATTGAGCCCCTCCTGGAGCTGACACTGCCGTCCCACAGCCCAGCTGCCTGCAAACCACGCCAGCATCTTTTAAGTCCCAGTTATCATCGCACACTGTTCCCCACTGATGGTCATGAAGCACCTCAACTCTCCCAGCGCAGCGAGTGTGACCATTCACTAGGCGGACTGAAGCCAGGTCTATGTCTAAATCTGCAAACATGCAAAGAAATAAATACATGGAAAATCCTGTGCATCTGATCATTAGTAACAGTGGAGAATGCAAGCCCTAACTGAAAGGCTTCTGTAGACAGCTACAGTCTGTCATAGGTTCCTTCACCACCACTGATTGGTACCAAACCTAGAGGTAAGAAATGGCACCTGAGACAGGCAGGGGAAATCTGGAAGTGTGGAAGAGTCCTGGACCCCATCATGGCTTAAGGGAAGGTTACAGGTTCAGAGTAATACGGTAGTTAAACTTGGCCAGAAAAATGGGATGGGGAATTGAATGACTGGCCAAACGTTTCATTCTATTCTTTCCTGATCAGCCATGACCAAGTCTTTCTCTGGTACTCTTTCTGAATCTGGCCGTTGGGCAGCCCTGGGAGGGAGGTTTGCAGGAAACATGAGGCCAGGAGGAAGGAAGCAAGCCAGATGTGTGTGGCTCAGTGAGGCGGCTGCTAAACAAGAAAGTAAAGGACTCTTGTTTCCAGCAGCAGGCACTTTCTCTCTGGCACTGCCCTTCATCCATTTTTTTCCAGTGGCTGTTAATGGCTCAACTCCAAAAAAAAAGTGCTGGAAAAAAGGTTATATAATGGGTGACCTGAAGTCTTCTGTCTTGATTCATGCCCTCTCTGGGTGAAAGGGGCCTAGAAATCAAGACCCAGCCACTAAGCTGTGAGGAAAATAAGATATGGGGAAATAAACACACACCCCTCTTTCTTCTTCCTGAGATTAGGTCCCATAGTCACAGGGTCTGGCTGACTCCATTTTCTAGGTCTGCTATGCATCCACAAGAGCCTTGTGCATGATGAGCCCTGGTCATGCATGCATGACTAATATACTCATCCTTTCACACAGGGCTACATGTCAAGCAATAGGATTTCCTTGGGCACTGAAGTGCCAAAAATACCTTATAGACATCCAAGAAAGGGCCACTTAGAGAATCAGGAAAGAACAGAATGCCACCCAGAGATTCCTAGGGTTACTGGTGAAAGGTTGCAGGCTGTCTGGCACTGTATCTAACCACTATGGTCAATGGCCAGAGAATGCATTGAACCATAGACGGGCATAGCATTCAGGGGAGAGAAAAGGCCTTTTACAGTGACCGCCTCATCCACTCCTTGCTGAAACAGCCTCCCTTAGGACCACACAGGGGCATTGTGCACACACTCTAAGAGGAGAGTACCCCAAACTGCTATCCCAAAATTGCTCTTAATGCTTCAGGCCCCAACCTCTTGCTGGAACATCACGGTGTGCAATGAGTCTGATGGGTGAGAGCTTCTTACTGAGTCCCACCCTAATATCTGCAGAATATTTTGACAACACAGTATGGAAAACTGAATCTGGACTAACTACAAGGGAATAACATTCCATTAAGAGCCCTCATCCTGCTCCCTGAAATAACCATGGTGACATAATGAATGAGGCTTACCTGAGCACACCACACTGGCATCTTCTGCGTGGCTGCAGTCATTTTGACCCCAAGGCTTTGCCTTGCATTCAGAGAGGGCAGCTTCTGTCCCCACGCAGTTAATGTCATCAAGCCATACGGGCCCAGAGCCCAGCCCAAAGTGAGCCTTATGTGGAGCTGACACTGCGGTCCCACAGCCCAATTGTCTGCACACAATGCCAGCATCATTTAAGTCCCAGTCATCATCACACACGGTTCCCCACTGACCATCATGAAACACCTCAACTCTTCCAGCACAGCGACTTGAGCTCTTCACCAGCCGGACCTGAGCTAAAGCTGGAGGAACTGAGCCTGTGAACACCGCAAATGAATAAATACTCAGAGTGATTCCCAGGCATCTGATCTCTATTGATATCAAGGAAGGTAGCATTTTCCACTCCTGGGTCCAAACAGCTTCTGCACATAGCTACTGCACATTAGGGGTCTCTGTGAGGAGTTTCTCTGCAGGGTGAACTGCTGTCACTTTTAGCTTGGTAAAGAGCAGTTGACTGAAAGGGCATGGGTAGATTTGGACTTTGTTGGACAGGAAGTGAAGAAATATCTTCTGTCCACTCACAGCTAAGAGGGATGTTATGATTCATATTTATTACTAGAGATTTAAAGTGGCCCAAGCAAGGAGGTTAGAAGGCTTGACTTAGGACCGTGGTTGTTTCATCCTCCTGATAGGCTAGATGCACTGATTCAAACCAGTGACATCAATGGATTACAGAGGATCCTGTTATGCTACAGTAGGGTATAGAGGTCAAGGAAAAGCCATTCTATGGCATTTTGCACACTACTTCGTCTAGTGCTGAGCCCCTTTAGTACCATGCTGCAGAAGATGGCTCAGTCACAATTACAAAGATTTCTTCCCCAACCATCTCCATATTTTGCAGTGCTTTAGTGCTCCCCTGAGACATAGGTCTCACTGCAGGGGAGAATGCCTGTTAATGTTATGGTCAGCCCACAACTTGTGTTGGGGCACTAGAGTTAATTCAGACTCAGAAAGGAAAGGAGGTGGCATCATGCAAACTTCTAAACCTGCCCCTGCAGCTCCCTGATCATTATGAAAAGGGACAGTTACCTCCGCATACAACACTGGCATCTTTTTTATGTGTACAGCTACTGTCTTCCAAAACTGTAGTTCTGCACAGGGAGAGGCTGGTTTCTGTCCCTGTGCAGTTCACCTTCTTCAGCCAGATGTGGTCAGATGCCTCTCCAAAGTGAGCCCTGCCTGGGGCTGACACTGCCGTCCCACAGTCGAGTTGCGTGCACACTACTTGAGCCTCAGTTAAATCCCAGCTCTCATCACAAATGGTGCCCCAGGTGTTGTTGTAAAGCACCTCAACTCGCCCAGCACAGCGGTTCGTGCCATTTGCTAGCTGGATTGCAACTGGATCAAAACTATTTGAAGCTGCAGACACAATAAGAGAATAAACGCTTAGGGAGATTTCTGTGCACAGACATATTTGGGAATATTGCACCTCAAACTGGTGGGTCTAAACAGTGTCAATACACATGGTCAAGAATTCCCTCACCATCTCCAACGTGCAGCCAACCCTAGATAGTAACAGGCAACAGGGACAGGCAAGGGAGATCTGGCTCAGGGAATGGTCACAGGAAGTATGGGAAGGTCCTGTACCCAATTACAGCCACAGAGGGTGTTAACATTCTGGACTAATACTTAGAGATGCAAAGGGGACAGAACAGTTGGGTTCAGAGACAGGGGCTTGGCAAAGAATTCCAGGGTAACTAATCCTTGTGGGAGGCTGCATGCTTCATCTGCCACTGCATGTGTCCAGTAAGATCAAGGGCAAGAGTGCTACATTGTTTCTCACAGGGTTCAAAGACAGCAGATATTGGAAAAAGCCTCTCATGGTAACTCCTGCATGTCTCCCTGAAGCACAGCCCTCCTTAGCATCACCCAGGGGCACGGTGGGCAGTGCTGGCCCTGAGCACCCCTTATGGAATGCCTCCTGCCCCAATCTTGTAGCACAGGCCTTTTCACCATAAAGGACACCAAAAGCATCACTGAGTACAAGGAACAAGCATCCACAAGCAGCCCTTGCTCAACTCTATACAGCACTCATAGAGACATTTGAGAGCTACCTGAGCACACCACAGATGCATCTTCCCCATGGTAACAGTTATTTTTTCCCCATGAACTGGCTTGGCAGTCAGAGAGGGCAGCTTCCAACCCCGTGCAGTTCACTTCATCCAGCCAGATGCGTTCATGTCCTCGCCCAAAGTAAGCCTTGCCTGGGGCTGATACCGCTGTCCCACAGCCCAGCTGCTTGCACACCACTCCAGCATCAGTTAAATCCCATCCATCGTCACACACAGTTCCCCACTGATGGTCATGAAGAACCTCGACTCTCCCAGCACATGAGTTGGGGCCATCAACCAGTTGGAGCGGGCCTCGCTCTGGAGTGTCGGAGCCTGCAAACATCCCAAGGAAGCACATGCTCAGAAAGAATCTAATTACGGGAGATGCTACAGGATTAGCAGTGGCCTCTGCATGCAGCAGCTGCAGGTTAAGAGGTTCCCTGACCACCAGTGTCAGGTATCCACCACTGAGAGATCAGGGCCTCTAGGAGACAGGGCACAAGAAGAGGACTGTGTAGCACAGCAGGTGAGGTGGACTTCAGTGTCCAGACCCAGCTTTGAGGCATGTTTCAGTTTCACAGCTAATTACCCATAGCAATTTGATCAGGTTCACAGCTAATTACTCATAATAACGGGATGAGGATCCTTTTTTGTGCAGGAGGAAGCTCCAGTTCCTAATTTGTTTGTGTGGCTTTAGGCTCAGCTTGACACCAGAGCTGACTAGTGGGAGCAAAGGTCTCACAGTGCCCCACTGTGCCCAGTGGGACACAGTTACAACCAGGAAACTGGATGAAGGAGGGCTTCCTATTGCACTGCACGCATCACCTCATGCAGTGCAGGGCCATCACCTTGCTGGGCTGCCAATGGAGAGAGGTTATCACCAGGGATCCAGGTTTTCCATTTGCCATGGAAAAACACAGATTTTCTCCTTTAAAGGAGAAAAACCTAGGAAACTGTGGGTTTTCCCTTTCAGGTCAGCAGAGTTCCAGCCTGCAGTGGGCTGCTTGGGCCTGGGGGGAGGGGATGCAGAGGGAAGGAGGTGCCATGTGCGTGTATGCATGCAGACATGCAAGTGGCAGCCAGGCAGGATGGAGGAGAGCACCTCCCACAGCTTCCTCCAGGTAAGTCTATGGGAACAGCTGGGAGAGACACAGGGGACACATCAGGGGGGCAGGGGGGCACAGGCAATGCAGGGATGGGGCCCCTGTGCCCCCATATTTATGCACCCACAACAGGGCACAGAGTTGCAGCTGGGCCAGACCAGCTCCAGGCAGGGGCTGCTTCCATGACCCAGCAGGCAGGACTTAGTGTGGGAGGGAGTGCTACCATGGCCATCAAGGGGAGGCACCCCCTGCCCATCCAGCAGCAGCAGGGAGAACAACACCATGCTGTCGTGCTTCACCTTGGCACTCATGGTGGCATAGTGCTTCCTCCCACGCTGGGTCCTCCCTGCTGGGCTGTGGAGGCAATTCCCCCCCCAGAGCTGGTTCAGCCCAGTTGCAGCCCTGTGCCCTAATGTGGACATAGAAATCTGGGGGGTGGGCACATGCCCCCCCCCACACACACTCCTGGGGTGTCACCTGTGCCCCCTTATCCCCAGACATGTCTCATGTGCTCTTCTGCCCCCCCTTTCCCACACACCCACCCCCTTCCTCCCACACTGGGGGCTGTGAGTTGAGGGCATTGGGTCAGGAGTGATGGGTACGGTCAGGATTAGAGGACTATGGGTCAGAAGTGATGGACACTGGCAGGGCCAGGGGGCCGTGGGTAGGGTGTGAGGGGTACTGGCAGGGACAGGGGGATGTGGATTGGAAGTTGGGGGCGCTGGCAAGGCTGGGTGGCTGTGGGTTGGGAGTGAGGGGAACCATCAGGGCTGGAGGGGCTGTGGCTTGGGAGTGAGGGGCAATGGCATGGGCAGGGGCAGGGCACCAGCATATCAGGGCTGCTCAGTGCCACAGAACAGCAGGGAGGAGAGAAGATAATGGCAGCTGGACCCACATCTTGGTAAGCAAAGGGGGCAGGAGAAGCGCTGATTTTTCATGATAAAAAATTCAAAATCAAATGCCAAAATATATAGAATTTATTTTATTATAATGATTGGGGCACTGGTAGGCTTCCAAATTGCTTCAAAATTGTAAATATATCAATAAAACATTGTGTTCAACTGATACCTATATCTATATATAGTGGCATTTCATTTTAATTGCAGAAAAATGTGGATTTTAGAATTTTTTAATCATAGAATTTGGGATTTTTAAACAGTGAAAACCAGGATCCCTTTATGTTGAATCCCATACTAAACACTAAACACTAAACACTAATCCCATACTAAACACTAAACACTAGCCAAGCCAGTGTTTAGCTCCTGGCTGAATCAATGAGGTCAATGTGCAAAGAGTACTGTGACTGAGCTGCTACTCTGCTCCCCAAAGCACAGACTCTGCGCAGAGCCCTGGATCAGTTCTGACTCACAAGGAAAAGTATGATTTATGGTTCAAAGCACCAAACCTGATGCCTTCTACCCCTTGAGCTTTGTGAAGGATGTAGGTTACCTGAACACACAACACTGGCATCTTCTATGTGGTTACAGTTATGTTTTCCCCAAGGGTCTGCGCTGCATTCAGAGAGGGCAGATTCTGTCCCTGTGCAGTTTACTTCATCCAGCCAGATACGGTCAGATCCTGCTCCGTAGCGAGACCCGCGTGGGGCTGATAGTGCTGTCCCACAGCCCAGCTGTCTGCAGACCACATAGGCCTCAGTTAAGTCCCAGGTGTCATCACACACAGTGCCCCATGTGTTATTATAAAACACTTCGACTCTCCCAGCACAGTGACTTGGACCATTCACTAGTCGGATCTCAGCTGGGCCTGGAGTGGCTGATCCTGCAACAACCCAAAGGAATATTCAAATATAGGAATAAGACATGGAATACAGGGAATTTCTTCTGCAAAGGGACCTGGTAGTTGAATGAGTGGCTCGGGAGGCTGGGAATGGAACACAAGGTCTTCTCTACCTGTGGGTTAGGTCAGTTCTCACTAACTCTCAAGAGGTACAGGGCCAAATCTGTTCCTGCATATTATACAGCATCCAAGGAGATGGGGCACCCCACCACAGAGCTGGGTGTCCCCTGTGATCATCAGTGCCACCCTGCAGCCTAGTTGCTTGTGCCCAGCCACCTCCCCTGACTCCTTTTGTTGCAGCTGGCATCATTGACCTTTCCCCCTCTATTTATGAGTGGGTCAGGACTGCTCACCAGCCACAAGCAGGGCTGAGAAACCCAAATGGAAGGCTGGCCTGAAATGTGTCCCACAAGAAATAAAGGCAAAATGTCCATTAGGGCCAGATCATCCCTCTAACCTAAGTCCGGGATCACTCTTTCACTGTAGGTTATGAACTTAGGGGAAAACCAGGATCCCCTATGGACAGTGAGAGTCAAAGCCCAGAATCTGATTTGGGGTTCCCCAAAGTCAATCTGGCATTATGCCAGGACAGCACTAGCATCAGGGTTCTGGTTGTGAACCTGGTTACCCCCCGGTCAATCCAGGTATACCCCATTTGCTTCAGTGAAGTCAGGGCTTCATTCTGATCTCAATTACTTCGAGAGAAATCTGGAATCAATTTGCCCCATTTGCTTCAATGAAGTCATGGCTGGATTCTGACCCCAGCATTGTACAGTGACTGTGGTGGGAGTGCCCACCCAACAGGTGCCCCTAGAAAGCCTACCTGATTGGGCATCTCTGGTGATTTGGGTACAGGGATGTCTAGCATGTGAATCCCAGATGGAATTAGGTGTTAGATGGGCTCCTCTGCACTTGGCTCTGCCAGGATGACAGTAGCTCTGGGCATGCTCAATACCTGGACTATAGGTGCCCAGGGGGTGAGGCAGCATTTCTCTGATTTTTTTCTTTTGAGATCCCATTTAACATGCCTCAGCTTCTTTGTGAATCCTGGTCTGAGATGCTGTTGAAAATTTTGCCCCTGATCCCTTCACATGAATTTGGGGCTCAATGCTGCGATTTTTTCAGCGACTGAAAACTGCTAATAGCCACATCAGAGATCTCATTTTTTACTGAGTCAAACTTTTATTGACTTTGCTACCTCACATAGGAGCTGATCAAAGGCCACAAATCACTCTGACTCACTGGGCAATAGCAGGTCCCAGGGGCACAATATGGCCTGGGTCTTTGGACAGCCAGGATTCCATGTGTCCTATTTGCCCTTCAGCCACACTCAGTGGTTTTAGTAACATAACTGTGGATTAATATAGCCTCTGTCATCCAGGGATCTCAAATGCACAATATTAGCACCTCACAAAATCCTAACCAGGCTGGGTCAGTGTCTATTGTTTCTAACTAGCTGGAAAGGAATATGCACTGCATGGAAAGGAAGTGACCACATGAGGAAGTAGACCACCATCTCCCAGCTCCAAGTGACATAATATAGTCACTACTTAAATAATCCTAACACTACCATCCTCCACTCCAATTTATGGGCTAAATACCCAGAGAATCATGCACAGATTCATGCACCACTTGCACACTGCAAATACTTACCAGGCACCAGGAATCCTGGAATGGAAACTGAAAGAAAGAAAAGACATGGCATAAGTCTGCATTTTACAGCTCTGCAAAAGCTGGACTTCCTGGGCGATGTCAAAACACTTATGGAATCATAGAATTGGAAGGGAAATCAAGAGTCATCTGGTCCAACTCTATGCACAAATGCAGGAACGCTATCCCAAATCCTTGTCCAATGCTTATCCAGCCTCCTTTTGAAAACATCCAATACAGGGTATTCCACAATTTCCCCGGGCAGTCTATTCCACTTCCTCAGTCTTCTAACTGTAAGGAATGTTTTTCTTGTCATGTTTACACATTTATTAATGTACCTTAAATACTGCATATTTAGTTTAGTATTTCCTTAATGAAGTACTAACTAAAACAAAAGTTTCTGCTCAGTAGCACTGGCACACAGTTACTTAGTGATACTTACTGTACATTAGCCATGGGGGTTGTTAACTGGGGGTACATGTAGCCCTTGGGGTACTTGAGAAGGCCCTAGGGCAGGTGTGGTCAAAATGCAGCCCGCGGGCTGGATCCACCCCACCAGGCCATTCTATCTGACCCTCGGGGCCCCTCAAAAATTTAGAAAATTAATATTTATCTGCTTCTAGCTGCCTGTCATTTGACCCTCGATGACTTGCCAAAACTCAGTAAGCGGCCCTCCGCCCAAAATAATTGCCCGCCCCTGCCCTAGGGGGAATGTGCAGGCAGGCAGGGATGGAGTGCTGCCACCAACTATCCGCGCAAGTGCCGCGCAGGCACTGTCTGGCTGGCCGGACATGGGGGGAGGAGTGTGGCAGGAGTTCACATGTGGCAGCTGCTGCCACTCTGCATCTGGCTGCGCACCCCCCACCCCCCTGGCTCCATGTCTAGTCATGTGCCATCCCCACCCCACCCCCGCTCTGCGTCTGGCCGCCAGGGGTACACTGATCCAAAGGTTGAAAACCCCTGCATTAGTCTAATAACACTGGGCAGTAGACTATTAGCACGTTTTTTGTTGTGATGCTACTGCGCAGTGTTATTAGACTCATACGCAGTAAGCATCTTGTGTAGACATGCCCTCTGATATCTAGTTTATATTTGCTTTGCTGCAATTTGAAGCCATTGCTTCATGCCCTGCCCTCAGTTGTAAGGGAGAAAAGTTGTTTTTCCTTTTCTCTATGGCAGCTTTATAACTATAAGAAAATTTGCTACTATGTCTCCCGCCTTAATCTACTCTTCTCCAAGCTAGAGATGTATGGTTCACATTGTTTCTTTCTACTGCTTGCCTTCCAACCCCCTTTTTCAACAGAGGGGCCTCTGGAACCTCTCCAGTTTTAAAACATTTTTCTTAAAATGTGAAGTATAGAATTGCACTCGTAACTCTAGATAAGACCCAGGCAGTGACAAAAAGAGTGGTATTATCAATTTCCATGTCTTACACCTAATACTCTTGTTGAAGCAGGCCAAAATTCCTTTTTCTTTTATTGAGACTACACCACATTGCTGACTTATGTTGAGTCTGTAATACACCAACCACACCAGATGCTTCTTAGCAACAATACTGCCTGCTAGAAGGTCATTCCTGATAGTTGTTCCTCAGCTTTGCAACTCCTTCTCTCCTTGAGGTCCACTAGGGCCTAAGCCTGGCTATCTTTCACAAGTGATGTCAAACCTTCTTTTTTGGGCAGGGTTTTAGAAGACAGGGGTACGTTTTGAGATATTGTCTGTGAAATGTATTATTTGCTTTACCCATTGTTATGATTTGTTTACATTATAAGCTGCCCCAGACCTTTTTGGGTGAGGATGGCATAGCAATCAAATAAACAAGCAAAAAAATAAATCTTTAATAAACATATGAAATAGCACTGGACTCGGGATAGATTCCTGTGGGACTTCCACTGACTAAGCATCAGGAAGGAGACAAGACAGGGGAATTTAATCAGAGTCAGTCACTGCTTCAAAACCTTCCAAACCAATATCTGGTTTCATGCTGTTCCCTTGTAAAACAAGGCATCCCTGAAATCTACCTTCATTTATTTTGGTATGAATTATCTACTGGGAGCAGAGACAGATTCTGTTCTCCCAAGCCCTAAATCTAGACAACTAATCATAATGCAGCTATTTTGTAAACCTTCTTATCTACAGATCATCTATTGTGTTTATTCAAATTACAAAAGAAGGATTCCCCCCCCACCCCAGTTTGCACGAGGAAAAAACCCCCCTTGTCCTTTAATTGAACATGATAAAATCTCACTAAATACATTGTCTATCATTAAACTGCTGTCAAAAGCAGCATGTGCTCAGCAATGCAAATCAACTATGAAGTTGATTAAGTGCAGTCAACACTGACCATGACTATAAAACACATGACTCACATTGGGCAAGTATACTGATAATAACCATTTTATGAACAAACTAAAAGAAACTACATTCACACAAAGCTTGACAACCTCCACCTATAACACTACCTTGTTCTTATTACACCTCTTTCCATCATTAGCAAACTAACCACTCACAAAACTCCCCTAACCCAAGAAAAAGCAGTAAATTTCTCTCCATCCCTTTGTCCTTTTGGAAGAAATACTTCCATGTTTCTTTCCTTCTCTATTCTCTGTCTTATCCTTCCCCATCTCATCCACATCTTGATCCACATAGTATTTCAATTCATATATTGCCAACTCCAAACACTGCCTTCTGGTGAAAGCCAGTCCCTTGACCAACAGTAGATTTTTCACCTTCCATATCCTTTCTGTCACACAAAATAGTACGGTACTCAATCTGTCTCCAGCCCTTTGGGCATTAACCCAAACAACACCATTTCATGTGTTAAGTCACAGTTCATATTGATTGCCTTCAAAAATTGACACCCCCTGCTCCTGTACCCCTTGCATAAAATACAGGTGCAGTCACCAAATGCATGTGGATTCTTCAGACCCACGTTCCTGCCTTGGGAATGCTGTCAGTCTTACCAAACACCATATATGCTGATTACCCCTCTCCTCTCAGGAAGAATATTTCATATCATTGTCCATATGATACCCATATGGTTTCCTTTCAATGTCACTTCTTTCCACACTTTTGCCATCTGTCTTTCCATCAAATACCCAACTATTGTTATCTTATCTTCTTTTTTATCATATTAATCACCTTCTTATGGTCTTTCAACCACTCTAATCCCACTCCCCAGGTTTATTTACCCTAAAGAAGTGCTCCATCTTTGCATAGTGGGATGTCAGCTGCCACGTCCATGGCTTTTTCCAATCTCCCCCATACATGCCTCATCTTTTTAATGTTCTTCCTGCCAGGTAACAGCAAAAACATGCAGTCTTCCCCACCTCTTCCATTGCCTCTTTACAGAACATACTTATGAAGTAAGCATTCAAAAAACTTTCCAGATCTGGCATTGCCCAATCTCATAAATCCCTGGCTTTGTATAGCTCTGTTCTGGCTTCCTTTTCTCTTTTACTCCCTCCCCCGCCCCCCCTAAAAAACAAAACAAAACAAAACAACCCCCCCAACAACAAAAAACACCATGTCTGCCTCTGTACCTTCCTTATTTGTTGCCATGATGGTGGTTACACCACTCCTGTGTAAAGAATGATCGGTAAGAGTACTGTTTTCATGGCAGCTCTTTTGCCCTTGAAAGATAGCACTCTACCACTCCACACTCCCAAAATCTGCTTCACTCTTACCTCTAACTTCTCCAATTCTTTTGTTCCTTTTCCTTCAGCATCCACTGGGATGCCCAAGATTTTGATTACACCCTCTACCACCTGCAGCTCAAATTTCTGTAAATTCTCCCAATGCTCCACACCCATCAATGAACTTTTCATCATATTTAATTTGGCACTTACACTTCACCTTAGTTCTCAGTATGCTTCAATACCCTCTCAACTGATGCATTGTCCTAAGCCACTATGTTCACATCATCTTTGTACAATGTACATTTAGCTTCTCCTCCTCCTGGTATCTTCACAGCACTTATCAGCTTGTCATCATGAATTCTCTGCACCAATGGCTCCACTGTACACAGGAAAATTTAGGGAGACACTGGGAATCTCTGTCCAGACTTCCAGTTAAGAAAGGCAACAAGGCTATTCAAATGTTCTGCTTTAACATCCAAAATGTCAAACATTATTTCCTCTATAAACTCATATCTATTCATCATACAACTTCTTTATTCTCCTCCCCCTGTTGCTTATTCTCAGGCATAGATTATGTGCCACACCATCTCTTCCCTCCTCCTCTCTTGTTTCTCTTTGTAGGCCTGGCTTAGTCCTCCCACTAATCTTCTTCTTTCCTTCAATCACTGTTTCATTCCTCATTTCTCTCTCCTGACCTCCTCTTCTCATCTTCCCATGTTCTTCTTGTTGAATGGACTCTTTGCTCATTCCTTCTACAAGAAAGCCTCTTTCAAAACTGCCCATCCCAGCACACCTTTCTTTCCTACCTTCCATCATCCTCTTTTCCCTACCTTCATGTCTACTCTCTGATTCACTTCTTATTTATTGGTCCACTTTCTTCCATAGCTACCATTCTCCTCTCCGAAATCACTACTGTTCTGGGCTCTGAGAATACCTCTTCCATCCTGGCACTCTGTCATTTTCCACCCTGACACTGCTGGCATCAATCCAGGCAGTAAACCAAGCTTCTAGCTGGCCACTACATTTTACCTTAACCAGGAAGTGGTTGAGAAGCTATACCACTAACAGGAATCTACCACAAGACTAAGCTAGCATACCCTATCTCAATAAGACATATGTTAGGGCCCACTAAGCACAGTCCCCCACACCACTGACTCTTTTTCCAAGTCATGGTGAGCCACAATATTATATACAGTTCACCAAGAATCCCTCTGTTGGCCCTTCTGTCAGCCTGGTGCATATGATTAGCATGGCCTCACCCTCCATGAAGTGAATCTAGACCAGGTTGCCTTGTACCTCATCTGCATATACATTTTGGCACATCCCAGGACTAATGACAAGAACTCCTGGTTCCAGTCATTGTGGGGGAGGGGGGTTGCTAATTAGCACATGAATCCTTTGTGGGGAGTATCTGGAGTACACACACATACTGAGCAGAGCTGAGCTGTGGGGTCACCATGGCTTGAAGTGATGGTGACTCTGTGGGACCCAACCCAATAAACTATGTGGTAAATACTTTGGACCAATATCGTACATAGTTTGTCTGTCCTGGGGGTCTCTACCTTGCCACGACAAGGTAACATTGCTTGAGGTCTATGGAGCACAAGCCACCTGTCAATGGTGGAGTGCAGGGCACTTATGAGGGCAATATTTTTGCTGATGTTTCTGTGCACTGCACTGGTCTTTCCTCCTCTTTTAGGACTCCAGATAGAAGAAGATTGCAAGAACTTTATAATGGAAAATTGACTTGGGGGCTGAGGGGTACCAGATGTACTGCTGTTCTTCTGGGCCAAGTACAGAAGCCAGATCTGCAAACTAGCAGAGCTGGAGCAGAATCCCAAATGGAAGGCTTTGTGAGATACTTTACAGGGCCCTTGCTGTGATACTGGCAGATATATCCAACTCGTGCCCATGGACCTTGGAGCCATCCTGGTTCTACAGGGTCATGGAGAACTTCCAGAATAAGTACAACAAGAGCCCAGCAACCCTGAAAACCCCCCGTAAAATTAAAGAGGTAGTTAGAGCAAGGATCAGACTGTCACCTGCGGACATACTACCTGGCAACAGCTACCAGGCCACGTAGGAATGTATTTTTCCACAAGGTCCTACAGAATGAACACAGGGGCTTTAAGTGGCAGTTAGCCCACTGGGTGATCCCTGGATGGATGCTGAGATACAGAAAGGGGCAGAAAGGCCCATCAAATTGCCCCAGGCAAACCTGCCAGTGGAAGAAGGAGACAATCAATCAACTTCCCATACTCCAGAGAGGTGTGAAGGAGAGCAGTTGTACTCCTCATGATGATGATAGGGATCAAGACCTTGTCCAGAAAGGTTGTGTTGTTCGAACACCTGAGCAGGCAGCAAGGGGCCAGCAGCCCACTTGCATCAGTTCATCTCCTGCTTCAGGAAGGCCCGATGGAAGACCAAGAACCTGCTTAAATACAGATACATGAACCTCCCAGTGGATCACGGCATCAGAATGGGAGTGAGTGAACTACAGGTCTATTACAGGAAGACAAAAGAAGATGATGGGGAGAAGATGGTGGAGGATGCATGGAAGAGAAAGGACTGGGGGGTACTGTTCAGAAAGGAGGCACCCGGAGAAGATGATGACGCTGAGGAAGAGGACAATGAGTGACAAAAAGGGGATGAGTGACAAGGATGACGGGGTGGAAGAGGGTGACAAAGATGACTTGGACTAAGGGCAGGGGAGGGAAATGGAGGAATTGTGGGAGGAGTGAGGGTGGGAAGGGGAAGGGAGGATAGACAGAACAGGTGATTGTAATAGTTCAAGAAGATGGTGACAGGCATGTGGGCATACTGGAGTGTGGCATGTGGGTGCACAGTGTGGTTATTGTAATGGGGATGATGATGGTGTAATGGTAGATGGTTTTTGGATTGTTAAGTGAATTGTATCAGTCATGAGACAGGTGTGTAGAAGTGTGGATATATTTATTTATAGAGAAATATATATTTTTGAAAAAAAAAAGTTTGCATTACATATAAGTAGGTGCCAAAGTGCTGCTCAAAAATGTGTTTATGGAATACCTATGCTAAAATTTCCAGCAGTTTCAAACAAAATTAGCATGCATCAATTCTGGATAAACTAAGTGCAAATTGCTACAGTCATATTTAGTTTCAAGGTTATTGTTTTTAAATTTGTTCCTCACTTCCATGTGCTCAGTGACAGCAGGAACTGACAGTAAGGAGAGGGGAAGGGACTACTGGGGGAAAAAGGTTGGTTGGAAGTGGAAAGCAAAGGGCTACATGACCCCCCAGGTTTGTTTTCCCTGCTGTAGTAGTGGGAGGGGGACAACTTCAAGGCAAATCTCCAATAATTAGATTCTACACCTGGAAAATTATGACAAATTTGTAATTTTTCCATATATAGAATCTAATAATTATGTAGGAGTCATCTTATAATTAGGGTCATCTTCTATTCAAGTAAATACAGTAGTCCTTCATTATTATCCACATTTCACCAAAGCAGAAAGAAATATGGTGTCTTGCTGAAGGCCAGCCCAAATCTGGCAAAACATACAAATAAAAACAAGACATTGAGGTGATAGGGCAGTACTCTTCCCACTAGACAGAACTGAAGGACAGAGCTGCTGACTTCAATGAGGAAAGGACCAGAATCTGAATAAAGTAAATCCAAGTTAAATCCACATAAGCTTCCACAAGCATGTCTGGGATTCCTGCATCCCTTGCACTGTCCCTGCCACCTTCTGCAGATGTAGCATTGCAATTTGTTACATAGCAAATTAAAATACATCAGATGTGTTTTACTTCACTATGTAACAAAATCATTTAAATTGAAATATGCTGCCACACATGTATAGTCTAATACAATTGAAACGTAATATGCCACCGCAGGTGTCAACTATGATGGCATTAAACTGGTAAAAAGGGGCAATTAAACTGCTTAAAAGGCCAATTTTGTCATGTGTACAACCACCCTTCGTGCCTAAAATTGATACCTGCAAATGCAGGTATCAAATTTAGGAGTGAATAGCTAAAGCACATTAACGAATGTGTAGGCGCATTAAAGCGCATTAACGCTGTGCATGTGGACTGACTTGGGACTAAAATTAATTCCACTAACACACACACACACACACACACAAACACTAACATTAACACTAACACTAACACTGACACTGACACACACAGCATTAATGTGCTTTAATGCCTACACATGTAGATGTGTGCCTAAACCTGCTAAGTTAATTTGCATTAAATTTAGGCATGCTTAAATACACGTGTACACACACCCTTAAATTATAAGAGTTTCTTCTCCCTCCTTCAAGGACCTCCTGATGGATGAATGCTCAGTCTGCCTCATGCAGTACGTCTCAATTGCTTCTTGTTCACATGAGTTAGGAATAGGTTTTGTCTGGGGTGAATCATAATTATTTTGAGGTCTAAAGCTTCTCACATCATCACTGACTACTTCATCCTAAAATCAAAACTGTGTTACTGGAATGAAATTTCCAGAGATTGTGACTCCCATCCATCCATCCATCCATCCATCCAATTGTTTGAATTTACTTCCTGATCTGATCTGACTAAAGGTAATACCAAAGGTATAGCACCCAACAGGAGGAAATACTTTCAGATCTCCTTTGAACAGAAAAGATATAAATTGAAGTTTAGAGTTCCTCAGGGATCAGTGGTCATCATCTGATTACATTTTAAGGGTGAATGAGAGGACAGTTCAGTCAAAAATATACACACCTGGTGCAGCAAAGGAGCCGGGAACCCCAAACCAAATCTGAGATGTTATGGAAAGGTTACTGTGACTCATTCAGTCTTGTGACTACTACTTCTGATCACCAATGAAACTGCCATGGGTGACCTTGAGGAAATGAAAAATAACTGAATAGCTGTGTCCATGAAGGTGAAGGATTCAGGAGCTCAGGTAACAATCTCATCTCTCCTTCTGGTAAAGGGTAAAGACTCAGGCAAGAACAGATGCATCCTGGAGATCATCTCATGGAAGTGTTTATGATGTCAACTGCATGGCTTGGGCCTCTCAGATCATAGGGTGCATGTCATTCCAAGATGAGTGCCTGTTTGATGGAGAGGGGATCTATCCACTGAGTAACAATAAGAGAATCTTTTCTTATAAAATTGTAAACTAAAGGAGAAGGTTTTATTTGAGGTTCAAGGAAGTAGGAGACAAAAAGCACCACAGGGAATTAGAGAGAAGCATGATCTGGATAAAGGGCTTATGAGAGAAGGTAATAAGGGAAATCTAAGTAATGACATGAAAGGGAAATAAGTAGGGCAACCAGCTAGTCATATACAGTAGCTTTGCAGTAATGTAAGGAGTATCAGAAGTCAGAAGAACTGTCAGTTCTTTAGCATGCATAGAATTATGATGTAGTTGGGATAACTGAGATTTCATTTTGGGATTGTTTCCATGAATAAAATACTGAAATGGGTATATGGCTTGTTCAGGAAGGACAGGCATAGAAAAATGTGAAGCGGTAGTAACTTGTATATTTTAGATATATACACTTATTCTAGAATTTAGAATGATGTGGGACATAGGCCTGATAAAAGTCTTTGGGTTAGGAGGAAACAGCAAAGGAGAGAATCTCCTATAGACTACCAAACCAAGAGGAGGAAGTAGATGAGGCCTTTTTAAACAATTAACTGAAGTATCAAAATCATAGGGCCTGGTGGTTATGATGGACTTTGATTGCTATGCTACAGTCTGGTAAGGTAATGCAGCAGTGCATAGAGAATCTGCAAAGTTCTTAGATTGTGTTATGTACTTTTTGGAAGAGATTGTGGGAAAATCAATTAGAGTGGAATTTCTTCTTAATTTTCTTCTTACTAATAGGCAGAAATTGGTTAAGAAAATGGAGGTGTAACACATTTGGGACCATGAAAAGATAGAGTTTATAATCTTAAGAAAAGGAAGAAAGGAGAGCAACAGAGGAAAAACATCATACTTCAGAGAAGCAGATGTTAACAAACTCAGAGATCTGGTGAGCAGGTTCCCATGGAAGGAAAGTCTAAGGGAAAAGGTGTCCAGATGGGTTGGTTATCCTTTAAGGAGGAAATATTAAGGGAACAAGAAAATTGTATCTCAACACAAAGGAAGGATAATATGAGCCTAAGTCCTACTAGAGAAGATTACTCAGGTTACCCAGAGAGGTTGTGGAATCTCCATTCTTAGTGGTTTTTAAGACTTGGCTAGACAAAGCCCCAGATGGGATGGTATAGTTGGTGATGACACTGCTTTGAGCATGGGGTTGCACTATATGACATCCTGAGGTCCCTAATTTTATACGATTCTATGATTTTACCCCAGGTTCCAGCTGGAAGTATTCAAGAACTAGGATGAGTCATTCCCCAGGGATCAGAAGAAGTGGGCCCTGCTTGCTTAGATCTTTATATGGCTATACCAGACAGCAGAAATCTGTCTGGGCAGCAGGCTGCCTTTCTGTGTTCACCGTCTGCTTAGAACTCCTAAACTTGACTCTGTGGTCTGAACCTCTGGATTGTGACTCTGTGCTTGGAACTTTCTTATTCCTGTTCTTATCTTGGACCTCTTGGCCCAGATCAACTTCTTGCCCTGTTCATGACCTTATCTTGACCCCTGGCTGTCTGTCCTGGACCAGGATTGATGTCCAGTTTTGATGTTGGCTTCCATTCTGGTAAACCCCTAACCCAGTATGGTCTGCTTCGACTAATTGCTTTTGTCCCCATCAACCTTTACAGATTGGAAGCATATAAAATGATAGGCTTGTGTAAACCATGGACTCTTTAGTGAGTTTAAATTTCGACATACATATATATGTATGAAACTCCATAGTGGATCAACATATAGACCCATTTGATTCATTTTGTATTTCTGTTATGCAAAAGAAGGATGGGATTTGAAGAACAGAGCAGAAAAAGTGGTGTCAGAGATGCAAAAAAGGGCTTCCAAAGACAGGTATAACTTCAATGGACAGTATCCTGTGGGGCACCACCAGAGCAGATTACTGTTAATACGCAGCTTTTGCTTGAGACATTTGAGCAGTCAGTAGTTGTTGATAGCCGTGTACTGCTTCTCAAAGTGGCCCAAAACATACACCTAAGAAATCAAGAGTCTGTGACAATAGCAGAGTTTCCAGCAAATTAATTTCTCACCCGACATGGGATTCCAGGTGAGTTAAATGCAGATGAAGGAAGATACTTGGAATCGAAAGTGTTTGTTTAGGCTTGTGAGATTCTAGAGAATGGCAAAACATGCAGCTGTCCAATTTCCTATGGTTGGGTGGGAAGATGTGAAATTCAATGTGACTTGGGATATTCAACTAGCTGCGTAGTAGAACACCAGGAAAGAGTCTGGGACCATCATATCCTATTTCAAGAGATGGTTCACAAAAGAGAAGCCACAGAGAGTACAAAGCGCACCTGAGTGGTCCTCAGGTATGGGCATGAACTAAAGCCTCCCGAAATTATTTTGCAAAGAGTTCCTGAGGAGAAAAAAAGCAATGCAGACTATTGGCACTATTGAGAAATCCCAAAATCCCAAACTAAAAAAATTCACACCTCTGCCAGGGAAAATATGAGTATTGTTTCTGAGAAAATGAAAGACATATATGCTACAAGGCCATATGGGGGAGCCTTGAAAGGAAGATCTCTGTTGTAGGTTGGGTAGAAATCTTTAACTGATTGTGCTTTGTGAGTGACCCTGTACATCACTGACCTGGATAAAAGAACTGCTGGAGTGTAAATTACAGCTGGGTCCCAGGACTAAACCCAAAGTTATACATAAAGACCATCTAAGAAAATGGGCACTATTGGACATGACATTACAGTTTGGATGCCTCCAGAAACTCATAAAACAGCTGTGGAAGCAGAAGCTGGGAGCGTTGTGACAGAGATGAATTCTGCATTGGCCAGAATGCATGGTATCTGTCCTATCCAGAAAACTCTACAGAAACAACAGGAGTTTTTCAGGATCTCAATGCTAAGAAATTAGTCAGGGAGAGAAATGTTCTGGGGAGATATGAATGGGAGTAAAAATGTTTTGCATTGGTGTTATGAGAATGTCTTGATAAAGAGAAATGATTCCATAGGGGGCAGGACTAAGAGCAATAGACTCAAGCTGCATCAGAGAAAATTTAGGTTGGAGATTAGGAGGAACTGTCTGACTGTGAGGGTGGTCAAGCATTGGAACAGACTACCTAGAGAAGCTGTGAGACTTCCATCCCCAGAAGTTTTTAGAAGCAAGTTATACAGACACTTGGATGGGATGGTGTAGTCAGGGATGATCCTGACTTAACCAGGCAGCTTGCATGAAGGGTTACTGCCATCCATCCTGAGGAAAGGCTATGTATTCCATACCTGAGACCCCAGAGATGAGTGCCCTGGTACTTGGCCAGCCATTCTTCTGCACCCCCACCCCCGCCGGCCTGCAGCCTGTAAGCAGGGTCCAGGTCCCCCTGATTCTCCAGGTCTTGTTCCACTAGGTGAGGTTGGCCAGAGACGATACTCACGGATTTACAGGGAAGGTTGCAGGCTCCTGGAGGTTACTGAGCATTGGGACTCCAAGGTTTAGTGAACTTCCTGTAACTCAGGTCCAGGTCTCTGCTCTTCTGTTCTGTTGCTCTTGGCACTATTGAGAAGGCCTCCCTTGTGCCCCCATCCCCTCTGACCTTGGGATCTGTGTCTTCCATGACAGGAGGCTGAAGTCATGACCCTTTTGTGCTCCAGACACGGGGCAGCTTTGACCCCTTGGGCGGGGGGCTGGACCTGATGATCTTGCGAGGTCCCTTCCAGCCCTAATGTCTATGAAATCTATGAAACCTCATAAAATCCCGTTCAGACGTACTTTCCTATGAGTCTATATTCTCAGGTTGCAGCTTGTGAATTACTACTTCCTATTCTGTTGGGGATAGGTCATTCCTGGTGTCACCATTTTTAAATTCCTGCCAAATTCGTAGGTGTTGTTGCAGTGAGGGATGTTGTTATGCTGGAAAATATTAATGACTGCTACCAAGTGTGCCTTATGCCTACAGGCAACCACAGACCTCATTAAAACTGGTGTTCCTGTTAAAGGGGAAAGCAATTTAGCTGCTTTATAGAAACAGTCAACTAGAGGCTATAGAAGCCCTTACCCAAGAGTCTGAGGGTACCCAGGCAAGATGCAGGAGAGGACCAGGAATGAAGTCAAGACTGTTTCTAGGGACTGGTCAAGAAACTTTCCTGGGGATTTAGGGGAGAATGGGCAGCTCCTGAGAGCTCAGAACTGTCTGGGAAGGCAGGCTTGGAAATCCAGAGTGAGGCCCCTGACTGCTTCTGTTTACTTGTAGTGTGTTCGGGGAGAGAGGACTTTGTGCACACTGTAAACAAACAGGACGGCTCCACATAAAAGATCTGACTCAAATAATCAATTTCTTCCCCTAAATGCAACAGCCTGGAAAGACCTTGAATATTGACTAGCTGCTTGGGGCAGGAGGCAGTGATATTAAGGCTTGAAGAGACAGTTATGATTATTTGGTCAATTAGGTCCTTCCCTGACATGCACACTTTTTGAACTCTTCTATAGTTTAGGGGTTGACATATCCAAAGGGAGTTATGGGCCTGTCTCCCAATGAATTTCATCCTGACTTCCTGTACCCCTTCTCACCCACATATCCTGTCCATCTTGATTATAAGGGACTATCTCTCACTGGGCACATGTACATGTGAAATATGTGATGCAATAAACTCTAGAGCATAACACACCAGAGTTTATTGTTTCTGGGTGCAGCATTTACACATTCACATTGAGCTGGTTCAGAGTAGCTCTAGGTTGGAGCACATTAAGCCAGGTCAGAGCAACCCAGGGTTGCTCCGACCCAGCTCAGTGTGCTGCAGAAGGGCTGTCTGGGGCAGCTAGCAAACATCTCCAGGATTAAAAAACATTCCAGTTCCTTTCTACTCTGACAAAATTAAAAAAAAAACAAACTAACCTCTTTTTTTGTAAAACCACAGAAGCAGTAAATGAAAGAAACTGGTGGACACCTTGAGGGCTTAGGAGAATAAAAGAACTAATGAAGCTGAAGTCAAGAAAACAGTTATATTTTTCTGATACTTCCCATTCCACTGTACTACTTACTAGACTCACCCTCACCTTTCATTGCTGGAAAAAATCTGTGTGCTGGCTTCCAGCCTCCTTTCACAACCAAAGGACTTCACACTCCTCTCAAAGACAGGATTATTGCCCAGGTGGGGGTTCTGGCTCCCACCTGCCAAGCTGACATGCCTCCCAGAGTCAAGAATAGCACCTAGGTGCACATCCTCATAAATGTGCACATGAGGTTTGTGGTACCACAAACCCATTTGTGGCACCACAAACCACACATAGAACACATGCACACATTCACCATGCTGCTCATTTCAGCACAGCAGGCTTTTTTTACACTGGGAGATCCCAGTGTCAAAAAAATATTATACTAAAAAGAGTGGTGTGGCACACATGGCAGCACAGTGTGCTGCAGAAAGGGAGCCTGGCCAGCCAGAGCCACATTCTGACTGATGGCCAGGCTCCAAGTGCCCAGGTCACCACCACTGCTGCCCCAGAAGGCACGCAGGACCCCAGGTAAGTTTGCTGGGGCCAGCCCAACCGCTGGCCCCAGTCTTCTCTACCTCACCCAGGGCAATTTTCCACACACTGGAGCATGCATGCAGGGGCATACCCAGGGACAACTAGAAGCAGCACAAATATGTGCTGCTGCTATTTATCCCATGGGGAGCATGTGCCCCTGCATATGCGCACTCATGGGGACTTGCCCTAAGAGTCTTGGGGTTATGGACAAAGCAGTCCAATGAATGATGTTATGTGGGACAAGCAGTGCTGAAGGCTATCATGGTTGCTGGAACTCAAAATCAAAGGGATAAGGCCACTCACCTGAGAGCCATGCCAAGAGGACAGGAATCCTTGTGGTTCTACCTCCAGTGCAGGCAGCTAGACTTCTGCCCAGAAGGCACCCTGAAATCTCCATTTTGTAGCACAGACCTTCTGGGAGACCAGTTCCAGCGAGGCCGGGGGGATGTGTGGCTGGAGATTACAGCAGAAGATTGTCCTTGTTTGAGAGATAAGCTGAGTTCAGTGTCACATTGCAGGTTGGGAGGGCTGGAGATGAGACAGGGAAGGGACCCAGGGGCAGGGCATATGATAGAAATATCCCTTCCCTCTTCCCCCCTCACTTCTGTTCACTCAAGCTGATTCCCTTCTAACTTCTTCCTTCAGTGCTCCTGTGCATGGCACTATACTCTCATATGCAGAAATGATCTTTTGCACGCAGTTCCATGGCCTTATTTATATCACTACATTGTGAAATATGGAGCTGTTCCTGGAACTGCCTATGCAAACACTCCCTTCTGGTTGGGGGACCTACAGAGTGGGGTGGAGAGTTGTTCCTCTGAGTCCAGAGCCTATTATGAATGAATTCACAGATATTGGCTTTGGAGTACATAGGGGCATGAGGAAACATGGATGGGCTTAACTGAAAGTGCAAATTCAAACCCATGCAGTTATAGAAGTACCAGGGCTAGGTGGACCCATTCATTCAGGTGGCAGAAGGCTTAGGCTTACATTTTCACAGGGAACCATTACTAATTCCATGCGCTGCTACCAGCTGATATAAATGAAACCAGAAAAGTCCCTTTTCTATTGGAGTCAACATAGGTATATCATGTTCAATTCACTGAACAAAGTTCCCTCCTAGACAAGGTCTAAATCTGTGTAGACATCCATTTCAATTAAATTGGTGTCTCTTCTGAAGTTGCTGCTCAGACTGTGAGTATAGACACCTATGCATGGTATGTTCTAAAATCCCATTTATGTAGTACAGCTTGCCCTGTATCCTGTGTGTTTTCACACCTAGTCACACGTGTAAATGTGACCCAGTTTGTTTCCATCTGTATTCAAAGCTGGGAGAGTTTAAAGGGGATTTGGGATATTATGGTGAAAACTCTCCTCATTTCTAGTCCAGGCAGGACCTCAGAAATCTAAGCACCCACTTCCCATTCCCTTCCTGGCAGAGGGAGAGAACAGGGTCACTCAGCAGAATTTCTGTGAAATCCCACAGGCCTCAGAACTATGTGGTGCTAGGAGGTTGTGTTTGCTCATCTAGTTCCAGGAACAGCTCTTTTGTTTCACAATGCATTACTATAGATAAGGGAATGTTCAGACATTTGTTCATCTGCAAGGAATAGGCTGTGCAGGGATATGCTGTATTATGAAGACAACAGGCCAGGATGGATAGGGAGGGATTTCTGAATACCAGGTGAGAGGGTCCATGGGTAATATGATTGATAGGGATCCACAATGCAGATGCCAAAACATGTATTGTGAGAGGATGGAGCCATTTAAATATTCAATGTCTGCACTAACTGCCACCAGGCAGGGACAGGCCCAAAGCAGCTCCATAGGACCCAAAATGCAGAAACCATTGGCAAGCCCAACACTGGATGCACGAGGGCCAACCTAGTAAGGAGGGCTTTAAATTAGGTTCCATGGGGGTGGTGATCAAAATTCTCCATTAACATTGCAATCAAGGTGAAAGGACTGGAAGAAGCAACTCAATTCTGGGAAAGGGACAGAGAACCACAAGACAGTAACATGTGATGGAAGTAAATCATATTGTAAAATATGACTGATGTATGTATGCAAAGTGAGATGTATAGGGAATAAACCAAATGAGCTGGAAGCTGCAGCCTGTGAAAAGAACTATGACTTGATTGGTACCAGTGAGCACATCTGCACATTCATTAATGCTCTGTAATCAGTGCTACTATGCACTAGTGCAGATGAACACTTTTTAAGTGATGTTAATGCACGTTACATTAAATCTACTGCATATTAGCATATAAGAACAGTTTTTGCCAGCTGCGCTAATGCTTAGTAGCATTAGTCTTCTGCACATTAAGCATCTTGTGTAGCCGTGCCCGCAGACAACTAATGGGACAGCTCTTATGACCGGTATGTCCACATTGGACACATCTACACATGCATTTGATCTGGGCTTAGTTTACTCTGGAGTAAACTTCTGTGGATTAAGCGCTCCCGGGAGGGCATCTACACATGCAAGGACTAGAAAGCAGATTTGCTGCTCTTAGCACCAAGCTTTCTGCAGCCCTGAAATGGGCCTCTGCCACAATTGTGGGGAGCTCTGAGATCTGGCCACAGCTGCCAGAAGTTGGCAGCCATCTTTAAAAGCCAGCCCCACTGTGCTCCCAGTCACTTCCTTGCCCAGAAGCAACATGCATAGTGCAGAGGCAGCATGTGGCAGTTGTCTCCTTGCACCCTCTGCCTCCCTGTGCTATGGCTGCTTCAGCCTCTGCCCCTGGCTTTGTTGACCAGTGCCATAAGCTCATGATGGCTGCTGTGCTGGCCCTGCTGACCTCCTGTGTTGAACGCTGCCTGGCTGACAGCCATCACGGCCAGCCCAGTTCCCCCATGTGTAGCAACTGCTTGACTGGCCGCAGCGCACTATTCCAAGGACACTGCCACACAACAGCCACTGTCAGGGACTCTGATGAAGGGCTTCCAGATGCCACTTCTAGGGCTACCATTGCCCTCTTGGGCCTCCAGCCCCACTGCCTCTGGGTCTGCCACACCAGCCAGGACTGGTGGCTGCACATCATCCATCATGTGACCTGGCATGACAAGCAGGCTGGATACATTTTGGCTGACCTGGGCCATCTTCTGGGACCTGTTCGGGCAGCTCTAGCCACACCTGGGGTATTTGTACAATCACATTTTTTGCCCTGTCTTGCACTACAACAATGTGACTGTTTACAGAACAAAAACCATTATTTGGATCACAGGAATAGAAACTGTATCCAAAGCAATTTTCTCTTCCTCCTCCTCCTCCTCTTTTGTGCTAGAAAGGAGAAATTGTGCACCCTGCTCCAGAATTAGAGTTTTTATCCTTGGCCCGATGAAATGCACATCTCAGGGTCTTGATCTTGGTTTGGCACTGTGTTCAGTCCCAGTTGTGCCCTCACATCTTAATTTCTTTTGCAATGGTGGTATACGCTGGCTTATTCCTCCTACTTTCAAGCTGCTCTATGATCTTTTCCTCTGACCAAATGTCCATCAAATCCTTTAGTTCTTCCCAGGTGGGGCCCTGGTTGATGGGTGATCCATCAGCTACATACTGCTGGACTTGGTTTTCTAAGACATCGGGAAGCTGTTCGTCGCCAAGACATTGTCAAGACCAAGGTACTCTAACAACAACTGAGTCACGAAAGGTCACTTACAAATTTTGCGGGGCTATTATATAGACATGTCTTGAATGAATCTTTTGAAAATTCCACATACTAATAATTGTGAAGGTGTCAACTGTGTCTCAGAACCAGAAGTCAGGGCAATGTGATCAAGCACTGTGTGAGGTTTTCTGTCTATTCTCTTGTTGTATGAAATACACAGTCACTTAGTTTGATCTCAAGTTACCTGAGAATTTCCCCGTTTCTTCTTTTCTTCTTCAGTGGTGACGTGGATCTCTCCTGCCACGTCTTGATGTTAACAGATTTATACCAGGAGGATATGAGTTAAACACCACTGGATTAAGGGGTTATTGAATTACCTTGTGTTTTGAAATTTTCCAAAAATAATGCACTGGTCAATCAAAGATGAAAACTCATGGTGTGTTCTTTATGATAGGGTTCTTTTATTAGATATCTATCTAAACTTCTTTTACATTAATTTCTTTTCTTTCTTAGGGACCACCATATCATGGGTTGAAAGATGTGACAGGGTCTAGTTCCTCAAGCTACTACCCAACTTTTTTCAGTATAGGTAAGTCTTAATTCTTAGATACTTCTCTAAACAACACACAATAGACTTAGAATTAGGAGAAAAAAAATTGTTCCAGTCCTTTAAGTTCAATGTGCCTAATTTTCTTGGGGGGGGGGAGGTCCACCTTTTTTTGAAGATTATCAGTCTAAAAAAACTCCCAAACAATCCGGAAAAAAAAAAAAAAAGATGTCTTCCCCTTTAAGTCTGTATGCGAGGTTGGGCTTATCTTTTCTCTGTTCATTTCTTCTTTATAATGTTGCTTTAACCCAACTCATCACTTCATCACTTAAGAGAAATACAAGAAAAGTTTTACTTTGCACTGTAGGGCTCAGTTGACTGTGCTGGCCCTCATAGCCGCACCAACTCTCCGATCAAGTTCCCAATGATGAATCCTACATCTGCATCTCTCGCTTCACTGCAACTCTCCGGTTGATCCAGCCAGCTCCCAGGCCACTCCCTTCTGCCCCCACACTTCCAATCAGCCCTACAGTCATTCTTCAGTGCCCAGTCTCTTTGCCTGTCCTCATCTGGGGCTCTCTCCCCCTCCTTCTTCCTTCAGGGTTTTTCTAGCTTCACGGAGCAGCTGCTCCAGAAGCGTGGCTCTCTTTTCCTTTATTGGTTCTTGCCAGTGTTCGGTTCTTACTGTCACTGGCTCTCTCTCTTTATCACACATTTTATCACACATCTTCCCCCTTAAGACACCGCTAAGTGCTTTTTTTTTTCCTATTGCCAGCTTTATATCATTGGAGGTTCATTGACTTTGGTTGACATCCAACTCAAGTTTTTCTGATCAACACCAAGATAAGACGTCTGCCACAATGTTGGTCTGGCTGGGCCTGTATTCAATTCAGAAATGAAAAGGTTGTAAGGCTAAGGCCCACCGGGTGATCTGAGCATTGTCAGTCTTTGTGGTTTGTAGCCACTTTAGAGGAGCATGATCAGTGATTAAGGTAAACTCCTGGCCAAGAAGATAATAGGAAATATTCTACCCCCCACTTGATAGCTAAGCATTCTTGTTTGATTGTTGTGTACCTTTGTTCATGGTGGTTAAGTTTGCAACTAACATAGGGTATGGGCCAGTCTACTCCTTTGTGTTCCTGAGACAGTACTGCTCCCAGGGCTTGATTGGATGCATCTGTCTGCAGAACAAAAGATTGTTTGAAATCAGAGGTCTGCAGTACCACTTCCTTATGTAACCCAGGCGGTACTCCAAGAGGTACCCCGTCTCCAATTGAAGGGATCAAAGCAGGTGCACAAGCACTATGGGAGGTGTAGGGACTCTCCTCCCCATATAGCGAAGAGCCAGACCACCAATGAGGACTTAACCATATACCTTTTAATGAGGGAACAATACTGGGAACATAACCAGTATAAATCAGGGGGGCATAGGGGACACTACAATGCCCCGAAGGGGCAGGATTCAACAAAGGTTAGACACTTACAATCATAGACATATTCATCCAGTTGACAAAAGACAGGGTTAACCAAAATGTAAAACACAAACAGCAGAACAAACAATACTGGTTGGTATTACTGGAAATACAAAAGGAACAAAATACAAAATGTCAAATTACAAGGAATATAGGGCCTAAGTACCTGGAGGGGGAGAAAGGGGGAAACCACAATTGCCCCTTTCCACTGCAAGAGGAATTTCTCCTTGTTAGATCACTCACCTCAAGTCACCAAAGCTGGGACTTAAACTCAGATCTCCCATATGGTAGTCAAAAACCTCTGCCACATAGCCACCAGTGCTAGTACCGCTCCAAACTGCTAGGGGTCTTGACCTTCCCAGGGCCCTGGCCTCACGTTGAGCTGCTTGGCCTCTGATTGGAGAAGCTGGAAGCAGAGCTGGGAACCTCTCAGGTCACTGCTCAGATCTTGCTGGAACTGGGGAGACTTTCCAGCTGGACACGGTCTCTTGTAGGGGATCCTGAAGCCCAGTGGGGAGCCTCTCCTGCCAGCCGCATGCTGCACTGCTGAGGACCCCAGTGCTGCCTGCAGGTCCCACTCCTTCAGGCTCTTCTGGGGCAACTGCTTTTGCCCCTCTGGCTCAGCTCTTGCCAGCTCCTTAAAGCTCCTTCCTTGTGGTCCCTCTCTCGTCTCTCCTAAGTCAGCCGTGCTGCCCCTTTTATTCCCCTCCAGGTGACCCAAGGGGCCAATTAGGAGACATGGAGGGTGAGTCTCTGGGGCCTGATTGGTGAGGAAAGGGAATCCCAAGTCCTCCAATCATCTTTTACCCCTTCAAAACCCCTGGGCCAAATCATTACCAGATTGGTGAGGAAAGGGAATCCCAAGTCCTCCAATCATCTTTTGCCCTTTCAAAACCCCTGGGCTAAGTCACTACCAGCTAGCCCGTCACACTTACATAATGCTGTTTTTGTTTGTTGGAATGCCTTAAGGTGAGTTTCAGCCCATTTTATTGGACCTGAAGCTCTTCCTTTTAGGGCATTGGTTAGGGGTGCTGATACCTGAGCAAAATGAGGAATGAAATGCCGTTAATAGCTGGCTAATCCCAGGAAAGCCCTCAACTGCTTTCTGGTTTGTGGAGGTGAATAGTCTCTTATTGCCTCTATCTTATCTGCTAAGGGCCGTATCCTGCCCTGACCAACCATAAATCCTAGATCCTTGGTTTCAGCTTTTCCCAGTGCACACTTCCTGGGATTGGCAGTCAGACCAGCTTGCCAGAGTTCCTGAAGAAAAGCCTGGAGGACTCTCAGATATTGCTCCCACGCCTCAGTGTAGATAATAATGTCATCTGTGTAAGCTGGCACATATCTTCAGTGTGGTACTAAAACCCAGTTGATGAGCCTTTGAAATGTAGCGACTGCCCCATGTAAGCTGAATGGCATGCATTTGAATTCATAGAGGCCCCAAGGAGTATGGAAGGCTGTTTTTGGTTGATCTTTCTTCCTAACTGGAATTTGCCAATATCCCTTGGTTAAAACTAATATGGAAATATATTTAGCCTGTCCGACCCTTTCTAGCAATCTACTAATCTGGAGCATTAGGAAAGCAGCAAATCTTGAAATGGCATTTAGCTTGCAAAAATCCCCACACAGCTGGAGTGAGCCATCCGATTTCAGTACTGCCACTAAAGGACTCCTCCAAGGGCTTCATGATTCAGTGATTACCCCCTGGGCCAACATCTAATCTATCTCTTTCCTTATAATGTCATAATGATGGTACAGAATTCTCCATCATTGCTATCTTAGTACTTTGCCCTCTGGTGTGATGATTCAATGAGACATCCCTTTCGTGCACCCAGGAACTTCACTGAAAATGTCTCAAAATTCTCTTATTAGATGTACCAGTTGTACCCGCTGTCTCTCATCCAGTTGTGTTCCTATGCCCACAGCCTTTATTGCATCCCCCCTTCCTTATTTCTATTTTCTTCGGACCTGATCTTTATCTTTTCTTGTGCGGGAGTGGAGAGGGGGCCCTCTTTTTCTTTCCAGAACTTCAACAGATTGATATGGAAGATTTGTTTTTACTTATTATATCCCGGTTGGAACACTTCATAATCCACAGGGCCAACTTTCCTTATAAACTCAAAGAGCCCGTGCCAACTAGTCAAGAATTTGCTAGAGGCACTCAGAAACAGTACTAACACTTTCTGTCCTGCCAGGAACTCCCTCTGTTGTGTCCCCTGATCATATGATTCTTTTTGTTTTGACGGAGCTTGAAGAAGATGCTCCTGTACAACCTCTCCTATTTTATGTAATCTACCTCTCAACTCTTTTACATATGTTCTTTTCTGGGGAGACAGGGCTTTCAAGCCAGGATTCTTGCAGGGCAACTGTTTTTGTCTGGGGGGAGGTTGGCTTCAAACCAGGGTTCTTGCAGGGCAACTTTTTCTGGGGTACTACAGGGCAAGTCCCTTTTCTGGGGAGATGCTTGGTTCAAAACGGGGTTATTGCAGGTCAGGCCTGTTTTCTGGTGAGATGCTTCTTTCAAAGGTCAGTAAGCCAAGAATGAGGAGGTATACCCAACAACTATCTCCCATTTTCTGGGTAGATGCTTCTCGGGTGTGCCTATTTAATGATCTGGTAAAAGCAAGTATTATGAACCCAGGGTGCATAAATGGGTTCCAGGGGTCATCCTAAACCACACATTTGAGTTTGAAGTGGACAGGCAGTACATCACCTTCCCACACCACCAACCACGGTAAAGGGGAAAGGCTCTGCTATGCCAATGCTCAGTGCATGGACACCTGACCAGGGCAATCATTGACATGCAGAAAGGAGGTCACTTGCAATGCTAATTGAGTGAATGCAGCTCCAATTACCACTAAGAGCCCCCCTTCCCCACCGCCCTGCTTGATGGTGGTGCTGTGTGCTGAGAAGTGGCCCTGCTGCATATGTGCAAACAACCTGGCTTCATGGAATTCAGATGGGATGAGCGAGGAGGACCAAATTGAGATTCAAGAAGAAATGCGTGAGGACAGGAACCTGGAGAGTGGTGACAAAGTGAGGGAAGACATTGAAATAGAGCATCTGGATGACATGGGTGAGGAGGAGGAGGACGAGGAGGAAGAACTGTTGCTAAGAATTCTGCTGCTGGCCTTGGATTTACTGCATAAAATAGAGGTGCAGCTAATGATGGCAGTGTATGCTGTGTTCCTGCTTCTAAACGCTTCTGATGAGATGCTTACATGTGGACACGCCAGATGTGTGGTGCAGTGGGATAGCTGAAAGGCAGGTGTAGAAGTGGAAGCTGACAGGGCTCTGTGGATCATCCTCAGGAGTAGCAACTGCAGGGTCTGGGCCCACGTGAGCAGCTCAGACTGGTGGGACTGAAACATACAGACCACTTGGAATGATCAACAGTGGCTCAAGATGTTCCAAATGACTAGGGAGACTTTTAATCACTTTGTCTCAATTCTGGGGCCAAAAAGTGTCAGTCAGAACACTGTCATGAGTTGGACCATAGCGCCAGGCAAGAGGGTGGCCATGGCCATCATGAAACTGACCACCCTGTCCAGCCTCCACTACATCATCGTCACGGCGCAGGGTCTTGTGGGATGGCCATGATCTCCCCGAGGTCCCCTTCCCATGCCAAGTTGGCCCAAAGGGCACCCTCACGTCTCACCCGCCACATCTGTGATGGAAAATAAATATATGGGAGGCTGCCTTATGTCCTCTTCGACACGGTTTGATGTAAATACCTGATCCCGTGGACTCCCAGACCCCTTGTGGGTCCCACTCTGCAATGGGTGCTTCAGGGGCACACTAGCCTTATGGGCTATGCATGGCTCCAACCATGCCCCAAGCCTTGCAGATGGAATTGACATTGTTTAGTCATGGACTTGTTATACTGTGGGTCCCTTGCCCTCTCTGGGCTCTGCGCAGCCCTGGTCTCACCCTGTGCCCTCTCTGGCGCTCATCAATGCTGCCCCCTCTCTGGGGCTCTTTGTTGCCCTCTTCTCTCTGGGGCTTCTCCACAATAACACTGCCCCCTTCTCTCTGGGGCTTCTCAAATGCTGCCCTCTCTCTGGGGCTGGGGTCAGTGCACCCCGACTGCTGCACCCTTGCCAGCACTTCTGTGAGTCCCCTATGAGGCCTCCTCCAACCCCTAATAGCCTCACCCAAACCACCAGTAACAAATAGCAAACAAAACGCAAGCCCCTTGGCTATAACATAAACTGAAGCCGCCCGGATATAACCACGTTACTCCAAACACCCCAGGGATACTTCATCCTTTACCCGGCTCAGGCTGTACCTGTGGTCAGGCCTCTCCTCTCAGCTTTGCTCCTGCTGTCAGGGAACTGTCAGCCTGGCCTCAGCCCTGGGGTTTATATGTGCCAGGCCCGGCCCTCTCAGCTGACCGCTGGCAGGTGTGGGTACTAACTACCCTGGTTGCCCTGGTGATCAACAGCTGGGCTCCTTACTCACTGTTAGGACTCTTTCCCTAGCAGTTTTTTTCCTTCTTAGGAGCAGGGCACCTAGGTGCTCTGTGACACACCTCCCCCCTTAAGATCCGGGCTCACCAGGATGGGTCTTCACTCTTGTCCATATCACATCCTTTGCCTTGTTTCTCTTATCCTTTTACACTGGCCCACGGACACTTCTGACACATAGAGGAGGAGGTTTTCAGGCACCTCCTACTCGCCTTTTACCCAAGGCGCACCATGTGGGATTTTATGGGAGTTTCCCCACTGTGGGCAGTCCCCCCACACTAGCAGACCTTGGTAGGTTGCAGTCCCCAGTCGAGTTTCTGCCTACCTTTTGGGGTTTCTTCTCCCTCTCACTTCTGGCCCATCTATCTTCCACCCCTGCATACCCTGGTCTCTTTCTCCATGCAGGTTGTGTGGTCTCTTGCCTTTCTATGGCTCTCTGGAGCCCCTGAAGCCTTCCCCAGATCTCCCACTGTCTCTCCAATGCCTTCTGGGCATATTCTTCCCTCCAAAACTCTACCTTCCCCCGGCTGGTGGGTCTTCCGCTTGGCCCTTTATAGATCTTTACATAGGCTACACCTCCCACTCTCGCTTCAACGAGTTTCCTTAACGTCCAACACTTTACCTGTCTCGGGATGTTATTTACATATATCTGTGGTCTTCTCTCAGGCTTTTGTCCCTCTCCGGGTGGTCGTTCTCTCCTCCGTATCTCTGGTTCCTGGGCCTGGCTTTCTTTTCTGGGGCTTACTGACCCCTTTTTCCTGGGGCTCGTCTCTGACCCCTGTTGTCCCAGGCCTTGTGTCATCTGCATACAGCCGCGGCTAACCTGCTGACAAGTCTCGCTCCTTGGGCTATCCTGCTTACCTTTCCCTGCCGTCCCTGCCTCTATCATGTCTCCTTCCACTAATTGCCTCTGACTGGGTACTGTCATTCCTTCCTTGGCTCAAGGTTTACAGAGCTCCCCCAGCTGATGTCATAGATGGCTCATCTGCCCTGTATGAAGCTTCACCCATTGGTCCCATCTCCTATTCCAGCATTCCAGGAGGACTGGCAGGACCTCTTCTTGTTGGGCTGTAGGCTTTGCCCCTTCCGACCCCTTTTTTGGGTTGCTTCCCCCCGGTTGCCCTGGTTCAGCCTCCTCTCCTGGATCCTCTGGCCCTCGGTCTCCAGGGAGCTTCACTTGTTCTGGAGGTTCCCGGCTACCTAGCCATGTGGTTGTTAGTTGCGAATCCACTTTCCTCAGGTACTCTTTCACTACTTCCATCTCCTGGTGCTGCTCTAGGCATTCAGACTTAACCGTCCTCACACATTCCACTAGTTGGGCTCCCAGCATCTCCAGCCTCTCTAGCATTGCTTCTACAAACTCCACCGCTTGAGCCTTCGGTCCTACTTCTGCCTGGGTTGCTGTACTTGTTACCTCTGGCACCTCCAACTCCCCAGGATCTGGACCTTTTGTAGCCGTCTGACTGCTTGCTGTCCGTAGTGTTTTATTTGCTGCCTCTAATGCATGAAGCTGCTGCCTTAAGGCTTGCATTTGAAGCTGTGACTGCTCCCTCTCTGTGTTAGTCACTGCCTCTTCAGCCGAGCTGTTTTCTAGGAGGGTTTTAAGGCACTGTACCTGTTCTCCAAGGTGGTCTCTTTCTGCCTTCACACTCTATAAATGGGACTATAACCCATCGTTCTCTCTCATCCTGGCCTCTGACTCCCTTTCAAGGGACAAGTTCTGATCGTGCAGCGCATCGTACTCTGCCATGTACGCTTCTACCTTTTCCATCTCTCGCGCAATCACTTTCCCATTTTCTTCGGTTTGGGTATGGCTTTCAAGCAGTTTATCCTGCAGCTCCTGTGCTAGGTTTTCTGCACAAATGCACTTCTGCTGCCAGTCCTCCAACTCGTCGTGCAACCCCTCTATCTGGTCTTCCTGGCTGCGGACTTCTTTCTGTAGGACACTTATTAGGCTTCTTGAGACCTCCAGTCTCTCTAGCATCTCCTTCTGTTCCCCTGCCTGGGTTGTGTAGGTTTCAGGAGACCTTGCTTTCCATGCTGCCACCTCCCTCTGCGTCTTCTGCAGCTTCTCTTCCCACTCCCAGCTCTTCTGGGCTTCATTTGCACTAAGCTGTTCTAGAGCGCGAGTTCTCTCAGCTTCCGCCACTATCAAGCACCTGATTTATTTAGAGCCTCCTTCCTTTTTCCCTGCCTGTACCCACTGTTCTAACCCAGCGGCCGTTGCCTCAGCTTGCTCTCTCTGGGATTGGGCTACCTCTAGCTTCCACTCCAGCTATGCGATTTTTTTCGTCTAATTCATCTACCCATAATACCAGGCAAAATTCTCTTGTTTCAGGCTCTCTATGTCCTCCTGCCCCTGCCATGGTTCTACTTTTGTCCTAGGCCAGACCCAACGTCTTCCCTTCTATGGTCCCTAATGGCAGTCTCGTCTCTGACCAGGGCTTGTCTTCTTAAGGCCCAGTCTCACTGCCTCGCCTTTCTTTATATCTGTTCTAGCCCTACGGTTCGTTCCCCCTTCTCAGGGACACAGGTTCCTTCCCCGTGCAGGGCCTTACGTTCCCGGCCAATACACCACTTTGTCATGGCGCAGGGTCTTGCGGGATGGCCGTGATCTCCCCAAGGCCCCCTTCCCATGCCAAATTGGCCCAAAGGGCACCCTCACTTCTTGCCCGCCACATCTTTGAGGGAAAATAAATATATGGGAGGCTGCTTTACGTCCTCTTCGACACGGTTTGATGTAAATACCTGACCCCGTGGACTCCCGGACCCCTTGTGGGTCCCACTCTGCAATGGGTGTTTCAGGGGCACCCTAGCCTTATGGGCTATGCATGGCTCCAACCACTCCTTTACCATGCCCGAAGCCTTGCAGATGGAATTGACATTGTTTGGTCACGGACTTGTTATACTGTGGGTCCCTTGCCCTCTCTGGGCTCTGCGCAGCCCTGGTCTCACCCTGTGCCCTCTCTGGCGCTCATCAATGCTGCCCCTTCTCTGGGGCTCTTCGTTGCCCTCTTCTCTCTGGGGCTTCTCCACAATAACACTGCCCCCTTCTCTCTGGGGCTTCTCCACAATAACGCTGCCCCCTTCTCTCTGGGGCTTCTCCACAATTCTCCTGCAAGCCCCTCAGCTATAACTTAAACTGAAGCTGCCTGGGTATAACCACGGTACTCCAAACACCCCAGGGATACTCCATCCGTTACCCAGCTCAGGCTGTACCTGCGGTCATGCCTCTCCTTTCAGCTTTGCTCTGGGAGAGCTCATTCCCCGCTAGCTGCTGGTAGGGAACTGCCCTCTGGCCTCAGCCCCTAGGGTTTATAAGGGAGCCAGGCCCTGCCCCCTTTAGTCAGCTGACCGCTGGCAGGTGGGTTGCTTGCTAGCTCCAGTTGCCCTGGCAACCAACAGCTGGGCTCCTTACTCACTCACTGCTAGGGCTCTTTCCTTAGCAGTTTTTTCTTCTTCTTAGGATCAGTGCACCTAGGTGCTTTACGACAGTCATGAACCAGTTCAGCGTGGCTCCCTACACAGCCAGACTGGTGACTTGTGAGGTATGCCAGCTGCTGTAGAACGTTGCAGCAAACAACTTTATTTGCCTCAGTAACCTGCAGGAAGTTATTGATGGCTTCAGTGCCATGAGGGTTCCCTAATTGTGTGGGGGCTTTAGACAGCACACACATCCCTGTGCAGTCCCCCTCGGGAGGTGGGAGTGGAGGGGTGAGTGATCATTTACAAACAAGAAAGGATTTGCCTCGGTGATTCTGCAAGCCATGGTCGATCACTGGGGCTAGTTCACTAACATTTATACAGGGTGAGAAGGCAGTGCACATGACACATGTGTGTTCAGAAACTCTCTGCTGCCTGGCTTTATGGAGAAAGGACACTATGCACTGGGAATCCCCAAGACAGTTCTCCATGGTGTTGCCATCTCCCTGCTTATAATAGCAGATGCTGCTTAGCTCCTCAAGCCCTGAGTCATGAACCCTTATGGAGGGCATGTTACCAACCCATAGAAGATGGCTTTCAACTACCATCTTAGCCAATGCAGGATGGCTGTTGAATGTGCCTTTGGCAGCTTCAAAGCACAGTGGAGGACACTTAACTGTGGTCTCAAGCTAGAGCCAGAAAACATAACAGCCTTTACAGTGGCAGCCTGTGTGCTCCACAATATTTATGAAACCTCGGGGGAGATTTTCACTGAGTCATGGGCTGATGAAGTGTGAGAGGCAGTGGACAGACAGAGATGTGGGTGGGCAGTGCAGGGCTTGTGGTAATATTAGCATGGAGATTCTGGTCAGGCATCCCTTGTGCGGGATTGCCTGGCAGCACATATTATGGATGCTGCTGACAACTAGCACTGGCTGTTCTTACAATTAAAATAAAATTCTTGCCTATTTACACCAGAAACCATCTGGGTCTGCAGTACATTTTTGTCAAAAGTGGCAGGGAGGAGGTTTCAGTGACGGGGGGGCTGGGGGTGGAGAATGGGCAGGGCATGTGGGGAGGGGATGGAGCAGCTGCCTGGACTGGGGTAGGGGGTTATTATTTTCAGGCTGTCATGAGGAGAAGGGAAGCGGGCACGCACAGCTCAGTGCCCCCTAGCCACCTTGGATCATGTCCTGTGAATGGGTTAATTAAACCTCTCCTTGGTCCAAGAAGGGGTGGGTGGTATGAGCAGCCTGAAGGAGTCCTCAGCTTTCTGGTGTGTGGTGGGGGATGGAATAAGGAGGGGAGGGGGTTCGTTTGCCTTGGTTTTTGGGAGGACAATAATCCTCCTAAAGATGTCTGCTGCTTAAATGCTCTATCCAGCCACTTCCTAGTCACATTTATATCCCACTGTGCAAAGATTGCTTTTTGGAGTGAAGGAAAGGTCTCTGCCCAGCTGTGTACACCACACAGCTTAGACAGAATGCTGCCTGATGCAGGCAGCTCAAACTCTGCACCCACATGGAACAGAGGCCAGGGCAGGGGCTCCTGGCAGCTGGAGGCAGTGCAGGACCTCCTGTCAGGCCCAGGTGGGGGCCTGCTGCAGGGTGGTATACGGCTGCAAGGGGACAAGCAGGACTAGGGTTGGGGGCTGGGCAGCAGGTAGCATAAAGGTATCCACCAGGGTCAGAATGGTGTCCAGCACCCGGCAATCATTGTCTATAGTCCATACTGCCCTGGCCAAGATCATGTTCTGCTCCCTTCGCAAAGTGCAGCCACTCACTCTTCAGGGCTAGGATCTGTGCTTGGAAAACCCTGTCTGTCTGGTCCCTCGTGTCCTTCTGGGTGATGCCCTCCACCTGCCAAGCCTGTGATCCTCCAGATGATCCTCCAATGCCACCACTGGTCACTGTAGGAGGATAGTGCATTGTACTGTCTGCCTCTGGCAGAGCTAACTCATTTGCAGTGCCCCGGCTGTGGGCAGTTGCAATCCTGAGCCTGCATCCCCACTGCCAGGTGTGGCCTCTTTCCCATATCCAGCTATAGGATCTGTAGAGCCATGAGACAGAAGCTTTTTTTGATAGTTTGGAACATTTCAGAGATAAGATGCCCTGTACCAGAGGTCATGCACTGCCCAGCCTTAGATTTGGGGTTGGCCATACAAGGGTGCTCAGGGACCATGGTAAGTCAGGGAGGTAGGCCCTAGCCTAGGTGGCCACCAGTTGAACCCCACAACCCCACTCACTCCCCAGGGGCCAGTGGGCCTCTAGTTGCTGGCTGCAGGCAGCCTGCATCCCCCACACCATTCCCAGGGTGGGACAGGCCAGGCTGCTGGTAGTACCTGCTGCTGCAGCCCCAGGCCCCACTGCCCTCCCCTCTCCTTCTGAAGGCCAATTGCTCTGCTGCGCTGCCTCCCAGCCCATGGCACCCAGGCTTGTGGGGCATGGGTCTCCCATATGACTGGGAAAAGGAACTATCTGCACCCTGCCTTCCCCACAGAGGGTATTTCCAGTGAGGTAACCTGAGACCAGCTCCGCACTGCACCACAACTGCACCCTGAGTGTGCCCCTGCTGCTCATGCCCCGGGTGCTGCAAGATGATCTGTTTGCATGAACTGAGGGGTGCCCAACACCCTATGCCCTGCTGCTGCTGGTTCCCCTGGTGCCCTGGGTGAACCTGCACCCCTGGTATGAGACCCTGAGATATTGTGACAGAGCACCTTTTGGGTGCCTGTCACTTTAAGGGCTGGGAGCAGGCAGCTGACAGGTGCAAGCCAGCCTTGATGAGGCAGCCATTTTAGAGCCCAGCTCTCAGGGCTGGGGCAGCAGTCTGCTGCTGACAGCTGGAGCAATAGCACCCGGCTGAGCTGCTGCTCCCAGAACACCTTGGAGGTAAGGGCAGGAGCTATGGGGATAGTAGGAGACTCCTGGTCCTGGGTATGACTTGCAACTGCAACCTGACAGGGAAGGCGGGTGTGGTGGGGCTGTCCCTGGTGGGGCAGTCCCCAAGAAAAGCCAGTTACCTCCCTGGTGAAAAGTGAGTAGGGGCACCTTAAAACCCCAGCCCCCAGGATCTGGTGGGTTATGGTGTGAGAAAGGAAGCCAGGCACACTTAAAAAGAAGCACCTGAGCCCTATAGGGGTGAAGGACCTTGGAGCTGAGGGGCCAGGCCCACCGATAGGAAAGGCACCTGAGTCCTCAGGGGTGTAAGATCCCAGGTCCCAGTGTAGGGGATGGAGAGTTGGCCCCAAGGAGGGGGCTAGATTGATGTGTCACCCAGTGAGGGGCTAGCAGTGGAGTTAGCTCAGAGTTTGGTTAATTGATTGGTCTCTGCCCAGATGAAAGTCAAGGATGCGACCCAAGAGGCTGAAACAGGGCTGGTCAAGTAGTGAAGAGATAAGCCTGATGGCTGAGCAGGGCAGAATGTATGTGGCCCAAAACAGGGTGGAGTGTCACAGGCCCCTGTGAGAGGGGGAGGAGTGAGTGAGGCCTGATCAGGGTGGTGTGTGAGTGGCCTTACAGAGGCTCAATTTGACCTGGCTGCAAACTGAAGCTGCATTAACAAACTGGATGCCATCTGCGAGGCATGGGACATGATAAGGGAAGGTTAGAGTCATGTAAGAACAGCCCTTTGACATCAGGGCACTCAAAGGGCAGCCTCCCGCCTAGTACCATCTTTTACATATTTAACAACAAAGGTGTAGCAGAAGAGTGAAGCAGCCAGTTTGCCCAAAGACAGGTGGGTGCCAGGGTTGTAACTGGGCCTGGGAGTTTTACCCCTGTCACAGCTATGATGGCACAGGGGGCAAGCCCAGGATGCCCCACAACTTCTGCTGCCCCTGGAGGGCTACCTGTGGCTGTGCTATACGTTCCTTCCTTCTGCTGCCATGGAGGACATTGCTGCCAGCATCAATGTGTTCTTCGGCATCTGAGAGGCCCGTGCTTGCCTAGCTGCAGGGACACAAGTTGATCAATAAAGTTCTTCACTGTCTCCTGCCTCTCTGCATGCTGTAAGGGAGGATCCAGAGCCAGGGAAGTGTGGGCAGGCTTGGCAGGGAGGGGGTAGGGACAGGGGCCGAAGGCAGGGGTAGGGGTTGGGGCAGGGAGGGACCTCCCCACATTGTGGGGCTTACCACATGGCTGGAGCCGGCATGGCAGCCAGTTCCACTCAGTCCTGGCTGGCAGTGATGGAATGCAGCTCCAAGCAGTGTCCTCAGACAGTGGGGTGTGACATGCAGGAACTTGGCTGCCCCCAGCTCCCACAAGTGCTGATGGCAGCCAGTGGTGCCATGGCCAGCCACACCTCATGGCTGATCCTGGTGGTGTGGAGCTGGTGAGGTAGGTACTGGCTCAGGCTCCCCAAGCTGACAGTGGTGAGTATAACCAGGAAGCTCAGCAGGATGGGCTGCTGGAAGCCCAAGGGGCCCTCCTCTGGTGACGTGTCACTGGGGGTGCCAGGCCGGGGAAGTCTGGGTCCCAGGGTGAAAGGATGGCCATCAGTTGCCTCATAAAGGACATGGGCTTATGGGCATGGGCTTATGGCCATGACCATAAGCCCAGACCGACAGTTGTGGTTGGTCATAGCAACCCACTGTGCCCATAAGGTCTTGAACTTTATGCAGCACTGCTGCACCAATTGGTTGTGCCCATGATCCCACATCCAGCCTAATGCATCACATAGATGTGGGTGTTGGAGCGCCCACCCTGCTCAAACTGACTCTGCACCTCTGCCTTGCCTCACAGTGGCACAAGGTCACCAGTCTGCTCCTTGATTCAGTTGGGGCCCCAGGTGGTGGGCATGGCCATCAGCACATCTGTGGATAGGGAGGAGACCATTGGCTCTCTAGGCCTCTGTGCTGCTGTCCTTGTCCAGCCAGCCCTGGACAGTTCCCTGCAGTGCCCAGCATAGGGTTCGGGCATTGGACTGGCAGCAGAGGAAATTCCCCACAGCACCTGCAGGCTCTGGGCAGGCTACTGGGGGTGTGCTGTGGGCAGGTGGAGCTGGCCCTATGGGCCATAAGGTGCCTGCAGCTGAGCCTGGGGCATGACAAGCCTGGCCAAAAGCTGTAGCACTCTGCAACACCCTGTGGCCCTGGACCATTTGGTCCCGGCAGCTGCATGGCAGTGCAGTGGCAGGCAGCAGGGCTGGGGTGCAGGCAGGCTCGCACAGCTCAGCTGTGGCCTTCCCAGGGGAACACAGGGCCTGGAATGCCCTCAGGCTCCATAATGGTGTGCCTCAGGGCTCAAAATGCCTGCATGCTTTTAAAGTCTGAGGCTGCCATAGAGGCAGCTGTACCCTGATACAGGAGAGGCTCCCAGCCTGGAGCTCAGGCCTCAGGCCATCCCCCTAGAAGTAGGGCTGACCCAGGAGCAAACTTGATCCCTGATTGTGTTTACACATTTGTTACTGTTCAGTAACTAATTGCGTCTATGTTTAGTCCATGATGTTTTGTATCTAGTAAATTGATGAAGTGAAGTTTGCAGGCTCATCTGAAAAAGGTGTTTTGTAAATCCCTTTGGGGATCAGAACTAAGAGATTGGAGAGAGTGTGGTTATCTTCTGAGAAATGTGCACCCACGGGTAATTGGGTATTTTTGTCTTCAGTAGATTTTCAGTGTGCATTCATTCTGGTATGGAGATGTTTGTTTCTCCTACTCTTTCTGATACTTTCGCAGATGTGACAGCTAACTTGGTCAACAAGTAAAGGAAACTATCAAACACAATTAAACAAATCACAAGGCCAAAAGAGATAAGAGAAGACCATACATTAAATAATCCATTTATACTATATTATAGCTTTATCTTAAAGTAGTAATAGTAGTGATTGATGTAACCAAATGCAATAGATGTTATTTTGCTATATTAGATATATTTTTGTTAAAATGCTTAGATAATTTGTAAAAACAAAAGCACCCTGTTGGGAAGACCATAGAGTAAGGTGAGAAAGAAACAAAACCAGCATTCCACCATGGGGAAGGAAGTGAAATGAGAAATCCTCCCTCTTTCTCAACGATATAAATTTGAACTAATTGACACCTTCCAAGTCCACAAGAGATCTGGTTCAACCAGTTCCAAAAGTTTCAGTGGAACAAAGAAACTTAAATAAAACCAATCAGGTCATTTATTAGAATATTAAAACCAGCCATCTATAAATACTGGGCATAGGCTGGAGGAATATTTGGATAACTCATAAAATTCAAGAAGACCTGCTGCCAATCTGTGTGCCACTGTCTTCCCACCTCCCAAGGCTCCTCAGCTGGCATAGGTGTGAATCTATGTTGAATTGTTGCAGGCAAACAGATAAACTTTGGGATAAATGTTTGTTCTCATGTTTTTAGGCACAAGCAAATAAGAGGTTGGGCTATAAACCTGTTTCCACCACTTTTCTCTGTAGCCTATCCACAAGATTACCTGTAATCTAGGTAACACAGTGCAATGACCTGGAAGTGTCTAGTTAATATGCACTCAGAGTATTTTAGGCCATGGACCATGCCCCATGCTACCGAGGAAGGTAAAAGCTCCTAATAGTCTGTGCCAAACAGGCCTAGTTGAAAAATTCCTCATGACCCCATATTTGGCAGTCTGTGAACTGAAGAGCATGGTGCTCTCGCCAGGAGCCTTTGGGTTGTTCTAAGTGTATCAGTGTGCCATAACTAAAAAAACCTAGGCTTAGCTGTAGCCAGAGGAAGGGTAAAAAAACCCAAACTAGTAGTGTTTCATGATGGGGAAAAATCCTTTCTGGCCTGAGTGAGTGACTGGCAAACCCTTGAAGCATTGGATTACCAAACATGTATCACACTGGAAAAGAGAGAACTCTTTCAGTATTATAGTATTTGCTAATCCCATGGACTCAGACCCTGATATAAGTATTGCAAGTATTTGACACATGTGGCACCCGTTGATCATTAAACCAAGAGCTCCCTATCCTATCCTCCCATCCCTTCAATAAATGTTTTGAGTTTAACTTTTAAATAATTTTGAGTTTACCCCCTCACACCACTACTTTGTTCAAATTCTGCCTAGCCTGAAAATCTTGACAAGATTTTGGATTCACAGAAGGGGTGCAATCAGACTGGAGGATTGTAGCTTATCACTTTTTTATTTTGCAAAAATCTGTTGCTGTCTTGTACTCATTGGATGCATCTACACATGCTATTAATGTGCATTAGGCTTACTGCACAGCAAAATACTGTGCAGTAAGCCAGCCCTGGGAAAGTGTCTATACATGCAGCCTCTTGGGAGCCGAACTGCTCCTTATAGGATTAAGTAGATCCAGTCCTGCATCTGTCCTGTTCTGCCCCCTGCAGCAGCCTGGGGAAGCTGGAGGCTCCAGCTGCAGTTACCCAGGTGTCAGGGGCTCTCTTTAAAGGCAGTCCCCAGGTTGTTCTCTCTGGCCACATACTTTTCTGGCCCACAGCAGTCTGCAGTCTGCTGGCACAGCCCTCTATAACAGTGTCTGCAGAGCTTGTGTCCAGCCTGCAATGTCTGCTCCACACTTAGGCTGCGGCAGTGATGACCTGTGCCCCAGGGTCCAGCTGGCCATCCTGCTTGATGTGTTTCATCACTGTGATGACACCACCTGGCCTAGGTCAGTTTCAGCCCTGGTTGTCCCACCATGTGATAAGGCCATGTGACCAGGCTCACCGTGGTGTCTCAGGGCCCCTGCCACCGAGCTGGTGGTGCCTGGACCTTATGCTGCCACCTGGACTG